>NW_006921621.1:8981548-8998145 GCF_000298275.1 Orycteropus afer afer
AAAGGTATATTTATATACAGTGACCAGGTAAGATATATTTCTAAGGGAAAAAGTAAGTTATTGAATTATATATGTGTGTATTTGTGTATACACACATGCATGCACACACACACACATATTCGGAAGGAAGATTGGGCCATCTACTTCCACAGAGATACTGCCTCAGAAACCCAAGGAGGGGTCTCTACGAGTCAAATTGACTCAATGGCAGTGAGTTTGGTTTTATACATACATATGTGTATATATATAAACCCTGTAATATGTGTAAATATTTGTACATTCATAGAAAATTTTGCAAGATTACACATGGAATTGTAAACATCACTTAATTTATACAAGTGAGATTCAGAACAGACTTAATTTTCAATATGATTGTGTATCTCATAACAACTCATAGTGACCTTATAGGATAGAGTAGAACTGCCCCATAGAGTTTTCTAGGCTGTAATCTCTACATGCACATAGCACCAGGTCTTGTGTCCTGCAGAACCACTGGATGGATTCAAACTGCTGAACTTTCAGTTAGTAGCCAAGTCGCAATTGAATCAATGGCACAGACAACATAACTGTGTATCATGTGCCTTGTTAAAATAAGACGTTTTCAAATGATAACTAAAATACCTAAGTAGAAGGAAATACAATAAGCTTGCAAATTTTAATAGCTTCAGATACGCACAGATTGTTTTTTGGGTGATAATATTGTTTAAATCATAAACATAACAACTCAGCCTACTATTATGCTGTTTTCTGATCCTTAGTCATTTTGGTAATTGGTGCTCTCCTGTTTACACATTTGTTTTCCAAACACCCCTATAAAGTGAGTGGTATCTTCCCCATTTTATAAGAGAAAAATATGAGTTAGAAATGTTAAGGAATTTTTCCAATATCAAGGGGGGAAAAAACAATTGCCAACAAGACAATTCCA
The DNA here is from genome assembly GCF_000298275.1 of Orycteropus afer afer. Taxonomy (NCBI): domain Eukaryota; kingdom Metazoa; phylum Chordata; class Mammalia; order Tubulidentata; family Orycteropodidae; genus Orycteropus; species Orycteropus afer. The sequence continues at coordinate 8,982,474 of NW_006921621.1, forward strand.
ACTCATGGCAATCCCGTGTGTGCAGAGTACACACTGTGCTCCGTAAGGTTTTCAAGGCCTTTTGGAAGCAAATCACCATGACACTCTTCTAAGGCCCTTCTGGGTGGGTTTGAACTACCAACCTTTCAGTGAATAGTCAACTGCTTCATCATTTGTGCCATCCAGGGACTCCAAAGATAATGGTACATGGTAGTAAATGAGAGAGTCAGGATTTGAATCTAAGCCTTTCTGGAGCTATAGATCATTTCCATACTCAATATGTTATTCCAAATCCATTATGTTAAATAGAAATCTAGTGTCACTAGCTTCCTATCACAAAACCTCTTCAGGAATCCCCATTTCAGATATGTTCAGCAGTACCTGCACTTACCTGGAAAGCATTGAGCAAGGAGAAGATAATGTGTAAGACCAGAGAGCTATCATTGATGACTACAGCTATTCCAAATCCCCAGGTCAGGCCCAGCAGTGGTGTGAGGATGGCGATATTCTTACTGATTCTCACTATGGCTCTCACTTCCTGGAACATGGAACTGCCAGTGGCCACTTGCCGGGTCTTTACAATCACAACTGCGACGGTGATTAGGTTTACTACCATGATGGTTAGAGCTGGTACCACAAAGGCCAGAAGGGCCTTGGTCTTGTCCCAATTGAGCCAACACACCTCTGGATGCAAGTAGCCTTGGCTAGGCTCAGTGACAGCAACTGTGATAACAGCAATGACCAATGGGCTCCCATAGCCCACTAAAAAGAGAGATGCCACCAGGACGGACTTGGACAGTGTATGGAAAACAATCAGGATTCCATAGAGGATAAGGAGTGCCTTGGCAAGCATCCAGAAAAACACAGAAAGGTAAAAGAAATGAACAAAAAATGTTGCCACCACACATCCATTATGGCGTGTCATTGGACCACCAAGAAAGGAACCCACAATGAACCACACATTAGCCATCAACAGGGTGGCTGCAACATTTACAATGCACAGGTGGCGCAAATATGAGATCTCTGTCTTCGTCACTTGTCTCCAGACGAAGGCCTCGATAGACAAGCAAAGGATCAAGCTGCAAATTGAAAGGCCCAAACCTATGTATGTGATATAAGTCAGGATGGGGCTCTCCATCAGGTGGGGTGACATAAGAATTGAGAAAGAGGTAAAGAACCTGTTTGGCTCACATTTGCAAACAGCTTGCTTGGAGTTTTCTTGAATCATTTGACAGGCCTTCTGGTCCCATCTGCTCTCCAAGGAGTGCCAGCCAACACAATGTGTCCTCTTCTCCTCTGACTTGCTGATCTTTTCAAAAGTCAGTGAGATGTTTTTAAGTTCCTTGGGCAGAATGACAGACAAGATAAGCCCATTCACAGTGATGTTTTCAAAAAGGCTGGCTTCCAAGATGGCCCCAAGGGTAGGAAATGCAATGCTGACAACCGGAGAAGAAGAAGGCACATTCAGAAGTTCATCTCTAGTGAAGAATACCTTTCCAGTGACTTTATGGCCAGTGTCATTAACTCTCATTGAAAAAGTGAAATTATTTTCATTGTTATCTCTGGATATGGTGGTGGCCTTTATATGAATAAAGGCATCTGGTATGTCAATAGGATGCTTATTTATAGATAGCTTTCTTGCAACGGAATTGACTGAGTGTAGCAGGACACAGCTGCTATTTTTCTCAGGGATGAAAGTCCAGTTTGAGATGCTATTGCTGTTAAGAATGTGGTTGGCAATGATGCTGTAACTCTGCCAATGAAGAACAGATATTAGTACTAAGCCACTCTCTGTATCTGCCCAGCTCATTAAAGATTCACTTTTATAGTGTGACCCCCTAACCAGCACTGTAGGCATCCCCTGGGAAATTCTTAGAGATACAGATGCTCAGGACCCACCCCAGACCTAATGAATCAGAATCTCCATTTTAATGAGATCCCCAGGTGACTCTGCACACTGAAGTTTGATATAGAAGACAGAACCACAATAGGATGACTTTGCCCTTCCCTCCTCCCTTTATGAAATGCCTTCCCATAAGATAGGCAAGTGGGCAACCTCCACTGTGCTCATTTGTGTCATCAGCTTGGGTTCCCACCTGGGCAAAACTAGCAATTTGCTTACCATGGTCAGGGTACTCATCATGTAATTAATATCTATTAAATCCCAACTCATGGGAGCATACTAAATTGGAAATTATCTCCAAATGTTGAATCTACTTTTCACTATCTTCTATTTTGAAGATCAAAACAAATGAAATGGGGTCTGATTTCATTTCACATATCTGCAGCTGACATTTATGGCATTTTCTTTGCTTCAAATATTTTCCATTTTAGCAACCTCATAGATAAAAGTAAGAAAAATATTTTCCTGTGCAGGTCCTAGAATGATTCTTAAAGGTTTTGAGTAGCCAAAATGTACATTGGAAAAGCATACTCCAATGCCCACCACAGTACATAGTAAGTGCTTTCTGTACATGTTTGTCAGTTAAGTGTGTTCACTGATTCCATCCACTTATTTCTTCAATTTATTTTTAGTACATTTATTGAATGTACTCTAGGCTAGGCATTGGAGATACTGAGGTGAAAGATCCTGTTCCCAGGCCCCAAGACACTCACAGAATACCCCAACTAGCCCTCATTCCTTTCCCACTGAAATGATGCTCTACCAAGCATTTAAGGCCACTCACCTGCATCTTTGTCTCATCAACATCTGCCTTTAGCTCTGTTGATATGTTATGTAAGAGCTGCACAATCATAGCAATATTTCCTGGTATCCGGGGAGACTGCCGAATGCCTTTAACTACACAAGACAAATCCTTTGGACATGTTTGCATTAATCTCTCTGTAATGGTCTCAGATTTTCCAGCATAGTGGTTTATCTTTATGTTTTCTCCAAGTGATTGGATTGAATTTAAATCCTCCTAAGAAATGGCAAAATAAATTTCTATTATATTACTTTTGTTCTAAATGAAAAAGTAGCTTTATTAAAATTTGTTGTTGTTGTTATGTGCCATCGAGTCGGCCCCGACTCATAGCGACCCCTCCTTGGGTTTCCGAGGCAGTATCACTACGGAAGTAGGATTGCCCAACCTTCCTTCCGAGTATTAAAATTTAGGGCAGCTTTATTACACAATTTCATAATGTTCTTCTGTTTTACATTTCCAAAGTCACATCTTTGGTGGAATAACTTGACCAACACCAAGGTGTATGAGCCCAAAAAATGAGTCTCAAATTCCTAACTGCCTACTTCTTAATCCCACTCCCCAAAAATCAGAAATATTATTTTTTATCTTTAGCATTGGACTACTAACCAGAAGATCAGTGGTTCAAACCCACCAGCCCCTCCTCAGAAGGCAGGTTGGCAATCTACTTCTGTAGCAACGTTGCCTTGGAAACCCAAGGAGGAGCCCCTATGAGTGGGATCTGACTTGACAGCAGTGAGGTTTGGGTTATTGTTTTGTCTTATTTTTTTAACCATTCCAGACCCCTTTTGTGTATTCATGTTGTTGTCAGTTTCTGTTGAGTCTATTCTGACTCATGGAGGCCCCATGTGTTACAGAGTAGGACTGTTCCATAGGGTTTACTTGTCTGTAATATTAAAGCAGATCACCAGGCCTATCTTCTGCAGTATCATTGGGTGGTTTGAACCACCAACCTTTAGGTTAGCAGTCGAGAGCAAACAACTTGTGTCACCTGCATTATATATTCTCTCTCTTTATGTAGATATAAATTGTTGATAGCATTTAAGCTTGTTTTTACAATTCCTGAGAGGCACAGCATGAGACATAAGTATATTTTTTAAATGAAAATTCTGAACTAGATTTGGATGACTCAACTGAAACACTGTTGTTGTTGTTGGTATGTGCCGTCGAGTCGGACCCGACTCATAGCGACCCCTCCTCGGGTTTCCGAGGCAGTATCACTACAGAAGTAGATTGCCCAACCTTCCTTCCAAGGAGTGGCTGGTGGGTTTGAACCACCAACCTTCTGGTTAGCAGTCAAATGCCTTAGGCACTACACCAGCAGAGCTCCCAAACTAGGAGAGAAAAATGACTGAAAATAGCAATAGAGAGTGTCTCCCATAGACTAATGACCTGAGTCACACTCTTTAGATCAGGGTGGCAAACTATGGCTCTAGGGTGGTCACCTCTTCTTTGTGAATAAAGTTTTATAGCAACACAGCCAGCTCATTCACTTACATATTGTCTGGACTGTTTCCACACTAAAAAGGCACAGTTGAGAAGTCACAACAGAGATGATATGGCCCACAAAATTCTAAAATATTTACATCTTGCCTGTCACAAAAGGGTGTGGGCGACTGAAGCACAAATTTTTAGAGGCTCAAAGTTAAGAATGTGATTCTTGTGTAGAGCGAGAGAGATTAGGCAGATGTGATGTGTTCACATAAAACAGAGATACATGCTTCTCTGCCAAGTGCTCTTCCTCTCTCTTTGTGAAGGCAAAATACATTGCTAATTTAGGGCAGCTCTGGTGGTGGAGTGCCTAAGGCATTTGACTGCTAACCAGAAGGCTGGAGGTTCAAACCCAACAGCCACTCCTCAGAAGGAAAACTGAACAATCTACTTCCGTAGAGATACTGCCTCGGAAACCCAAGGAGGGATGCAGTCCCCTTCCATACAGATACCACCTCAGAAACCCAAGGAGGGATCACTATAAGTCGGGATCCACTTGCAGCAATGACTTGCAGCAATAATAATAATTATTATTATTATTTTCCTCATGATGCTCACATTAGAATCCAAATTGGGAGAAAAAGGATATTACCTCAAAGATGTTGAAGACATTAAGGGTTCGGCAGGTATCAGTAACCTTGTGCCATTTATTTTTCCTGCATAAAAACCCCATATTTCCCTCAGTGTCTGGAGGGCAGGGTTGGCTGCACTGGGAATTGTGCTTATTGCAGACACCATCACATCTGCCTGGAGAAAGAAAAGGCATCAGCATCAGACGATGAGGTCTAAGATCTGGGCTGCACTGGGCCAATCACCAAGCTATCCCCGCAGTGAAGACACACAAATCCTGTGGTGATCAGGAGTTTTTTCTTTGTAAAATAGAGGGGAACTGATGCACATACATGGTTGTCATACTCTTTGGCAACAACCATATTCTTTCCAAAAAAATCTTATCCTGAGTGCCAATATATACAATAGATGAAAAGGGAACTGCCCCAGTTGAAGTGAGTGATGAGCCTAGTGATGAGTCCATTCAGTCATTCTCAAACACTACAACAGCCCTCTAAACCTAATCAAATCCTGCAGTGCCCCAGAACACAATTCAAAAGCTATTGCACCTCAGATTCTCTAAGAAGGCTCCCAGATCTAGTCTTAAAAGCTTGCAAGAGGCTATCTAGATGCAATGATGGGTCTCTCCTCATCCAGAGCAAGGAAGAATGAAAAAAAAAAAAGATGCATGGAAACAGTTAGTCCAATGAACTGGTAGAATATGTGATCCTCAGCCTATATGACCATGAGACCAGAAGAACTAGATGGTGCCTGGCTACCACTGCCAACCACACAGAGGGGAAATCAATGCAAAAGATCCTGGATAGAGTGGGAGAACTATGTGGAACAAAACTCAAAATCATAAAAAAGACCAGGTTTTCTGGTCTTATGGAGCCTGGTGAGACCCCTGAGACTGTGGCCCCTAGTTAGCCTTCATGTCTGGAACTGAACTCACTCCTGTGGCTTGCACCCAAACAATAAACAAACATATGGGGTGAACATTTACATCAGGCAGATACACTCCTTGAAGTGATCAATCATGGGAGAACAGAAGGGCAGTATTTGCACAGGGAGACAACTCAGGGGATGAGAGTGCATGGGAGGGAAGGACACAGAGAAGAATAACTATGGGGAGGAAGTGGGAAAAGAGCTATTATATTGTGTGAAATTGCAGTCAATGTCATGAAACAAAATTTGTATGAACTGCTGTATGGAAAATGAATTATCTCTGTAAGCATTCACCCAAATCACAATAAAAATTAAAAAAAAAAAAAAAATGCAGCCTCCCAGATCCAGAACTTCATAATGTGTTATATCAGCAAAGACTTCTCACAGTTATACTTTAGCCATTGTCCCAAGTTGAGCTGACTCAATCTAATGAATCTATGGCAAAATTTTTTAAAAAGAAAATTTAAAAAAAAAACCCTTAAAACTCTGATTGAAGTGGATTAGAGAATGCCAGGAAAAGAAGAGAATGGGACTGGGGTCAAAGGTCCAATTTAATATAAAGGAAAAAAAGCCCAAATGTAAGCCATCAAGGACTTCCCTCAGCCTTGCCATAAGACAGAGAGTTGTAGATGATTCAACTCAGTAGATGAACAGCAAAACCTCCATTTGATTAGCAACTGCTGCCAACATACCTTGGGGCCTGGCAGACACATTCATCTTGCTTTCTCTGGCAGCCTAGAAAAGAAAAGTCAAAATCAATTGTCGATATGCTAACCCCAATGGCTAACTTTAGTCACAGACTACACCCATGTCTGAGTTGGTTATGACACCGTCTTGGCCACCAAAAGCTGAGACCATGAGGTATGTCACCATGGTTCCATTTCTCCTTCAGTCTATTCCTCTTTCTCTCCCACTACTACTGAATAGGAGCCTTCCTTCTGCACCAATAAGAATGATCTACATCCTGTCCAGGAAATATGTCTGTGATGAGCAGAGGTGGATTTATCACAAAGTTGATGAAGTTTGAGCTTCAGAGTCCCTTCCTCCCTTCTAAGGTCTGGAAGAGAGCCTCATATGTTTTGTTAAACTTTCAAATGTAAAATATTTTAGCTGCCATCTTTTAAGACTGTTCTCTTTTATCACTCCAACAGCCCCACCTTTACACTTTCCCTCCTTTTGGGTACTACTAGAAAAGCTATAAGTATTTATAGGATTTATACTCAACAAGCAGAAGTTGAGTTGGAGACACATTTAGTTTCATTTAATAAACTATATTTATGTATTTTGCAGTCATTTCTGCGTTATAATGAGGACTTTAGCACATAAGTGGCAACAATTCAATGAGTGTTTCCAATTAGTCACAGCACAAAAATATTCCGAATGTCCTGATACCCTGAAGCTCACAAATGAAAGAACCTTGTTAGAGGTTATCCTAAACTTGACAGCAGTCTTACATATTTACATGGCATTACCAGTAACAAATTGCAAAGCTGAAAGATATTTTTCTAAACTAACAATAATAAAATACAAACTTGGTCAACAGTTTTAGAGGGAAAACTAGATAATCTTTCTAGTCTGTCTATAGAAAAAGATTTTATAAAGCCATTCTGATGTAAGTATGCAGCCAAAAGTATAAGGGAAAATTGTTATAGTGGTGTGTCAGAGAGTCCACTAATAAAAATATTACGCTATTTTTCTAAATTTGTAATACTCTTTGGTATTTCTGAATGTGAAACCTATTATGATTTCATTTTTCATTCTAAGTAAATACATTTTAACTTAATTTTGTATTACTTTCCTTTAAGAGGACTACCCCAAAGTCTGGCTCCCCCCTGTCATAAACATTCCCACATCTCCCTATCAAAGCCCTGGTCTATTCCACAGGATCCCTGGTGGCTCAGTGGTTAAAGCACTGACTGCTATCCAAAAGGTCAGCAGTTCTAATCCATCAGCTACTCTATGGGGAGAAAGATGTGGCAGTCTACTTCCATAAAGATTTACGGTCTTGGGAACCCTATCAGGTAGTTTCATTCTGTCAGTCTACTCTGTCTGGTCACTAAGAGTCAGAACCGACTTGACAGAAGTGGGTTTTTTTAGTCTAGTCCATCATCAATATAATACCTGATCCTTCACTGAGAGGCAGTGTCATGTGTGACTAAGAACGTATAAACTAGGCACACATCACTGATTTCAAGTCCCTATACCATCACATGAGACCTTGAGAAAGTCAATCTCTCTGAACCTCAGTTTCTCCATCCATAAAGTAGAATAGAAACTGTAATTCTGTAATCATATGATACCCCTGACAATTTTTATGATGAATAAATGAGATAATCTATGAAAAACACTTAGAAAAGTTCATGGAATATGTGCTATATGAGATATTTAGTTATTATTATTCTCTGAACATGAACTTACTGAATGTCTATTACATGCAAAGCTCATCCTTGCCTATGCCAAGAAGCATTCCTGAATGTGTTCTGAATAACACATCTTTTCTTCTCTGGCTTTTGTGGGACTTGCTGTCCATACCACCAAAGCATTCATTCAGTACTTGGCATACTCATCTGACTTGCTATTAACTATCTAACCTTTTAATATATGCACACTGTCTTCCCAATTAAAGAGTAAGTTATTTTAGAACAAGATTGTGTATTGTGTTTCTTTGTACTCCAAGTACCTAGTTCAATATCTTACACATATGCAACACATATAGAAGCTCTGGTCATGTAGTACCTAAGGCACTTGACTGCTAACCAGAAGGCTGGCAGTTCAAACCCACCAGCCACTCCTCAGAAGGCAGGTTGGACAATCTACTTCCATAGTAATACTGCCTCAGAAACACAAGGAGGGGTCACTATGAGTCGGGTCCGACTCGACGGCACATAACAACAACAACAACAACACATACATATATGTATATGTGTGTTGATATATGTACTTGTGTCTACACATATAATGGCATATATGTATGTGTATGTGAAAACCCCATTTGCCATCAAGTCATCTCTGATTCATGGTAAACCCATGTGTATCAGAGTAGAACTGAGCTCCATAGGGTTTTCAATGGCTACTTTTTTGGAAGGAGAACTCCAGGTCTTCTTCCAAGGAGCCTCTGTGTCAAATGGAAGTGCCAACATTTTAATTAGCAGTTGAGCACGTTAACCATTTGCACCACCCAGAGAGTTCTCTGTATGTGGATGTTGTTGTTGTTATGTGCCGTCGAGTCGGCCCCGACTCATAGCGACCCCTCCTTGGGTTTCCGAGGCAGTATCACTACGGAAGTAGGATTGCCCAACCTTCCTTCCGAGGAGTGGCTGGTGGGTTTGAACCGCCAGCCGTCTGGTTAGCAGGCAAGTGACTTAGCCACTATGCTACCAGAGCAGACTGAATTTCCCTGTATATGAACCAGAAGAGAGCTCTCTAGTGGCCGGGAAGAGCCTTGATTTTGCATTTTAAGATCCAAGTCATTTACCAAGAAACTGGAAGGTCAGTGACCAACCTATGTAACTAACTCTTGGGAATCAAGTTCCTTTCTCTTTCACAAAGTTGTTTCTATGTTATCAAGAAGCAAGGTTGAATCTTTCCTATTCTCTGTCAAATGAGAATGAATGAGGAATCTAAATTTAGCATGTGGGGTCTGTCCACAATCAAGAAGGTATCCCTGTGCTTTCATGAAATACAATGTCAAAATAGTATTTTGAGAGTTTTAGAAGACCTTATAGATCACTCAGTCTGATCCTTTTATTTTACAGAAGAGAATACAGGCTTTGATAGATGAGGTGTCTTGCTTAAGGTCATGCAAGGAGTTCCTCTCAGAGCTGAAACTAAAACTTAGCTCTCTGCGTTCCTGGGATAGTACTCTTTCCACCAAACCAGCTATATCCAAATACTGGTGCAGAAGAGTGTGTGCAGAAGTACAGGCATTTCAAGATTCCAAAGACTTATCTTGATAGGTGCATGGTCTCCAATATAGTATGATAAATACACTTAGAAATTAACAACTTCAGATAAATGAATTACTTAATATGGCCCTTCTAGCCATAGTTTTGTAACTCTCACCAAAAGATTAAGTGGGACTATTTAAATAAAGTGTTTGTGGGCCACTAAGGGGATTGGATAGCTTGCTAATTATGCAAATAAGGTGCATGGCACCCTTGTGTAGGTGGACCCATGCAAATAAGGTGCATGGATCCTAACAAGGGGATTGGTCACTTTGCCATCCCCCTAGGCTTAAAAGAGAGCTCATTCCCAAGCAGAGGGGGAACTTCACCACCACCAAGAAGAAGAGCTAGAAGTGCAGTGTGTCCTTTGAAAGTGCATTTGAATAACTGTATCCTGAGTGTTCACAAACCTGAATTTTAACCTGTTTCTTTCCTAGTAAACTCCGTAACTTTAACTATGTTCTCTGAGTTCTGTGTGGCTATTGCAACAAATTATTGAACTCAGGGGAGTAGAGAGTGCTGTGGGAGGGACAACAACTCTGGATGATACTTGGACCATTAAATAGACTCTGATGAAGTAACATTATATTAATGAGATACTTGGGCAGAAGGCTACAGTATACTGTTTACAAGGAACAGTAAACTGTTTTCTTAAGTGAAGGACCCAATTAACTTCTTCTCAACTAATCTGCCAATTACACACATGGAAGACTCCTTTTGATCATTTCATTTCTAGGGTGGCATTTGACATGGGCCACTTTAACTTCAGATACCAACAATTCTCAGCATAATACTGTTAAAAAGACACTTGCAAACCTGCAACCTGCTAAACCTGCTGAACTTCCTGGGTTAGTAGGCAACGTCAGAGGAGAGGCAACACCCAGAACTCAGCATCCAGCAACTTATATAACGAGAGGAAAAGAATGGGATGTTTCTGGTCACATGGTCTCCAATCATCAAGAAAAAATCAAAGTCAATCTCTTGTGCTTTTGCCTACTCTCCATATTCTGTCTTGTGGAAAGATGTGGATGAGGAAGTGGGAAGAAAAGGAAAAAAAAATAGGACCTGGTGTGGCTTGGGATGTCTCAAAGAAGGAGCCCTTCTGAAGGGGTTTCTAAAGCTCTTCTAGAAATTAGGCACCAGCAGAGTGTCAAGGAAAGGAGGCAACTCTTGAAGATGATTTCATCCAGTGGCAAACTATTCAGAGGATAAAGTAAATATTATTTGGAAAGCTCCTGAAAAGAACTTTCAAAGTTATTTTTTCCTAAGGAGGTTTGTTAAGAAGGTACATGTTAAGACAGAAAGAACAAAAAACTGAGAATCTGAATACAGTGATTCTGAGCTTGGCCCTGTGACTAACACGTATGCAACCTCAAGCAAATCACGTCCCTCACTCTGTTCCTCGGTTTACATCTAAATAAGGGAATGGAGCTTTACTGGTTGATCTCAAAGCTTCCTTCCAGATATTATAGTAAAAAGTAATCAAATAATAATAATCTTTTCCTAAGAAGTTCAAAATATTTTTATGTTCTCTCTCTCTCTCTCAATGATTCTCCACAACTTACTTTAAATAAGTAATCAAGAGGGAAGTTAAAATGATATATGGTATGAAGAAAAATATTCCAGAGGGAGCCATAGGACTCACACATAGTCCATTGAGCTTACAACTATTACCTTGCTACAAACTCTTCAAGGAGCTCCGGAGTGTAGTGGTTAAAGCATTGGGCTGCTAACCAAAAGGTTGGTGGTTCAAACCCACCAGCTGCTTTGTGGGAGAAAGGTGAGGTAGTCTGTTTCTGTAAATATTTACAGCCTTGAAAACCTTATGGGACAGTTCTACTCTGTCCTAAAGGGTCTCTATGAGTTGGAATATGACATATTCAATGACATAGGGTAATGGGTACAAACTCTACACCAGTTAGACCTTGGGGTTCACCAACAGTTTTCTCAAAGGAAGTATTGTTTCCATTTTGGGGAGAACAGTGTTTCATTGTGCCAGACCATTCTAAAGTCTTGCCCACTAAACACCACTAGTATCTCTTAATCATTATGACAACCCTCATCCACCTTCACACTTTTTCAAATGCCCCTAAGGAAGTGGTACTGTTCTGGTTAAGAGCAACTGAAATTTTCTTCATCAGATGATATGGAAAGAAGAGTTTATCAACCTTAAATCATTTGAGCTTCATTGCATGTTTGCAACTTATGGGGAAATAATTTGTAGCTATTAGTTAAAATGGATTTTTAGTTACCTGTAGTTTGAGTTTCTTCTGGTCACCCAGTTACCCCATCACCATCTTCTTCCTACATCTCAGTTAAGATAACTGAAACTAGTTAATGGGCTGATTTTATTTTCCGTTTGCTCTCTCCATCAATTCATCTTCATCCCCCTTTTCTTACCTGGCATAATGTTCTGCAGGACTCTGTGGGCAAAAGAAACACCAAACAATACAGCCAAAGTATATGAGTCATGGTTTTCCACACAGCTGACTTTCTTGCTTCTATAGAAAAACAAAGAGGCAAAATGTCTCCAGTCTGAAGCTTTCTTAGTTCCACGACACTCTAGACTCAGTCAGCCCTACGAGGCTCTATTTTTAGTGCTGTCTGCTCAGACTTCTGCTTCACAGGGAAAGCCCCTGCGTTTGCCCATAGATTTCACCAAGACACCATTGGACATGAGCACCAACTTGGACTGTGAGGCTGTACTGTGAGGCCCAGGCAATTGCTCTATCCCTCCCCCTCTGCTGCCTGTTCCCAGCTTAGGAATTCCTTTAAAGGAAGCTACTTGCCTGATTTCACCCTCCTACCATGGCGTAATAAATAACAGCGCGTATTCAGGAAGCGGGAATGATGGTTCACTCTCACGGTTAGGCAGGGCTGAGAAATGTGTGGGTGGCCACAGTAGAAGGTGAGTTCCCATGGGTTTCCTATGTCCAAATTCAGCCTAGAAAATACTATTTAAAGAGGAAGAAGCACCAAGCTTGGTTTACTATTCCTCATTCCCATCTAACTTTGGAGGTGGATTTTTATAAACAGGTAGCAATTTCTTCAAAACAGACCTTGGGCATGACCTGTTATGATTAGTTCAGATGTAAAAACTGATTCCTCAGCATCTAGAATAGTGACTGATACATAGTGGTCTCACAAGGCACTCAAGAAAGGAAGAGAAAAGGAAGGAAAGGAGAAGGGAGAGAGAAAGAAAAGGCTGAGGTTGTGCATCAGAGGTTATATTCTATAGAGGGCTCATGTAAATTAATATTAAATTTTAACAACTTTAATAGTTTTCATTCTTAGTGAGATTCTGTTTGAAAGGTATTTGATATTTTTTGCTATAAGAAGAAAGTATTTGGGAGACTTGCCTGTCACCTACAAAGACCAATAGCTGTCATTGTGGTGGATATTTGCTACTTGACCATGTTTAGGCAAAAAGAAATACATATCTTTATCCCAGTGATGCAATGTGAATTCTATAGTGGTCGATACCATTACTTTGGAAACTAGGTAAACCTGATCTTCAGTCATGTCTTTTGCATTGGAGTACTCACCCAGTTGAAATGCCACAGAAATCTAGTGATTTAAATAAATAAATAATTGTTGCTAATTCTAGCCTGCTGTTAATATACTTTCTTGAACTTCCAAAGTTCTCTAAGCAAAAGGATTACTTTGAGGCTGATTACTTTAAAATTGATTTAGTAGCAACCCAGATGGACACAGAACTTCAAGTAAATTGTGACCATAATAATAATAATAATTTATTGTGATTTGAGTAAAAGTTTACAGAGCAAAGTCATCCTCCAGACAGCAGTTCACATACACTTTGTCTCATGATACTGACTTCAGTCTCCCACAATGCAACTTTTCTCCTCTCACTTCTTCCCCATAGCCACTTCTTCCCTGTGTCCTTCTCTCCCATGCACACCCACCCCTTGAACTGTCTCCCTGTGCATACACAGCCCTTCTACTCTCCAATGATTGATCTCTCTAAGGAGTGTATCTACCCAATGTAAAGGCTCCTATATGCCTGTCTTTTGTTTGGCTGGAAGCCACAGTAATGAGTTCAGTTCCAGACCTGAAGGCCAGCTAAATTTAGCCCATAATCTCTGGGGTTCCACTAGGCTCTATCAGACCAGCAAACCTGGTCTCTATTTAAAAAAAAAAAAAAAAAGATTTTGAGTTTTGTTCCACATTGTTGTTCCACTCTATCCAGGATCTCCTACATAGACCCCCTCCAAGTGATTGATGGTGGTAGCCGGGCACCATCTAGTTCTTCTGGTCTCATGGTCATATAGGCTGAAGATCACATGGTGTACCAGTCTCTTGGACTAATTGTTTCCATGTGTCTTTGGTTTTCTTCATTCTTCTTTGCTTTGGGTGAGGAGAGAACTATCATTGCAGCTAGATGGCTGCTTGCAAGCTTTTAAGATTCCAGTTGCTACTCATCAAAGTAGGATGTGGAACAATGTTTTTGTGTAGTATGTTATGCCAATTGAGCTTTATGTCCCCTGAGAATATGGTCCAGAGCCCACAGGTCCAACTATTTGCTCCCTCTGGGTAGCTGGCTGTGGGCAAGAAGTGACTACAACCTTGTTCCTTGTCAGCTATATTTTATAGCTAGAAATTCTTACAGAACATGCAAATACATTGTCTACCAACCCTATACATGGTCATGGGCACACTCCCCCTTGCATAGATATACCTAATCATTCAGCCTGTCCACCCATCTAGCCACCCATAGATCAATATTTGCCATCACTAACAACACAGTATTGTATGTGCAAAATGGTTCATCTTTGTTGTCTGTACCTCCCATGCACCTCTCTCTGTCTTCCCCTTCCTCAAAACCACCATGCTGATCACTCATATTTGGTACATTGCCCTTCTCTTCAATCAAATCAATACTTGTTTCTACCCATCTAGGAGTAGTCCCTCCCATCCCCTCTCATCCCTAGTAACCAACAAAAAAATGTCCTTCCATATTTAAAAATTTCCTTGACTTTTATAGTAACACACACACACCCACACACACTGCTGTTGACTCAGAGCCGACTCATAGCAACCCCTCCTTGGGTTTCCAAGGTGGTATCACTACTGAAGTAGATTGCCCAATCTTCCTTCCAAGGAGTGGCTGGTGTGTTTGAACTGCCAGCTTTCTGGTTAGCAGTCAAATGCCTTAGGTATTATACAATATTTGTCCTTCTGTGATTGACTTATTTCACTCAGCATCATGTCCTCCAAGTTTATCCACGTTATGTGATGTTTTACAGAATCTACGTTATTCTTTCAGGTTGCATAGTATTCCATTGTGTGTATGTACAATAGTTTGGTTATCCATTCTTCTGTTGATGAGCACCTAGATTGTTTCCATCTTTTGGCTATTGTAAATAGTGCTGCGATGAACATGGGTGTGCATATATCCATTCTTGTCATGGCTCTCACTTCTTTAGGGTATATACCTAGTAATGGGATTGCTGGGTCAAATGGTATTCTTAATTCCAACTTTTTAAGGAATCGTCATACTGCTTTCCACAATGGTTGTATCATTTTACAGTCTCACCAGCAGTATGTGAGAGTCTCAGTCTCTCCACATCCTCACCAGCATTTGTTATTTTCTGTCTTGTTGAACTCTGCTACCAATGCCGGGGCAAGACGATATGTCAGTGTTGTTTGGATTTGCATCTCTAATGGCCAATGACCATGAACATTTCTTCATGTGTTTGTTGGCCACCTGAAAATCCTCTTTGGTAAAGTGTCTATTCATGTCTTCTGCCCATTTTTTAATTGGATTATTTGTCTTTTTGTTGTTGAGGTGTTGTAGTTTTCTATAACTTTTAGAGATAAGTCCCTTGTCAGATACGTCATAGCCAAATATTTTTCCCAATCTGTAGGTTCTCTTTTGACTCTTTTGGAGAAGTCTTTGGAAGCATAGAAAAATCTGATTTTTAGAAGGTCCCAGTCATCTAGTTTATCTTCTGCTGTTTGTGCATTTTGGTTCATGCTTGATAGTCTGTTTATGCCATATATTGTTGTTGTTTGCCGTCGAGTCAGCCCCAACTCATAGC
>NW_006921621.1:8998340-9009926 GCF_000298275.1 Orycteropus afer afer
TTTAATGGATTTTGGCCCTTTGTCAAAGATCAGCTGACCATAGGTCAATGGATCTATTTCTGGGTTCTCAATTCTATTCCATTGATCTATGTGTCTGTCATTGTACCAATACTAGGCTGTTTGGATTACTGTGGCTGTATAGTAGATTTTGAGATCCAGAAGTGTGAGACCTCCTACTTTGTTCTTCTTCAATCATGCCTTGCTTATCCAAGGTCTCTTTCCTTTCCATATAAAATTGGTGATTAGTTTTTCCATATCTTTAAAGAATATTGATGGGCTCTGAATTGGGATTGCATTGAATGTATAGATTGCTTTGGGTAGAAATGACATTTTCACAATGTTCAATCTTCCTATCCACGAGCATGATATGTGCTTCCATTTATGTAGATCTCTTGTGGTTTCTTGAAATAGTCTTTTGTAGTTTTTTTTTTTATTTGCAGATCTTTTGTTTCCCTAGTGAGATTTATTCCCTTTTTTTTTTTTTTTTGGTAGCTATTGTAAATGGTAGGAGCTCTGGTAGTGTAGCAATTGACTGCTAACCAGAAGGCTGGTGGTTCAAACCCACCAGCCACTCCTTGGAAGGAAGTTTGGGCAATCTACTTCCATAGTGATACTGCCTCAGAAACCCAAGGAGGAGTCACTATGAGTTGGGTCCAACTCGACGGCATATAACAATAATAACAATAACAATAGTAAATGGTATTGATTTCCTTATTTCTTTTTCAGCAATTTTTTTGATGATGTAGAGGAATCCAACTGATTTTTGTATGTTTATCTTGTATCCTGCCACTATGCTAAATCTCTCAATTAGTCCAGTAGTGTTTTTTTTACTGAGTCTCTTGGGTTTTCTATGTGTAGGATCATATCATCAGCAAATAGGGATAGTTTGACTTCTTTCTCACCAATTCAGATGCCTTTGATTTCCTTTTCTTGCCTTATTGCCCTGGCTAGGACTTTCAATACAATGTTGAATGGAAATGGTGATAGAGGGCATCCTTGTCTGGTTCCTTTTGCCAGGGGAATTGTTTCAGTCTCTCTCCATTGAGTATAATGTTGGCTGTTGGTTTTGCATGTATGCCCTTTATTATGTTGAGGAATGTCTTTTCTATTACTATTTTGCTGAGAGTTTTGAACAGGAATAGCTGTTAGATTTTATCAAATGCCTTTTCTACATTGATTGATATGATCATGTGGTTCTTTTTCTTTATTTATGTGATGAGTGACATTGATTGTTTTTCTAATGTTGAATCACCTTGCATACTAGATATGAACCCCACTTGGTCATAATAAATGATTTCCTTGATATGTTGTTGAAATCTATTGGCTAGTATTCTGTTGAAGATTTTTACATCTATATTCATGAGGGATATTTGTCTGTAGGTTTCGTTTTTAGTGATGTCTTTGCTTGGTTTTTGTGTCAAGGTTATTCTTACTTCATAAAATGAATTTGGGAAGATTCCATCCTTTTCTATGTTCTGGAATAGTTTGAATAGTTTTGCTGTCAGTTCTTCTCTGAACATTTAGTAGAAGTCTCCAGTGAAACTGTCTGGGCCAGGACTCTTTTTTTTGTTGGTAATTTTTTTATGACCTGTTCAATTTCTTCTTTTGTTATGGGTCTATTCAACTTTTCCACCTCAGTCAGTGTTAGTTTAGGTAAGTAGTGTGTTTCTAGAAATCTGTCCATTTCTTTTAGATTTTCAAATTTCTTGGAGTACAGTTCTTTATAGTATCCTGATATTATCTTTTTTATTTCAGTTGGTTCTGTTGTGATGTCACCCAATTTATTTCTTATTTATGTTATTGGTATTCTCTACCTCTTTTCCTTTGTTAAATTTGCCAGTGGTTTGTCAATTTTATTAATCTTTTCAAAAAAACAACTTCTAGTCTTGTTGACTTTTTCTATTGTCTTTCTATTTTCTGTTTCATTGATTTCTGCTCTAATTTTTATTATTTCCTTTCTTCTGGTGACTGTAGGCTTTTTTTGCTGCTCTTTTTCTAATTGTTGGAGATGTTGGTTTCAGATGTTGATTTTGGCTCTTCTTTTTCAATATGTGCATTTATTACCTCTGATCGCTGCTTTCCTGTATCCCAAAGATTTTGGTATGATGTTTTCAGTCTCGTTTGATTCAGGGAATTTTTTTATTTCATTTCTTATTTCTTCTTTTACCCAGTTGTTCTTAAAGAGGGTGTTGTTCAGTTTCCATGTGTTTGCTCTTTTTCCATTGATCTTCCTATTGTTGATACCTAATTTTATAGCATTGTGATCTGAGAAGATGCTTTGCAGTATTTCAATGTTTTTAAATTAAGGCTTGCTTTATGGCCTAATATATGGTCTATCATGGAGAAAGTTCCATGTGCACTGGAAAGGAATGTATATTGTGCTGTTGTTGGGTGAAGTTCTCTGTACATACCTATAAGGTCAAGTTGGTGAATTGTATTATTTAGTTCTTTTGCACCCTTGTTGAGTTTCTTTCCAGTTGTTCTGTCTTTCATTGAAAGTGGTATATTAAAGTGTCCAACTATGATTGTGGAGTCATTTATCTGCCTTTTCAACTCTTTTGAAGTCTGATTTATGTATTTTGGGACACTTTCATTGGGTCCACAGATATTTATTATGGTTATACCTTCTTGTTCAATTGATCCTTTAATCATTATATAATGCCCTTCCTTTTTATTATGGTTATTTTTGTCTTAAAGTCAATTTTATCAAAAATTAATATTGCCAAATTGTGGCCATGTCTGCATCCTTTATTCCAACCTAAGTCATTCAAATAGATGAAAATTCAAGTACGCAAACCTTCAAAGTGGCATCACAATCATCAAAGCAATTACTGCTTTGGGTAAAATCATCAAAATTGGAAAAAATTCATTTAGAAATTTGTTGATATAATTCTTGTAACATCTGAGAACAAGTCCATATTTTTCTAGATCACATCCACTTAATTTTTGTTTTAAGTTTTTATCACACAGAGTGTTCTCCTAGTGAAAACTAATTAAGAAATGATTTAAAGAATGGTAAAAAAAAAAAAAAAAAAAAACATTTTTATTGAATTAGCACTACTACATCCAGAACCCTAAGTAGATATTTTAAAAAAGAAATTGAATGCTTAGATGAGTTTCACTGATCAAGACAAAAACCATTCCCTAGAATTTCTAATGTGCTATATTGACCAAAATATTCTTTGTTTATTATATTGTCATTTTGTTTTAAACTTTAAATATAGATAGATTTCCATTTTATCAAAAAATGCTTTTTATTATTCATAAGATCACTGTATCTATGTAGGACAATTAAGCCCTTTGTGTTTTATTTTGGAGAAACATTCATTAGACTTGCATTATGCCATTTTCAATAGTTATGCTGCTACCAGAAGCCCAGTGCTTGGGAATGCTATCATTTTCCAAGTTTCAGTAACAGTGTGATTTTTTATTTTCATTGCATTATTCTAAAAAAAATTATATTATCTTATAAAACTGAGTGCTCTTTGATAAAGTGACATACTTTAATCTGGATTTAAATAAAAGTATTTTTCTCCTAAATTTGTTGACATTAATCCATATCCATTAGCCCATATTCCTGCTCCATAAATGAAAAAAGTTCAGAAGAAGCAAAAGTGTAGAGTGGCAACACAGTAGGCTGAATCTAATCTTTTAACCACCCCTCCTCAATCTCCACTTCCCAATTTTTATTTTTTTTTTTTTTCTGAAAAGCCACACATCTCTAGAGGATGAGACCTCTGTCCCTTAGGTCAGTCTCACACATTTCTAAAATGCTGGAGGTAGCTAGAGTATAACACTTCCCTCTCAAATAAATGTTTGGAAATGTTAATCTCATGCAGTCCAAGCCAAAAAAAAATCACAGTAGTCATTCATTCCAGAAAAACCTTAGCTGCCAAGAACACACAACCTAAAAAAAAAAAAAAGGTCACTTCATGTGATTCACAGCAAAGAAAGAAAATGAATAATTACATCACTAGTGAAATCTCATAAAATAAAATGTTCCAAAGCCTAAGTGTTAGAATTTTTACAAAATCAAAATTAAAAAGCTGCCTCCTGCCAAATAAAAGAAAGAACAGCAAAGAATATGGATACACTGGCAAAGAGATAATGTTTCCAAATATTGAACCTAGAATATGTTTTCCTGTTCTCTGTAGTCTGCCTTCCAAACCTGAATAAGGTGCTTAAGATGTTAGTCATTTATGTTTACTCAACAAATTAAAATGAGCACTAATTTCCATACAGTTCGCTAATGGCAACAATGATGGTGTCTGTCACTTTTCCTTATCAGTACCTCAGTCACAGTCTAATGGGGCTTCTGATAAGCCAATACTGAGGGGTAGGGTAACTGGATTTGGGTTTGCTCTCTAGAAATAGGCAGGCTTTAGGAGTTAAAGCTAGCCCAGTAGATGCCACAGGGAATAGTCCATAGTTCCGGGTTCCACCAAGTGATTCTCCTCTTTGTTAACAATTTGATTTTGAAATAGCCCTTCCTATCTTGATGTAGAATTCCTCCACCCCAAAACCATACAGTTGACAAGCAACAAGCACAGCTCATTAATGAGATAAAACAAACAGAAAGAAAACATGGAGGTGCATGCTGGAATACATTCTGTGTTAAAGGTTCCATCAGAAATAAGCATTTGCTTAATTTAAACACACAAACACATACATGCACACACACATGGGATAGAGGCAAAAGCAATTTTAAATGGTAATTTTGAGTAAAAACTCTACAACTTGAACTTTTAAATCTTGATTATGGAAAAGGAAAAAAAAAGGAAGTGTTCAAATAGCAGTTAAGTAATCACATACAATGGTAAACAAAACTTCAGTAAGAACCTTATCAACTAACCAAAAGTATTTCAATTACCAGTTTTGACAACTGACAGTCTGTGGACATTAGTTGCACAATTAGGTTTTGTAATGAATTGCTGATGCTTAAGAGAGATTCCACAAAGTGCTCTAGATGTTCTCAGACAGTGTGTATGTCCTGCAGATGGTCTCAGGGCTGGAGTCGGTCATTAAACATGCCACTGCTCTACCTCTAGTTAATGACCAATACAGTCCCTCCTGGCTGAAAGCTGACATAAGGAAGGGAAGAGAAAAATAAAATAAATATGCATTGTCTGTTTACTTTGTGTCAAATACTACGCTTTTTTAAAAAGTCATTAAGCAATTCTATGAGATTGAAATGACATTCAATTTCCCAAAATTAAGGGGCTAAAAGTTGACCCTGCTCAACCTTATTGTTAGTAAGTGGAATATTTGGGATTCGATCTGTAATTTTTTTCATTATGTCATGTGACTTCTCTGAATAACAAACAGTTGATCTCCGTATGCAATTTAATTCTTACAGAGCATTTTCATATATAATATTCATTTTAATGTCATAATAATTTTATAAGATAGGCATCATTTTCCCTTTTTTAACAAAGTTTCCAAAGGTCACACTCAAGTTTTTGCAAGAATCAGAACTCTTAGGTTGGCTGCTGACCTAGGGCTCTTTTAACATCATCTGTCCATGTCCTCTCTCCTACACTTATTAGGAATGTGCCAGAGGTGGCCGGTGATCACTCTCTCTAGCAAAAAAAAAGAAAGTGTAAGAGTGTATGTGTGTGTGTGTGTGTGTGTATGAGAGAGAGAGAATGTGGAGAGGGAGAAAGTTTGACTCAACTATAACCATTCACCTTCTCCTTGCCTATGTCTACTTCAGAGATTGTGAAAAATAAGTAATTTCCCAGTTTTCTGTGTAGGGTAGACATATGTCTGACTTTGGGCCAATAGGACTAAAAGAACCTTCTCATTCTGCTCATTCCTCCTACTTGGAAACCATACATGAAATCTGGAACTACAGCTGCCATCTTGTGAACCTGACACCACAAACATGAAAAGAAAGGTCAAGAGTATTACAGAAATACTGAGCCTAACACCATTGAGTCACTGAATCAATATCAACAACTGCCTTCTTCAGGACTTCTTGAAATAAAAGACAAATCAACCCTTATTTTAAATACTGTTAGTCATATTATATACATCAGCAGCCAAGAACATTTCCAATTGATATATCATGCTTTTATTTTCCTTTTTTAAAGACTTAATAGAAGTTAAATTTCTTTCTCTAGGTCTTGTTTTCTCTAGGTTTAAATGACCTTATTTTTTTTTTTTTTTTTTTTTTTTACTAAGTAATAAGTATTGTCTTCAGGATTCCTTTACCCAGAATCATGCTTTTTGCTCTTATTTCCACTCTTCTGACTCATCACTCATAAAGGAGCTGGTGGTAGAACGGTTAACATATTCAGCTGCTAACCAAAAAGTTGGCTGTCTGAACCCACCGGCCACTCTGTGGGAGAAAGATGAGGCAGGCAGTCTGCTTCCATAAAGATTTACAGCCTTGGAAACCATATTTTTTAAAAAAAACCTCACTGCCTTCAAGTCGGATCCAACCAGTAGCTACCCCTCCTTGGGTTTCTGAGGCGGTATCTCTACGGAAGTAGATTGCCTACTCTTCCTTCCGAGGAGTGGCTGGTGGGTTTGAACCACCAGCCTTCGGGTTAGCAGTCAAATGCCTTAGGCACTATGCCACCAGAGCTCCTGGGAAACCATATAAGGCAGTTCTATTCTGTCTTAAAGTTTCGCCATGAGTTGGAACTGATTCAATGGCAATGGGTTTGTTTGTTTGTTTTTGGTTTTGAATCGTCTCTCATGCTTTTCCAGATGCTCACGGAATCACTTTTGTTTGCCAGTTAAAAATCTCCCTCCCTGTCCTCCCTGGACAAAGCTCTTCATTCTGAACCACACTTTCCCACATCCAGAGGTTCCATTCTTTCCAGTCTTTCAGGTTCTCTCTGATTGCCAACAATTGACAGTTAACTAATGAGATAAGCTAATTATCAATCATGTGAAAAAGAATTCTAATCCTTTTGTGATTTTTGTCTTCCCAGGCAAGTGTGCTTAAACTTTAGCAGGGATTTTCTAGAGCTAACTTCATCAATGATAGGAGATTGCCTACTGTGGCAGGCACAATAGTTTTCAGCCAGGATCACTTTTCATGCCCCTAAACTACACCCACAGATACCACTTTTCTCCAGAAGCCCAATATTTTAAAACTTTAAGTTATTTCTGCTGATTGTCCTAAGCCTTGGCCCATTTCTCTGAACCTCTTTAGAGTCAGATACCTTATGCAAGTTCCATGCAGTCCTGAGTAATAAATGATTACTCACACCTGAAATGTAAATAATAAACAGGGTAAGCATGTGCAGAAGACGTCTATGCTGGCACATGCTGAAGGTGTACCCTGAGAATCATTGCCTCATATGCCAAGACAAAACCAAAGAGAGAATTTAATCCGATAGACAGGATAAATTAAAGAGACTGTGAAAATATTCAAAATTTAGAAAAGAACTGTATGTAACCACTTACACCCAAGCTATTGGAGCACTGCAGTACCTCTAAGACTCTATCATATAGAAGTAACTCGAAGTACAGAAAAAAGTATGAACCGTAAGTTCACTGATGGTGGTTGTATTATAGTAGCAAAGAAAATGATTATAGAAACAGCATAGGTGTAATATAGATAGTAAATGAAGATATCTCTATGTGGAGTAAGGAGCCCCAAGGTGATGCAAGTGGTTAACCTTCTTGGATGCTAACCCAAAGCAGGGGGTGGTCGGGTGGGGGGGGGTGTTCCAGCCCACCCAGAGGCTCCTCAGAAGAAAAGTCTAGTGATCTACTTCTGAAAACTCAGCTATTGAGCTTGCTACATAGGACAGTTCTACTCTGTGACACATGAGGTCTGCATGAGTCAGAGCTGACTTGGGAGCAATTGGGTTTTATATGGGAAAAAGAATTTAAATTTACTCAGAGAATTTGGTTTTTGTCTTTGGTTCCTGAGAGATCATCTCCAAAACTTTGAAATTTTTAACAAGGCCTCCAGATCACACCTGAGGGTTTGTGCTAATGGAGAGACTCAAGTGGGAGCTGGCCAGGCCAGAAAAGAACCGCTGCCTATAATCAATTGACCTAAGGGGATGGGGGCTGATTCAATAAATCATGCCTATGCAATTAGGCCGCAGCAAATGTCCTGAACATGAATGCTCCGTGGGCTTCCCGGTTGGTGATTGACATCAATCAGCGCATGTGTGAAGGTAGCTCATCCATTGGAAAGCCTCACAGAACTCCCCTATGCTCTTCTTCATCTCTGGTTGCTGTAACAAAGCTATAAATGTATATATAGTAGTTGCATAAGTTCTATGAGTATTTCTAGTGAATTGCAAAACCTGAAAGACTAGTGGCAGGTAGCAGGTCATGAGTAAGGAGTCCTGGGGGAAACCCTGAACATAGCTGATCTGAAATGATAGTAGGTAATCCCAAATTTTCAGCCAGCAGATCAGAGGTGAGGGTGTCATGGAGGACTCCCAAGCTTGTGTCTGGCATCTGAGATCTTAAACAGACTCAGCATCTGGAGTATTGTGCCTTTTAACTTGTGAGATCTGACCTAGTTCTGGTGGTTTGAGTCAGAGGAAGAAGTGCTACATGGGCAGCTGGTGTCAGAACAGAAGGGAACAGAACTGGCAATAGAGTGAATTTTAATTTCTATACATTTGGTGTCAGAAAAGTAGGATTTTATTTTTCTCTCAGTCTACATAAAGAAGTATTACACAACTATTAAATACAACACTTATAAAAAGTGATAACATTTTACTCTGAAGTAGCAGTATAATTATATAATTTGTTGTTGTTGCTATGTGCCGTCGAGTCGGACCCGACTCATAGTGACCCCTCCTTGAGTTTTCGAGGCAGTTCACTACGGAAATAGATTGCCCCATCTTCCTTCCAAGGAGTGGCTGGTGGATTTGAACCGCCAGCCTTCTGGTTAGCAGTCAAGTGCCTTAAGCACTATGCTACCAGAGCTCCAAATCATATAATTACTTATATATAATTATATAAGTATAATTATAAATATATTATAATATTTATAATAATATAATTTAATAATATTCATGGAGATAGCAGTAAACAAAATGCACTTTGTAAAATGTGTACATTCATAGAAAAAAATGGTAGAAGTTCTCAGTTACAATACTTAATTAGAAATTAATCCCCCACTGCTGGCATTTAACAAAATAAGCAAAATATAGGGAAAACCAGCAAAAATTTGACTAATTACAATAAACTGCAAAAAGGAGTAGTACTCAATAGATAACATAACTTTCAAAAATTGCCAAGGCCATGTTTTCCAACTACCAGTGATTCTTCTTTATTTCCAACTTTTGCATTCCAATGACCAGTGATAATCAATACCTGTTGATTGCATGTTTGGCCAATTTCAGACTGCAGAAGGTGGTAAAATCTTCAATTTCCTCATCTTGGGCTGTGGTGGTTAGTGCATAAATTTGAATAATAGTAGTATTAACTGGTCTTCCTTATAGGCATATGGTTATTATCCTATCACTGACAGCATTGTACTTCAGGATAGATCTCGAAACATTCTTTGTGGCGATGAATGCTGTGCCATTCCTCTTCAGTTTCTCATTAAGGTTAGCTCTATTCTGAGGAGGCAGCTCTTCCCCTGTCGTGTTATGAGTGCCTTCTGACCTGAGGGGCTCATATTCTGGCACTACGTCAGACAAAGTTTCAGGGCTATTCATAAAGTCTTCCAGTAATATATCAGACAGTGTTTCGCTGCTATTTCTAATGTTTTCACTGGCCAATTCTTTGAGAAGTGGATGGCCCCTTCCTTCTTCCGAGTCTGCCTTAGTCTGGAAGCTCTGCTGAAACCTGTCCACAAAGGGTGACCCTGCTGGTATTTCAAATACTAGTGGCATAGCCTCCAGCCTCACAGCAACATGCAAGCTACCATACAGGACTACAAACTGACAGACAAGTGGTGGTTGTCAGTTCTACATATTCAAAAAAGATACCTCTCTTCCTTTTGTCCTAATATTTCACATTCTTTCTTGTATTACATGTTTTTCTCTCTTCCCTTTGCTTCTTGCTGGAGCATACCCTTTCAAACTTCTTTTAAGGAAGATCGGTTGGTAGTAAATTATCTTATTCTTTGTATATCTAGATATTTTTTATTCTCATTCTGGATGATTAAATGATTGTCAAGGTATCAGTGTTTCTACTCAAAGGAAGACTTGCTTACAGTTTGGTCCTTGGGTAGGAAAAGACTTTGTAGCAATAGGCTTTGAAATGTTTTCCAATAGCATGAGCTCCCACAAGGAGGACATCCATCAAGGAGGACAGAGACAAAGAAGGCTTGGGTGAAAGAAATGGAGGATCTCAGAAGCACAGTGAGCAGTTTGGGGAGCATAATGGAGGGAAGCAAGGTCTCCGGATAAAGCAATTGAGAAAGAGCTGATATGTAAAGGCTATGCTTAGAACAAGACCATGATTATGTGTAGAAGTATGTATTTCTATGGCCATCAAGTCAATTTCAATTCATAGTGACCCTGTAGGACAGAGTAGAACTTGGAAATATGGTTTCCAAGGCTGTAAATTTTTATGGAAGCAGACTGGCTCACTGTTCTTCCACACAGTGGTTGGTGGGTTCAAACCGCCTACCTTTTGGTTAGCAGCCAAATGCTTTAACCACCATGCCACTAAAGCTTCTACAGGGTACAATTACCAGTTATGAATTATAGGGCAAAGATGTAACATTTTTTCCTCTATTGTTATTGTTGTTAGATGCCATCTAACTCTTAGCAACTCTATGTACAACAGAATGAATCATTGCTTTGTAACTGAATTTTCTTCTATAACTGAATGTAATTAAGAGTTCTGAATGCCCCACCACATCAGGTTATTAAAGTTTTGTGTGTTGCTGGACTAAAAGAAGAAATTCCTAGATACTCAGGACACAATTACCATTCAAGCTTTTGTTTTTACTTAAACTCCTACTGCTAGAGGTGGGAGTGAGTAAATGCAGGGCAGGGAGGGGAAGAGTTTCTCTGAAATGGGGAGGAAGGCATGTTTTATGGCCTCCCTACTTGTGGGGCCCGTGTACCATACAATGTCCTTAGAGGTAATAGGACCTCTGATGGGTGATTCAGGGTACAAAAAGAGAGAGCTCAACTCTGAAAGCCAAGGCCTTAGGAACCACCATAAAAAGGTCCCCATGCCCAAGTGATAGTTCCACCCTCTTCCACCTGTGATCACCAGTGGCCATTGTTTAAGATTCTCAGAATTCTTGCCAACCCTTGGCAAGAGGTAGCCTCTCCTAACACAAAAACAAAATGGAATTTTCTGAAAACAATTTTGAGAGATTGGAAGTGACTCAAAGACTATTAACTGATTTAGAGAATTTCTTACGGGAATGTATTATTTTTTATAAATGCATTATATGGAGTAAAATTAATACCTCTAACAACTAGAACATTTTGCCAAGGAGTGATCTTTATAAATAGCACTTGTTAATATATGTTATGCTTGCTGAAAGTGAGGATGACTTAAGGCACCTACTGATGAAGGTTGAAGAATACAGTCTGTAGTATGGATTACATCTCAACATAAAGAAAACAAAAATCCTCACAACTGGACCAATGAGCAGCATCACAATAAATGGAGAGAAGATTGAGGTTGTCA
>NW_006921621.1:9010572-9013000 GCF_000298275.1 Orycteropus afer afer
ATCTTCTATGATATGGACAAGGTTTTTGTTTTTTGATATTAACTATATTTTATATTTGATTTAATAAATTAAATTTCACCGTACAACACTTTTGAATTAACAAAGAACAATTCTCCACCATCCCATGTTTTTAAAACAAAGACAATCTGCAAAATAGCTGTAACAAAAAAATAAAGGCTTTGGCTTACCAACAATAGTTCTCTAATTTAGCAGTTCAATTCATTTTGCATTTCTATTGGAAAAATACAGTGGACACCTGCTATTATTTGTCATTATTATTATTAATTATTTTTTCTACCACCTCCTCACCCTATGTTTTTCTGGAAATTGCTTACCACTTCCATGTTTACTGTGTGCACAGTTATTTTTGAGCAACGCACTTGGCCAGAGCTGATTGGTTTAGGGCAGCTGAACTAAACTGGGCTAATCACTCCTTAACCCCAGGAACTTTGAAATTTCAGCAGGAAAAAAGAGACAGGACTCACTCTCTTCTACAGAAGCTTAGAAATCAAGACAGTCTCTAGCAGTAATTTCTAACCTTGATTACACACTAAGGTCCCCATGGGGAAGTTTTGAAAATTATCACTCCAGACCTATTGAATCAGAATTTCTGAGGGCAAAGCTCAAATACTAATATTTTTTTTTCCAAAAACTGCTTTTTAAAAAATTATTATTATTTTAGTTTTTATTGTGATTTGGGTGGGAGTTTACAGAGCAAATTCATTTTCCATACAACATGTTTCATGACATTGACTGCAATTTCCCACAATGTAATAGCTCTCTTCCCACTTCCTCCCTGAAGTTACCTCTTCCCTGGATCCTTTTTTCCTGTGCACTCTTGCCCCATGAGCTGTCTCCCTGAGGAAATTCTGCCCTTTTGTTCTCCCATGATTGATCGCTGTAAGGAGTGTATCTACCTGATACAAATGTTCTCCCGACATGCCTGTCTATTGTTTGGCTGGAAGCCCTGGGAGTGAGTTCAGTTCCAGACCTCAAGGATAACTAGAGGCCATAGTCTCAGAGCTCTCACCAGGCTGCATCAGACCAGTAAAGATGGTCTTTTTTATGATTTTCAGTTTTGTTCCATATTAAAACTGCTTATTTTAAATAATTTCATTACCACTAAAAATTGAAAGAATTGTACAATGAACACCTACATATCCTTTCATTGGGATTACATTCATGTTAACATTTAGACATGGATGGATTTTCAGAACTCCCCAGGTGATATTAATACATTGAAGAGTTCAGAGCAACATGACTATAGAAAGAAGGACAGAGCAAAATAAGCAGATACAGCAGGAAGAAAAAGAGAAAAGAAATAGTCCTGTGACATGGAGACCCCTGTGTTTCGTGCAATGGGTTATGAGACACATGAACATTATTACAATAAAATCACATTTTGGGCTTAAACCAGTGTGATTTAGAAGGTTGGGCAATCTACTTCTGTGGTGATACTGCCTCGGAAACCCAAGGAGGGGTCGATGAGTCGAATCGACTCCACGGCAGTGATTCTGGTTTTTTTTGTTTTGTTTTGTTTTCATTATAGTGGAAAGATTATGGAGTAATATATACAGACAATAAGGTTCTACACCCCAGAAAAAGAATAAAGCCAGGGCATTTACTGACCTAAGGGGTGGCAGTTATGTTAAGAGAAATATCTCATAAAAATAACTAATCCAGAGGCTGTTAATCCACAAAATAAAGGGATTAGCCAACCACTGCTAAAATTTAGTTTGTAGACTAAAATCATTGGAAATAGCCACTGTTTCCTAAGGCAGGTTCTTTGTCCACTGGTGAAGGAAATAATAAATCACAGGCGTTGGCAGTACCAAGGGCGGGCCAGGGGTGGCAAAGGGAGAGGTCTACTCCAGTGAGGAGAAGTGCTTTATTACTGACCATATTTAGAACTGTTAGACTATGCTAATAATAAAAACCAAACTGACTTTTAGTTGGTTCTCTCATTCTTTTTTAGGCATATTTAGAAATATTCTACATAGACAACATATCTCCTTATTGCCTAGACCCAGGGCAAACCACCTCTACCCCTGAGCCCCCTGGGCCCCTGATCCCATGTCAGCAGGCTTTGCCTTGTCCTCTGAGTTCATTATCTTTGAATATGTATCCAGGTTTCTGTTTACAGATTTCCATTCATTTTGCAAAAGAACAATGATGCTGGAGATTATGTAAATATCTTTAGTAGGGGATTTTGGCTGCATGGATAATCCCTAAAGACATAAAATAAGGTTTGCAATTTTTTAAGGCCTCTCTTGCATTTGCTCAGAAATACACTTGAGATTATTTCTCTAAGCTACAAATAACTTGATTTTCCCATACTAGAAAAATATGAATGAACTTTGAAAGGAGGTAATAAGCCAAAAATCATATGAGGCTTGAATTTATATATATATATATATATATATATATA
>NW_006921621.1:9013296-9014799 GCF_000298275.1 Orycteropus afer afer
TCCATACATACATATCTATATATAGATATGTATGTGTGAATATATATATATATATATATATATATATATATATATATAAATTTCACTTTAAGTGGAGAAAATCCATTTTGTCAAACATCAACGGGGTTGATGATATTTCTGAACAAAGCTAAAGTTTTCAAATTCAAATTCAACAAATACTGGCAAAGAACCACTTCAGAAAAATGAAGGAAAAAGTTAAGCATCAACTACAACAATATTGAAAGGAATGATATGAAATGCAATGGAAATATAGACATCTCATCTCATCTGCTCTCCTTCAATGCAAAGAATGGCATAATGAAGACAAGCTTATGAACCAAGAAACATCTCCCCAACATTTATAGTCATGTTAAGAAAGTCTGACCTAAGGAAAACAATGTCTAGGGAAAAAAGTGCTTAATGCCATAGATAAGTTGTTGGAAGTACAGGGGTTTTTTAGAAATTGTAAAAATATTTCCCGGGTTTCAAGGAAGCCTGATATTATGTCAAAATTATAGCTAAAATGTTACAAAGTTTGTTGGGGAGAAATAATGATAAAAAAAATAGTTAATTAGCTTCTGTATTTGCACTTAGTCACTTGCAGGTAATCGAAAATAAAAAACATCAGTCCTATAGAGTTTCCAGTCTCCTTGATTCTTTTATTTAGATGGGATCAGAGGAGCACAGAGAGGGAGTAATAAATGAAAACGAAGATATTTTCATACCTGACTGAGACTCTTTTTGAATTATGTAAAGTAACTCCAAGTTACCAAATTTCCTTGTAATACCTGTTCCCTATATATGTTGCTAATTAAACTCCAAATTACCAAAGCCTCACAACTGCAGCATCATAATTGGCTGCTCCTCTCAGAAATTCCTCTCCAAAGGAAGTCATGGGAAGGAGAAGGAGGACATGGGACTACTCACTGTGTCTGGCCAACAACCAAGTCACCTGGCACATCTGCCCCACTTCCTGGCAGTTGGAGAAATGGGCATCAGTGACTTTCCTCTGTCATATCTTGCTTAAAATCAGCCTGCTGGGCTCCTGCACCCGAACTGTCAATTGAACATCAAATGGCAGATTCCAGGCTGAGGCAGCCAGGCTAGCCCTGCCCTCTTGCAGGGTGCTGGCCCCATGTGCAGGCGTGCTGTAGCCTGACAGACGGGTCCTGCATGGGAGTTGCTCTTGCCTGGGAGGGGCCCAGTGCCAGAAAATGGATGAGTCACACACTAGGTGGCACACAGGGAACCACACAAAAAGCAAAGGCATCCCTCTTTGGCAAGGAATCCAGGACTGTGGTGTGGCCCAGGAACTGTGTTAGTTGCTTACAACTATTACACTCTTATGAATTGGCCCATGAGAATGCGATATGGGAATCACAAGTGCCTATGTTTGGAGCTCTATCCCTGGCTGCCTTTTTGGTCAGAATTATGGTAATGTTGTTGTTGTTGCTAAGTGCCGTCGAGTCGTTTCTGACTCATAGCGACCCCATGCACAGCAGA
>NW_006921621.1:9016345-9040180 GCF_000298275.1 Orycteropus afer afer
TCATTATAGTAATTGGCTTGGTCTACTCGAGCTGCTCTTTGAAATCTTCTGTTCAGCTCTTTTACCTTTTCATTCCTTCCATTTGCTTTAGCTATTCTCCACTCAAGGGCAAGGTTCAGAGTCTCTTCTGTCATCCACTTTGGTCTTCTCTTCTTTTCTGATATGGTTCCCCAATTGTTTCTGGTTCTCCTCTCTTCAGGTACAAGGCAGGATTGCAATTCCTAACTTCTGTGTGGTTGGGTGGGGTCATGCAAGTAGTTCTGCCATGTTGCTGTTGTGTGCCATCCAGTCAGTTCCCACTCATGTTGTTATTGTTGTTGTTATTAGGTACCATTGAGCTGGTTTCAACTCATAGCAATCCCAAGTACAACAGAACAAAACACTGCCCAGTCCTGCTCCGTCCTCACAATCATTGCTATGCTTAAGCCCATTATTCCAGCCACTGTGTCACTCCATCTCACTGAGAGTCTTCCCCTTTTCACTGACCTTCTACTTTACTGTTCTGGTTCCCTAGTGCTGCTCTGCAAGAGTATACCACAAATGGGATGGCTTAAACAAACAGTTTATTCTTACAATTTGGAGGCTTTAAGTCTGAGTTCAAAGTACCAAGCCCTCAGGGCTGGGTGAAAGCCCCTCAACCTTGGGGTTCATCTCTGTCTCCTGGTCCTGGCCCACTAGAGCTAGAGGCTTTTCTTCTCTCAGAGAGCTGCTGGCTGTTGAGGCAAGGTTGACAAGTAAAAAGGCACAGTCCCGATGTTACCGAACCACATGGCAGGCCATTAATTTAAGTCCATTATAAGTCCCAAGGTCGGCAAAGTACAGCAGGCTGCTGAACAATGACATGGCTACATGCAGGGTCCAAGCGTGCCATAGGCTAGAAACCATTCCTAAGGCTTCTCCTTATATACAGGAAGCAGACCACATCCCAAAGGCAGCTACTCAGCTGCTTGTGGTAGATCCCACCATGGAGTTGATTGCCAGTTTCTTCATGGAGATTAACTACCACCAGCTGCCCAGCCACTCAACCAGGCACAGCCAAATTGACACGCAAACATAACCACCACATTTACTAAGCATGATATCCTTCTCCAGGGATTTGTCCCTGCCGATAACATGACCAAAGTAAGGAAGATGAAGTCTGGCCATTCTCGCTTCTAAGAAACATCTGGCTATACTTGTTCCAAGACAGATTTTTTCATTCTGACAGTCCACAGTATATTCAATATTCTTCGCCAAAACCAGATTTCATTCATAGAATACAACTGCCCCATAGGATTTCCTATGTTACACTCTTTATAGGAACAGATTATCAGGTCCTATCTCCCACAGAGTGACTGGTGAATTTGAACTTAAGACCTTTTGGTTTGCAGCCGAGCACTTAACCATTGTGCTACAAGGGCTCCTTAAACCAAATGACAAACTCACTACCGTCAAGTCTGTTCTGACTCATAGCGACCCCTCCTTGGGTTTCCAAGATTGTATCTCTACAGAAGTAGATTGCCTAGTCTTTCTTCCAAGGAGTGGCTGGTGGATTCGAAGCACCAGCCTTCTAGTTGGCAGTCAAATGCCTTAGCAATTCAGTATAGTAGCAACTACATCAACCTGAATCCTTGAATTCTTGTGATAAGTAGAGGACCCTGCCTATGCCCAAAAAGGACATAAGCAAGAGATGAATCTTTATTGTTTTTAGTCACTGAGATTGGAGGTCTACTTGCTATTTCAGCACAACATAGTCTATGTTGACTGGTCCAAGGATCAAGGCTCTCAGAAAGTAGCATGATCAATGGTGTATCTTTTTAGCTTTGAAGTACATAAAACTCCTTCTTAATTTTTTATTATTATTTGTTAAATTTATTGTTATTATTATTAGCATTAGCATTACATTAGCATCCAAGGACTTTCTAGCTGCTTCACCCCATTTTTCAAAAGCCACACCTATATTTATCTAGGGTGTGGAGTGTTGCACCTTTCAAAATCCTTTCTAAGAAGTTCTTGTAACATAACAAGAGGCATCCTAATTTTAACCTTAGCACTCCCCCATCCTCACATTCTTAACTTGACTGCTCTGAATCTCCTTAAGAGTGACTGAGGCAGGATGGGAACTCCACAGCAGTTAATTCTCTGGGTTTCAGAATCCCTTTTAGGGCTAAAGACTCCATTCATGAAATCCACTCAAGCTTATCCCTAGGATAAGAAAACTTTATTTCATCGTATATATACCATATGTCAATGGATATATTGTTGTTGCCGTTAGTTACCATTAAGTTGTCTCTGACTCATGGCGACCTCATGCACAACAAAGTGAAATGTTGCCCAATTCTGTGCCATCTTCAGGTTGCTGGTCTGCTGGAGTGCATTATTGTGGCTACTATGTATTTTGAGTGCCTTCTAACCTAGGAGGCTCATCTTCCACCACCAATTCAGACCCTATTCTGTTGAGGTCCATAGGGTTTTTATTGGCTATTTTTTGGAAGAAGATCTCCAGGCCTTTCTTCCTATTCTGTCTTAGTCTGGAAGCTCCACTGAAACTGCTGGCATTTGACATACTGGTGGCATGGCTTTCAGCATCATAGGAACACACATGCCACTACAACACAACAAACTGACACATGGGTGGTGGGCAGACATATAGATTATATAAAATATGTCCCCTGCCTTCTCAGAGCTCATAGTCTAGTTGGAAGGGAAAGACACATAAATGTGAAAAACATACAAGATCTTCCCTGTTAAGAGCAGAAGCATAAATCCAAAGGGAGGTGTTGCTGGAGGTTAACCTATTCAGGGGTCACTTCATGGAACATGAAGGGCCAGACTGGGCCATGAAGGACAGACACATCCAATTTATATTCATGAGCAAAGTGCTGGCAGCAGAAAAAAACTAAGGTTTATTCACAGTCCATTTGTGAAGTAAACATTTATTAAGCATCTACTAGAGCTCTGGTAGCATAGTGGCTAAGGCACTTGACCGCTAACCAGAAGGCTGGCGGTTCAAACCCACCAGCCACTCCTCGGAAGGAAGGTTGGGCAATCCTACTTCCGTAGTGATACTGCCTCGGAAACCCAAGGAGGGGTCGCTATGAGTCAGGGCTGACTCGACGGCACATAACAACAACAACAACAAGAGACCAGAAATGTAAAAGAATTGTTCTTGGAGATCATTCAGCCTTGGGTCTCACTTGGCACAACTTGTCTGGGACTTCTTCCTTCTTCAAAAGCAAGCACTGGCCTAAACTAAATAAAGCAGAACTCCTGAGCATGGCTCCAGCCTTACCACCAGTTGCTCTCTGACTTGCATGTTCCAAAACCAAACCAGTTGCCTTCGAGTTGATTCCAACTCAGAATATAATTGTGCTTCTTAAGGTTTTCAATGGCCAGTTTTTCTAAAGTAGATCACCAGGCCTTTCTTCAAAGGTACTTCTGAGTGGACTCAAACTGCCAAACTTTTAGTTAGAATTCAAGACCATTAACCATTTGCACCACCCAAGGACTTTGACTTGCACGTTATATCCTGGTAATGCCTTCTTAGTGGTGCACTGGTTAAAGTGCTGGACTGCTAACCATAAGGTCAGTGGTTCAAACCCACCAGACCCGCTGCTTCACAGAAGAAAGATGTGTTAGTCTGCTTCTGTAAAGATTTACGCCCTTGAAAACCCTGTGGGGCAATTCTACTCTGTTCTATTGTATCACTATGAGTGGGAAGTGACTTAATGGCAGTGGGTTTGGTTTAGTTTTTTGGAATACCTAAGTGAATGTTTTCGTCATGTTGTTTCATGCCCCCAAGCTTTTGTACATGCTGTGCCCTATGCCCAAGAAATCCTTCCCATTTCTGTTCTTTGTCTAATTCCTTGTCAAGATTTAGTCCAACCCTCTCTTCCTTGAGGAAGTTTCTTCCAGAGCCCTGGGTGGCACTGAGAGCCTTTCCTTTGTATACATACACCTTATCAGTTATTTTGCAATGTTGGAATCTGAATCTTCCCCTCTGAAGTCATCACCAAGGCTGTGATCTACCCTGTCCTGTTCATCTTGCTCCAGTCATACAAACTGGCTCACATCCCATTTTCTTTGTACTGGCCTTTCTTGAAATAAAAAAGGCCTTTTGCCATCTCCACCCATGGCTTTACCTGGATGACTCATTCTCCTCAGGTGTCTCTTTCTATGTCAGACCAACTATGCTGGCCCAGCTCCTCTCTTTACACTACTGCAATACATGGCACAGAAGACTGGTACTACATTATCATTTAGGTTTCATTTCAAACGTAATATCCTCAAAGAAGTATTCTCTGATGTGGTAGTCATTAATTCTCTACGTAATAACCATTCCACTTCTTTCTTGTCAAAAGAACCCAGGTTTGAAGACTGATGATGTTCTGTCTGAACCAATTGTGGCAATTCAGGTCTTCTTTGTGGGTCACTGGGCTAGGTGTAGGCAACCAACTAGTTCTATTCAATGAGTTTTGAGGGGAAGTTTGTTGAGGGCTGAGGGAGATTCTAGGAAGAATTTTTTGTGACTAAATGAGAGCTACACTACAAAAAGGAAGCTCTCTAGTCTCCCTTCTCCACTCTTTTCTCCCTTTAGCTTTGGAAATGGTGAGAGGATGTAAAGTCTGTGGCTATGTCAGCAATTTTGCAGCCCTGAGGCAACAAGGCCACTGAAAAAAGCCAGTATGTTAAGGATAGGGGAATAGAAGGATAGAAAGCAGCTTGGTCCTTGATTAAACCACTGAATTGCTAAACCTATTATTGTACCATAATCTCTGTGCTTTTAAAATTAACAAGGACTGTTCCCTCTGACAACATGGCAAAAGATGAGAGACAAAGTCTGGCCATTCTCTCTTCTAAGGAACATTCTGGCTGTTCTTCTTCCAAGACTTCCAAGTTTTGTTCTTTTTTCTAGCAGTCCATGGTATATTCAATATTCTTGGCCCACAAAATAATTCAGATACATCAGTTTTTCTGTGGTCTTCCTCAGTCATTGACCAGCTCTCATATGCGTATAAGGCTATTGAAAATACTATGGTTTGGGTCAGGGGAACATCAGTCTTCAAATTAATATCTTTGCTCATTAACACTTTACAGAGGTCTTTTGTAGCAGATTTTCCCAATGCAATGCCTCATTTAATTTCTTCACTGCTGCTTCCATGGGTGTTGATGGTGGATTCAAGTAAAATTAAATCCCTAATAACTTTAATTTTTTCTCTGTTTATCATGATGTTGCTTATTGGTCCAGTTAGGAGAATTTATCTTCTTTGTGTTGAGGTGTAATCGATACTGAAAGCTATAGTCA
The DNA here is from genome assembly GCF_000298275.1 of Orycteropus afer afer. NCBI lineage: Eukaryota > Metazoa > Chordata > Mammalia > Tubulidentata > Orycteropodidae > Orycteropus > Orycteropus afer. The sequence continues at coordinate 9,021,630 of NW_006921621.1, forward strand.
TCAGTAAGTGTTTCAAGTCCTCTTCACTTTCAGCAAGCAAGGTTGTGTCATCTGCATATCACAGGTTGTTCTTCATATAGTCCAACTTCTCAGACTATTTGCTCAGAATACAGATGAATAAATATGTTGAAAGGACACAACCTTGACACACACATTTCTTGATTTTAAACATGCAGTATCCCCTTATTCTGTTTGAACCACTGCCTCTTGGTCTATGTACAGGTTCCTCATGAGTACAATTAAGTGTTCTGGAATTGCCATTCTTTGCAATATTATCCAAAATTTGTTATGATACACACAGTTGAATACCTTTGCATAGTCAATAAAACACAAGTAAACATCTTTCTGGTATTTTTTGTTTTCAGCCAAGATCCATCTGACATCAGCAACGATACCTCTTGTTCCATGCCCTCTTCTGAATCCGCTTGAATTTCTGGCAGTTTCCTATTGATGCATTGCTGCAACAGTATTTGAAATATCTTCAGCAAAATTTTACTATGTCTGATATTAATGATATTGTTTGATAATGTTGACATTCTGCTAAATCACCTTTCTCTGGAATAGGCACAAAAATAGATCTCTTCCAGTCAGCTGGTCAGGTAGTTAGTTGTCTGCCAAATTTCTTAGCATAAATGAGTGAGTGAGTCCAGTGCCACATGTTTGTTGAAACAACTCAATGAATATCTCATCAATTCCTGGAGTTTCATTTTTCAGCAATGAACTTCTTCCTTCAATACCATCAGTTCTTGAGCATACAGCTACATCCTAAATGGTTGGATGTTGACCAATTCTTTTTGGTAGAGTGACTGTGCATTATTTCCATCTTCTTTTGATTCTTCCTGCATTAGTCAATATTTTGCCCATCCTTCAAGACTTGAAACTTTTCTTCACTTCTTTCAGTTTGAGAAATGCTGAGCCTGTTCTTCCCCTTTGATTTTCTAACTCCAGGTCTTTGCACATTTCATTATAACACTTTTTCCTCTAAAACTGCCCTTTGAAATCTTCTGTTCAGCTCTTTTTCTTTATCATTTCTTCCTTTCACTTCAGCTACTCTATGTTTAAGAGCAAGTTTCAGAGTCTCTTCTGACATTCGTTTTGGTCTTCTCTTCCTTTCCTGTCTTTTTAATGACCTTTCCTTTCTTCATGTATAATATACTTGATGTCATCCCATAAGTGGTCTAGTCTTTGGTCACGGTGTTCAGTGCATCAAATCTATACTTCATATGGTCTCTAAATTTGGTGGGATATACTGAAGGTCATATTTTGGTTCTTGTAAACTTGTTTTAATTTTCTTCAGTTTCAACTTAAACTTGCATGTGAGCAATTAATGGTCTATTCTATAATCAACCCCTGACATTGTTCTGATTGATGATACTAAGCATCTCCATCATCTCTATGCACAGATGGAGTCAACTTGATTCTTGTGTATTCCATCTGGTGAGGCCCACGTGTATCGTCACTGTTTTTGTTGTTTAAAAAAGATATTTGCAAAATTCTATCATGTAATTTCTGGCATCACTTCTATCAACAAGGCCAGTTTTCCAATTACTGGTGATTATTCTTTGTTTCCAACTTTCACATTCCAATCACTAGTAATTATCAATACATCTTAACTGCATGTCAATTTCAGCTGCAAAAATGGTAATAATCTTAAATATCTTCATTTTGGCCTTAGTGGCTGGTGTGTAAATTTCAATAATAGTAGTGTTAATTGGTCTTCCTTGTAGGAGTATGGATATTATCCTATGACTAACAGCACTGTACTTCATTATAGATTTTGAAGTGTTCATTTTGATAATGAAGGTGACACCATTCCTCTTTACTTTGTTATTCCCAGTATAGTAGACCATGTTGTTGTTGTTAGGTACCATCAAGTCAGCTCAGACTCATAGCGACCCTATGCACAACAGAACGAAACTGCCTGGTCCTGTGCCAGCCTCACTATCCTTCCTGTACTTGAGCCCATCATTGCAGTCACTGTGTCAGTCCCTCTTGTTGAACGTCTTCCCTTTTTCTTTGCTGACCCTCTACTTTACCAAGCATATCCTTCACCAGGAAATGGTCCCTTCTGAGAACTAAGTAGGTAAGGTGAAATCTGGACACTCTTGCTTCCAAGGAGCATTCCAGCTGCACTTCTTCCATGACAGATTTGTTTGTTCTTCTGACAGTCCATGGTACTTTCAGCATTCTTTGCCACTACCGCAACTCAAAAGCATCAAATCTTCTTCAGTCTTCCTTATTCATTGTCCAACATTCACATGCATATGAGGCTATTGAAAATATCATAGCTTGAGTTAAGCTTAGTCACTTAGTCTTCAAAGAAACATCTTTGCTCTTCAGAACTTTAAAGAAGCCTTTTGCAGCAGATTTGCCCAGTGCAATACAATGTCTTATTTCTTTCCTGCTGCTTCCATGTATATTAATTGTGGATCCAGGTAAGATGAAATCTTTGACAACTTCAATCTTTTCTCCATTTATTGTGATGCTGCTTATTGGTCCTGTTGTTTGGATTTTCATTTTCTTTAGGTTGAGGTGTAATCCATAATATGATTGTTCAATTCAAAATAGCCAATACTAGTCCATTCAGCTCAATAATGCCTATGATATCAATCTTTATGCATTTCATTTCATTTTGAAAACTTCCAATTTTTCTAGATTCATACTTTGTACATTCCACATTCTGATTATTAATGGACGTTTGCAGCCCTTTCTTCTCACTGAGATGTTTCCACAAATGGATGCAATGCTGGAAGTATTCATCTGTGAGCTGGAAGCAACTGACGTCACCCAACTATACCAGAAAGAATGCTGTCAGCTATGAAACAGTGCGAACAAGTCATATAGGATGCATCCCAAACTCAGAGGTTAAAAAATGTGCATCTTTGAATTAAAAAGACATTGTGCTTTCACTTTAAAATAATAAATCCAAAATTCTACAACCCCTCCAGCAGCTGGGCAACCTTACTCTGATTCACCCAGACTTATTTTTCCCACTCTTCTGGATGACTTAGAACACACACACTGCACTTTTCAAACTACTGATAAACCTTCTTCCCAGTCTTCACATTATTATCCTCACCTCACATTCTACAGAGGAGATAGAAGCCACCAGATGAGAAATCTCTCAGCTTCTCACCTTGAAACCCACAAACCCACCTGCATTCACTCCCACCTGATTGTGCACATGCTCACCTTCTCTTCATTTTTTTTCTGTATATGAGAAAATGTCCATCTTCTGTCAAAATTAGCCCCTTCACAAGAGCTTTGTCCCCATCTCCTCAGACTTTTTCCTTTAGATATTCTATTTCCTGCACCGTCAGTGTCTCCCTCTATATTGGGTCATACCCATTAACATGCAAATATACTCAAGTATCTTCTATCCTAAAACAAAACCCTGCCTTGGTCCTTCATCCTCCTACTGCCTCTTCCTAATTTCTCTGTCCTCCTTCCTAGCTAAGAACTGTCCTCACAACCTGTACTTCCTAACCTCACAGTTCTCTCTCAATCCAGCTTAAACCTTCTTTATAAAATCAGGTTTCAAAAAGCGGTCATTTACACTCCATAAAGAGACTCCCGACTAGTCCAGTAGATTTGCCCAACTAGTTTTATAAAAGTCACCAATGATCTCCATCTCAACAAATCTAAGTATTTACTCTCTGTTCTCATCTAATTCGTTCTCTCAACAGCACCCAATTCAGTTGACCACTTTTACCTTTCTTGAAACACTTGCCTGTGTTCCTTGAACACTTGGTGTGTTCCTTACTTTCTTTTTCCTCTCTGGTCTCTTTTCTACCAAAGGCTAAGCATTGGAACTTCTTAAATCCTCTTTTCCCACCTCTTCATCCTTAGCCTCTCCCTCTTCTCACCTCTGATCTCCTCTTATCTGTCTTTACCTAGAGGCTGTCATCTACTTCCATTGCTCTCTGCTTGCTTCTTCCAATTCATTTATCTTAATTTATGATCAGCTACATATTTATTTATTGAGAAATTGTGCCCTATACTCATAGAAAATAATTGTTTTTGAGTGAATTTAAGTTAAAGGTCACAATCATGCCAACCATTCTTGAATGAAAGTAGCTTCAAACTCCATCAGTCCTCTGGTCACCATTTCATGCCTTCTGAGAAGAAAATAAAGGAGATGGAGGTTTGACATAGGACTGATATGAGAAATATGGTTTCTGTTAGCCTTTTCAACTTTCAAGGACAAAAAGAATTCAAAGATTATAAAGTTAAGATTCTTGTAAGGGCCAAGGGAAATCTTGACACTTAACCCACTCTTCAAAATGTAAAGGCAATTTGATATTATAGTGGACTTATTTTTCACAAGATACAATTTTTATTTCATATACAAGAAAAACACTTCACTCTTTTTATTTCATTCTGGTAAAATACATAAAATTTGCCATTTTAATCATTTTTAAGTGACTGACATAACTTACATTCACAATGTTGTATAATCATCACTACTATGTAGTTCCAAAACTTTTTCTAACAGAAATTCAGCACCCTTAAACAAACATTCTTCATTCCTCCCTCCGTCTAGTGCTGGTAACCACAAATCTATTTGCTCTATGCATTTGCCTGTTCTAGATATTTCATCTATGATATTTGTGTCTGAATTATTTCACTTAGCATAATACTGTAAAGGCCCATTCATGTTGTAGCACATGTCAGGCCTTCATTTCTCTCTATAGCTGAATAATACGCCATTGTCCGTATATACCACATTTTTTTTAATCCATTATCTCTTGATGGATATTTGGGTTGTTTCCAACTTTTCACTATTGTGAATAATACTTGTAAATGGCCAAAAGAAACTCATATTCTGCTTGGGAGAAAAGTAAAGAGGTTTATTATGGATTTAATCCGTTTGAATCACCGAAATGAAACCAGTTAGTCCAAAGTATTATAATTACTGAGACATTTTTACCACATCGCCACAAAGAACTTGTTGTTGTTTTTGTTGTGTGAGGTTACAATATTCTTATTGGATGGTGAGTAATTAAGGAAATTAAAGGCAATACATCTTATTCTTTTTTTTTAATTAATTTTTTTTGTGATTTGGGTGAATATTTACAGAGCAAATTCATTTTCCATACAGCAGTTCATACACATTTTGTTTCATGACATTCATTGCAATTCCCCACTATGTAATAGCTCTCTTCCCACTTCCTCCCTGTAGTTATCTCTTCTCTGTGTCCTTCTTTCCTATGCATTCTGCTCCCACACCACCCGCCACCACCACCCAGCTATCTCCCTGTGCAAACACTTTCTGCTCTCCCACGATTAATCACTCTAAGGAGTGTATCTACTTGATGTAAATGTTCACCCTTTATGTCTGCCTATTGTTTGGCTGGAAGCCATGGAGTGAGCTCAGTTCCAGACCTGAAAGGTAACTAGGGGCCATAGTCTCAGAGGTCTAATAGGCTCTATCAGACCAGTAAACCTGGTCCTTTTTTATGATTTTGAGTTTTGTTTCACATTGTTCCCCAACTCTGTCCAGGATCTCCTGCATTGATCCCTTTCTGAGTGGTTGACAGTGGTAGCTGGGTACCATCTCCTTCTGGTCTTGTGGTAATATAGGCTGAGGATGACATGGTGTACTAGTGCCTTGGACTAATTGTTTCCATGTGTCTTTAGTTTTCTTCATTCTTCCTTGCTCTGGATGAGGAGAGACTCATTGTCACATCTAGATGGTTGCTTGCAAGCTTTTAAGAACCCAGTCTCTATTCATCAAAGTAGGATGTAGAACAATGTTTTTGTGTAGTATGTTATACTGGTTGAACTTGATGTCCCCTAAGACCATCATCCCAATCCCACAGATCCAATTACTCACTCCCTCAGGGTGGTTGGCTATAGCCAAGAAGTTATCAACTTTGCCTATTGTTAGCTCCATTATGTATTTGGACATTCTTACAGCATATACAAATACACAAAGGCAAAACATCTTGAAGCAGGATTTTTCCTAGGATTGGTTGATAGAATTTATGTGGGATGACAGCATTGGATATAGAGGATAATTGTGTTCTTTAGGGGGTTTCAAATTGGTACTGAAAAGGTCAAAAGATGTTCTTTCCCAAGATCATTGTGTTAAAATAGCCCCTTAAGCAAAACATTTCCAGTGGTCTGCTTACACGAGAGATTTCTGATAAGACTCTTGGGTCAATGCCCCTTTAAGAGCACATTCTTCCTATCGCCTCAGCTCAACTACAAAAAAAAAAGCATTTCCTTAGTTGTATGATTTAGTGCACTTAAAGGTTAGCAGCTGCTATAAAAGTAATTTAGAGATTAAAATGGGTCTTGCTTATCTCAAGGCTATAAATGAAGTTAGGCCTCTGCTCTTAAACAAAATCAAACCAAAGACCTTAAATTTTGAGTTCTCTTATAGCCGTAATGAACACTGGTATACAAGTATCTGATTAAGTCCCTGCTTTCAATTTTTTTTTTTTAAGTATATATCTAGGAGTGGGGTTGTTGAATCATACGCATAGAAATCATACTATGTTTAATGTTTCAGGGAACTGCCCAGCTGTCGAATCATTTTACAATCCTGTAAGCAACGGATGAGGGGTCTAATATCTCTACATCCTATTGCCACTTGTTAAATTCCATTTTTTAAATAAGCCATCTAACAGGAACACTTTCCTTTTAATATGTCTAATGCTCAGACCACCACCACCGAAATCCATTGATCAAGCAAATTTAAATTTTTCAGACTTATTGCAAGAAGGGACACACCACCTGGCCAGTGTTAGTGGGTTTCAGAAGAGAGAATTTAGGGCAAGATATTTATAAGGTTTTCAGGCCTTGAAAATTGGGGAACTGATTGAGATAGAGTAGAGTTCATAACATAACAGTTTGTATTGGTAGTCACAACAAGGCTAAGGTTTTGAACAAGTCTTGATGAGCAAGCTATTACTATTGATAATAAGTTGTTTTATTTGGCTCAGAATCTTATCTTCTAGGAACAAACATTTCCTGGATAGCAAGTACTACGTTATATTTGCTTGGTTTTGCTATTATTTCACATTGGGACAGGAAAATATGCCTAGTTCCAGTATTGTTTAACACAAGGACAGGAAAATATGTTGATTTCAATTCTAAGCAATCAGAAGAAATTATTTCTAAAGTTCTAACATTTACCCTCACAATTTTCATTTACATTCCTTCAGCTCCATTGTTTAAATACTCAATAACATAACCTCTTTATCACTAAACAGGCTTTTAGTACCAATAGCAGAGAATCTTGCTATCTTTCCCTTACATTGTTGTTGTTCTTTTGTTTTGCTTTGTATTTTTATCTACCATCTGGTTAACTTTAAAAGATTGGTTGTTGGAATGGACTATGATAGTGAATTACTCCCAGGGGTAAAGCGTTTCCTTTCTATTGTATTCATCAATTCTCCTCTCCTTTGTTTTCTTTTTAAAGTACTGGTCCTTTTAGCTGAATTCCTGTATTTACTGGTCCCTCCAATTCCATTCCACTTCCAGATGCATCTTCCAGTACCTTTATTTCGTGTTGATGCTGCTATCCTCACTTGGGGCCTTATGTGTACTCATCTCATAGGAAGTCGTCCAGCTACACTTGCTTCCCAGGAGTTGGTTGGCGGGCTTGCTGATGGACACTGTTGGCTATGGAGACCTCATCTAAGATTAAAAACAATAAATTTCTCTAAAGAGAAATTACAAACAACTATTTTATTGTTTACATAGGTGGCATCGAGGACATAAGATGAGCTTCTAAAGATACTACTTGGTTGTATTAGTTTCCTAGAGCTTTTGTTAATTATCATTAAGTGAGTGGCTTAAGACAATAGAAATTCTGTCATAGATCTGGAGATTAGAAGTCAGAAGTCAGAGTGTCTAGAATGCTCTAGAGGAAGATATTTCCTTGTTTCTTCCTCATCTTTACCCCTGTCTTCTCTCTCTTTACCCTTCTCTCTCTTTCTCTGTCTTTGTCTCTCTCTCTCTCTTCTTTATATAAAGACAACAGTCTAATTGGATTAGAGTCCACAACCCAAAAAGTGAAACCCCTTGCCACTGAATCGATTCTGTCTCATAGCAACCCTACAGGGCAGAATAGAACTGCTTCACAGGGTTTCTAACACATGAATCCTTACAGAAACAGGTTGCCATATCTTTCTCCCACAGAGTGGCTAGTGGGTTTGAACCTATCAGTGAGCATCTAACTAAACTCTTTAACCACCTATCAGTGAGTAACTAACTAAACTCTTTAACCACTGCATCTCCAGAGCTCCTGAGTTAGGACCCACACTCATGTTAATGTAACATTATATTTGCAAAGACACTATTTCTAGATAAGGTCACATTCACAGGCATGATTGTTAGCACTTTATCATATCTTTCTGAGGACAGAAATCAACTCATAACATTGGGGCTTTTGTTTCCCCCATTAAATGTTAGAAATGCTCTTAAAATTCAATTCCTAGTGTTTCAGGTGAAGAAACAGATTTAAAGTTGTGGTGAAATCTACTCAAGTTTCCTGAGATGGTGAGAAGGCCAGGTTAGAATCCAAGTCTCTTAACCCCTGTCTCCCAATTCTAGAATGGATAAAACTACTCAGTAGTGGATAAAACTAACATGCCTCTTTTTCTCTTGCATTATCTGTAGACTCTCTCTCATAAAACTTTATTGGAACAAGAAAGAAAATATTTAGTTTTTATTAATTCAATTTAGTGACATCAAACACCCTAAAAACAAAAAAAAAAAAATTAACAGTTGCCATGAAGTCAACTCCCTCTCAGAGTGACCCCATGTGTGTCTGAGTTGAACTGTGCTCCATAGGGTTTTCGGTGGCTGATTTTTGGGAAGTAGATTGTAGGGCCTTTCTTCCAAGACTCCTCTGGGGGGACTCAAACCTCCAACCTTCAGTTAGCAGCTGAGCACATTAACCATTTGTATCATACAGACCCTGCTAGTTGCCTTCAAGTTGATTTTGATTCATGCTTACTATCTTGGTTCTCTAATGCTACTATAACAGAAATACCACAAGTAGATGGCTTTAACAAACAGGAATTTATTCTTTCACAGGTTAGGAGGCTAGAAGTCCAAACTCAGAATGCCAGCTCTGGGGGCTGGGTGGAGGCTCTTCGACCTTGGGCTTCATCTCTGCTTCTTGTCCCAGGCCCAGTGAAGCTGGAGGCTTCTTCTGATTCATGTAGCTACTGGCTGCTAAGGCTGATGAATCCAAGGTTGTCAGGTAAAATGACACAATCCCTAGATTAACAGGCAACACAGCAGTTCACTGGGTAAAGTTCAGGAATTGGAGATGAAAGCTTAGTCAAATATAGGATCCATATGTGACAGAAAGCTAGAAACCTTCCCCAAAATTTTTCCATATACACTGGAAGCAGGCCATACCCTGAAGGCAACTAATTAGTTGCTTACAGCATATTCCATCAAGGAGCTGATTACACCATATCCAATCTCATCACAAGGAGTAACTGCATCCAGCTGCCAAGTTACTCAAAGTCACAGCCCAGCCAAGTTGACATACAGCCTTAACTACCTTGGCTACCCCATGTGTTGCAGAGTAGAATTGTTCCATATGGTTTTTAAGGTTTAGTCTTTCAAAAGAAAATTGCCAGACCTTTTTCCAAGACACCTCTGGCTGGGTTCGAACCCCCAAATTTTGAGTTTGTAATCAAACACTTAATAATTTGTATCACCCAGAGACTACTCAAGGACCCTAAAACCTGACAATATCCTTTGCCTTCAAGTCAATTCCAACTCATGGAGACCTTAATACATGTCAAAGTAGAACTATGCTCCATAGTGTTTTCTTGGCTACAATCTTTATGGTAGCAGATCACCAGACCTTTCTTCTGTGGTGCTGCTGAGTGTATTCAAACCTCCAACCTTTCGATTAGTAGTCCGGTACAAACATTTGCACCACCCAAGAATCTCCTGAGACACCCTAAAACAACAAAACCATACCCACTGTTGTTGAGTCAGTTCTGACTCATAGTGACCATTTAGGACCGAGTAGAACTTCCACATCTGGTAGCATAGTGCTTAAGGCACTTGACTGCTAACCAGAAGGCTGGCCGTTCAAACCCACCAGCCACTCCTCGGAAGGAAGGTTGGACAATCTACTTCCATAGTGATACTGCCTCGGAAACCCAAGGACGGGTCGCTATGAGTCGGGTCTGACTTGATGGCACATAACAACAACAACAACAGAACTGCCGCATAGGGTTTCTAAGGCTATAATCTTCACGAAAGCAGACTGCCACATCTTTCTCCTGTGAAGCAGCAGGTGAGTTAGAACTGTCAACTTATTGATTAGCAGCTGAGTGCTTTAACCATTGCACCTGAAGGACACTAGGAGGGTCCTAAAATGGCACTTCTTAATTGGCTTTAGAGGCTCATGAAGCCCTTAGAACTGTATGCAATTTTGTGTGTGCATGTGCCTGAGTGCATTTTTCTGAGGAGAGAGATCATGGTCTTTGGCAGATTCTCAAAACATAAACACCCACTGTAAAGAATTTGATTTTCTAACAGAAAATTTAACACTCATTCTTTCACTTACCGGGGATAAACTTCTTCAAATTTCTTGACCTCTCTTTCCTCAGCCCTCTAATCTGAAAATGGGGGTGTGGCAGGCAATGTTATTTGTTCACCCAATATTTATTTTCCCCTGTTCCATATTAACCACACCTCAGGGTTTTCTAGGGCAATGTGCTCAGTTAAAATATACATCATCCTACAGACTTTTGGTACTAGGTAGGAGTGGAGATATGGCCACGTTCTGGGTAATAGGATGTCAGTTGAAGTTGCTTTTAGAAAAATTCCTTTTTCCTGATTAAAAGGAAAAAAGAAACAAAAAGTACTTTGGCCTCCTTACTCTTTTCCCTTTTTCTACTAGAGATAAAATGCAATATTTATCTCACAAACATAAGAATAAAATCCACGTGCTAAGGATGGTGGAACACGAAGACAGAAGATGCAGTTCTTCATTCCTCCTTTGAGTAGTCACACTCACTGCCTCCTGATTTGTGGCATTATGAGGAAAAAAAAAAAAAAAAAAGAGCACTGTATTGGACTTTTATCACTTGCAGACAAACACAGGATTTGATAATATTACCTATATCAGAGGATTTGGATTCTCTTAAAATCACTCAGAATAGTGTCTGACACATCTAAGTCTTTGCAATTGGTAGTTACCATTACTACCACTGCTACTGCTTTAATTACCACCATTACTACTCCCACCATTATTATTACCACACTGTAGCTTGGAGCATATGTACCCTATGCAGGATGAGTACAACGATGGAGACAAAACTGGAAAAATAGGCATGGATCACACTAGGAAGGATTTAGAATGTCAGGCAGCAAGGTGCTATGTACCAGGCTTGTGAACCAATCTGTGGTCAGACAGATCTAGAAAACCAATGAGATAGAATTTCTAGGAGACTACTAGCCTCAAAGGGAGCTAGTAGTGCCTAAGGCATAGTGCCTAAGGCATTTGACCACTAACCAGAAGGATGGCGGTTCAAACCCACCAGGCACTCCTCAGAAGGAAGGTTGGGCATTCTACTTCTGTAGTGATACCACCTTGGAAACCCAAGGAGGGGTCGCTTTGAGTGGGATCCAACTCGACAGCAGTGCATTTGATTTTGGCATATACCACATAAACAAATACTTAAAGGAATAAACTAAAATGTTTACAGTTATTATCTTTCATCTGGTTAGTAGACATATATACTATGATAATTATAAGTTTTCTACAATGAAAATATTTTTTAATTAAAACACAAATGCAAAGCAAAACACAAACCTTGATCAGTATGATTCAGTCCAGAAAACCAAAGCAACTCTTTGTAGTTCAAGTATGAAGGATTCTCATATAGGGAATTAGAGCCTCACACATCTGTTGAAGGGAAGGGGTCAGGAGAGCAACACTCAGAACCTGTCCCCAAAACTCAGCTTGCTGCTCCAAAGCAGGTGGTTGCCAAGAGCTCACTCACAGGACCTTCAGGAAGCACCTGCCAACTCTCTCAATACTTCACAAGGAGGAAAGTGGGAAAGAAAGGGGGAGGGGAGCACGTAGAAGAAAGACACAGCGTGAGGGAAGGCAAAAACTGCTTTGAAGCAAGGATTCCCAAAGAATCATTCCCAACTACACAGCCTATACAGCTCATCTCCAGGCTCCTCAATGGGAAGCCTGGCCACCATTCATTTACCTGCGGCTGCATCAGAAGAATACTGCCTCCACTCTTCTTCCAAGTCTCCCTAACCCATAAGCAGGGCATTCTGGGATATGGACTTCCTGTCTTCTCATCTGTGATGCAGTGAAACCATAGAAGAAAGTGCCAGGTAGACAACAAACAACACAACAGCAGCAACCAAAATGTATAAAATACAGCAAAAGAGTTTTATAAGAAAGAATACTGTGAACATTTCTGCTTATCTGTTGCTGTTAGCTCCCATCAAGATGGCCCAACCCCACACACATTGGAATGAGACATTGCCTGGTCTAGTGCCATGCCCATGATTGATTGTGGATCTGATTCTTGTGATCCACAGGGTTTTCAATGACTGATTTTTGGAAGGAGATCACCAGGCCTGTCTTCCTAGTTCTTCATATAATCTGGAAGCTCTGCTAAAACCTGTTCAACATCTAGCAACACAAAAGCCTTCATTGACGGACAAGCAGTGATTCCACATGAGGTGCACTGACCAGGAATTGAACCCGGGTCTCCCACATGGAAGGTGAGAGAGAATCCTACCACTGAATCACCAGCATCTCTGCTTTTCTAGTATTTCCCATTTGGAGCACCAGGGTCATGACTATAATAGGAAGATGGACCCCAGCCTGTCCAGAGACCCACTGTATATGAAACAATATGTAAAGGCTTCTTTGGTTTGTTCTATTTTGTTTTGACAGGGATTGAAGGTTACAAAATATTGAATTGGCACAGTACAGCCCAACTCTAAGGAGCTCTGGTGGCATAGTGGGTAAGGCATTTGGCTGCTAAGTAGAAGGTCAGTGGTTCAAACCCACCAGCTGTTCCATGGGAGGAGGATGAGGCAACCTACTTCCATAAAGATTTACAGCTTGGAAACTCAATGGTGTGTTGCTATGAGTTAGAATAAACTGGATGGTAGTGGGTAGTTCCAACTCTGACATAAGAACTCCACCAGCAAGTTACTACTCATACTGGGGTTGATTTTTTTAAATACACACCCTAAAAAAGTACTTTCTTTTACTAATGAGCTAAATCTCTGAGGTACTTCCAACATTACTGTAAGAAAGAAGGGCCAACAGCAGAGTGCAAGGAAAATGTGACTAAGACATAGGGACATTTCAGTCTGATAGGAAACAGAGAGCTTATGTGCATGTCCTAATCTTCAGAACCTATGAATATGTTACATGACATGGTGAAAAGAATTTTGAGGATATGGTTAAATTAGAAAATCGAGGTGGGGAAATTATTCGGGATTATCTTGGTGGGCCCGATGTAATCACAAGCATTCTTAAAAGTAGAAGAGGGAGGAAGAAAAGCAGGTCAGATAGTCTGAGGGACACATGACAACAGAAGTGATGCAGTGTAAGAGGGACTCCTTCCACCATTGCTGGTCTTTGAAGATGGTGAAAGGCAGCCATGACCCCCAAAATTGAGAAAGTTGAAAAAGGCAGAGAAACACATTCTCCCCTTGAGTTTCCAGAAAAGAGCAAGCACAACCCTGCCGACACCTTGAGTTTAGCCCAGTGAAGTCAATGTCAGACTTCTGACCTCCAAAACTGGAAGATAAAAATTTGCATTGTTTTACACCAATTTGTATTGTTTTACAGCAGCACAAGACACACACTCACACAGAGACCTTCTGGGTCTGGAATAGGAGTGACTCAGAAAAGGCAAGAACAAGGATGGGGCAAGAGGTGAGATACAAGGATCTTCTCAGGTCAATGCTCAACCCATGAGGAATAGAGTTGAGAGGGAAGCAAGGAGCTTGGAAACACAGCTGAGCTCGAAGGAATTCAAGAACAAGGGAGTAAATTTCTGTTTCCCTGGACATACCGTGGAGGTGTTTTAAACTGCCAGAGCCCTCCTGAGGGGGAAAGCTCATTGCTTAATGTTGAATTAGGACAGCTAGTGAAAGCAAAGGGAGCAATGTAGTCAGATAGGTGTTAGACACTACTCTCTTTCCCCTCTTTCTGGGCATAGCATAACCTGGAAATTTTTAGAGGCCTTAGAGGGGGAAGCTTTGAGACCTGGTGGGAGAAGAATTGAGTTGGAATGGGAAAGCAGTACATTCAGGGAGTCTTTATCAGAAGTTTTGGTGGAAACCAAGGGCATGTCAGTGTGATACCAAAAGAGCCTGGCAGGACCAACAGCACCTCAGTGAACACGAGATAAGAGCCCTAGAGCTGACAGTGAAGACACTGCCCAGGAAGCCAGTGGCGTCATAAGGGGCAGTTCACTGACCTAAGATCTTGCCTTCTCTTGCAGCCATGAGAATGCATCCACTTCTCCCACATACATGCACCATACTAAGAACAAAGGCTGGAGCTCTGGTAGCATAGTGCCTAAGGCACTTGACTGCTAACCAGAAGGCTGGTGGTTCAAACCTACCAGGCACTCCTTGGAAAGAAGATGAGGCAATCTAGTTCCATAGTGATACTGCCTCGGAAACCCAAGGAGGGGTCGCTATGAGTCAGGACTGACTCGACAGCACATAGCAACAACAACAAGAACAAAGGCCGGCCCTGGAGTGGGGAAAACGGCCTAAGAACTTTCCTTTGATTGCTAGTTATTGTATATACTGATTATAATTTCAGCCTAGATGAGATTATTGTCTTTGAATGATAAATTTCCTTTTTCTTTTCTTTCCTCCTGCCATCAATGGGAAGAAGGGCTCTGGGTCAAGATAAGGTGAATAAACATAAAAGCATTTTTGCATTATATAAACACTCACATATGCAACAAACTAAAGTGAATGTGCATAATTATTTTGTTCTCCATTTCCTTCCCATTCACCATAGCGTTGGTGACGGTCTTGGTGACATTCATGACATGGTCTCCTTTTACACTGAATACTCTTCTCTGTGGCCCATGTTGTTTATATCATACTTCAGGATGTTTATTGCTATTAAGTGTTAGGCAGAAACATGGCTGGCCAGGCGGGTGAATGATTAAGCCACAGAGAATTATAAGAACTGGTCAAGCAAGGAGCCGCCTGACCAGAGCCCATACCAAACCCCAGCACGTACCCTTTACGAAAGACCCCAGCATCTGACTCTTACTCACAAAAGCCCCCAACCATTTCCTGCCCACTATGTTAATGAGGTGCTTCAACTCTGCTTCCTACCCCCATGCTAATATGGTACTTTAACCTTATTGGTTCCTGTAACACATACCCTGCTCTCAATCCAGTCCTCTAATAACCAGGAAAAAAATCACTATAAAAATCCTATCTTTCACCTGGGCATTGCGACTTCTCTGGCCCCTCTCAGGGACCCGTGAACCTCACCCGGGCCCCTCTCAGGGATGCGTAAACCTCTCCCGGGAGCACAGAATAAAAACTTCTCTTTAACCCTACCTTTGTGCGTCCTCTTCTCCTTACCGCAACCTTACATTAAGGATCACAAATAATCCCTAATATGGACACTTGCTCAAAATACCATCTCTAAACCCTATGTTTTTACAAACTGATGTCCATGGAAATTGTTGCTCCCCCCCAGAGTGCACTGCAGATGACCTATTGTTCCTGTACTCGTTAGTGGAAAGAGCTGTGTAATGCTGCCTCAGCCTGTTGTCCTACACAACGTGTTCCATATCTAAAGTCATTCAGATGACCATGTCCTTTCTGGAGTGTTTCTGTTCTCTGCTTCCGTGACTTTCTAGTCATGCTGTTGCCATGAGACAGGTATTTTCAACCCCTTTTGGAGAGAAAAGCCATTTCCTGCTTAGAATTCGGGCTGAACGTGGATTTGCCTTTTTAGGCATTGACACAGTACTGTGGACTCCCCACTGACCATCTGCTCTAGCCTGTGCTGTCAGACTCTGTGTGAATTATAGCAGCCCATGGGGAGAAGACAGAAGTAGCGATATGACAGATGCCGCACCAGAATCTCTTAAGAAACCCATAGCAGAAGCTTACTCTTTTGTGACACAAGCTCACTACTTAACGAGCTTGCTACATGAGTGCACACGTGAGGTCTCCCTCTGGCCTGCTGACATTGGAGCACAGAGCAGGAAAGCATTGAGAAACAAGAGCAGCTCCCAGAGAATCCAAGGGAGGCAATGGTAAATGACAACATGGGTGAGGGAGGGCCAACAACCCACTGCATCAGCCTGGGGTAACAGGAGCCTCCATGGCATCCATATGCAGCAGGATGCCAAACAGGAGTGAGGTGGTTTGTCCCTGCTTGTTAGGACTCCTCTCAGCTACAAGGACCTGGAGAAAAACAAGAACTCAGATCCCCTTTTCTCTCTTTCCTGAGTGCATGACTAGGAAAAAAGGTTTTAAATTGTAGCAAGAGGATTTTTTCAGATTTATAGATAAGGAAATGACAGGATTTGAGTGATTTGTCAAGGTCATGCAGCTAAGTAATTTTTAGAGCCAGTTTTTAAAGGCAGATCAATTTGATTCCACTCTATCATGTGGCACTTAACTTACAGAGGTGGTCAGACTAGGAGAGTGAGTTGCCTGTGTCCTAGACGTGGGTGAATTTTATGGATTGCAGCCCTCCATGAGCTCATTTGCTGCTACTAAAAATATTTATAGTTTACCTAAGACACACAAAAGCAGCTGAGCTTTACTTGACTGCCATCTAGTGGTCATTAAATTTGTTTATGGCGGCTAAGTAGAGTTTTTTATTTTCCTATCTACTAGAAAGTCAAGGAGCTCTGGTAGCATAGTGGCTAAAGCACTTGACTGCTAACCAGAAGGCTGGCGGTTCAAACCCACCGGCCACTCCTCGGAAGGAAGGTTGGGCAATCCTACTTCCGTAGTGATACTGCCTCGGAAACCCAAGGAGGGGTTGCTATGAGTCGGGGCCGACTCGACGGCACATAACAACAACAACTAGAAAGTCAAGAAAAATCAAATATTTAAGATTTGCAAAAATGTACACTAAAAAAATGAAGAATGTTTTCTGAAATCTTAATTTGTGTGCAGTTATGTCACACAAAGAAAGCTAAACAGACTGTGGATGACTGAAAATGGACATTATAAATTATTTGGTTTAATTCTGTTACAAATGAAAAAAGATTGCTACTCAGTGACAATACAAAGGATCATAAAGTGTGAAGGAACTACAACTAGAAGCTATTCGGATTCCCAATTCAAATTGTTTTCATACATGTATCTAGGGTTCACTCAAAACTCAACTTCCATTGAGTTGGAATGTGTCGATTCTAACTCCTAGAGACCCCCATTGGGTTTCTAAAGCTGTAAATTTTTACGGAAGCAGATTGCCTCATCTTTCTTTTGCAGAGCAGCTGGTGGGTTCGACCCACAAACTTCTGGTTAGCAGCTAAATGCCTTAATCACTACACCACCAGATACATCTACGTAGATAGGCAATCCAGCATATGACCAAGAAGAGCACAGGCTTCCAACCCAGGTTGTTACCTGAGTTCAAAGCTCAGCTTCATCCCTTTATTTGCTGGATGACCTTGTCAGGTTGCTTAACCTTTCTGAGCCTGTTTTTTCATCTGTGAAGGACAATAATAGAGCATATCACAAAGGACTATTGGGATGATTAGATACATACATAAACTAAAAAAAATATCCATTGCCATCAGTCCATTCTTACTCATAGTGACTCTAGCGGACAAAGTAGAACTGCCCTATAGGGTTTCTGAGGCTGTAATCTTCACAGAAGCAGCCAGCCACATCTTTCTCCCACCAAGCAACCGATGGGTCCGTTAGTAGCTGAGCCCTTAGCCACTGCATCACTAGTGCTCACATAAGTTACATAGCTAGGCTAGTTGTTGTCCTCATCCTATCTCTATGCTATTCAGCAAGTAACTGACACCATTCAAAGGTGAAGAATCACACACAAGCATGTTTATAGAAGCATGTGTTATATTCAAATGTGTAAGAGAATAAAAACAATTTTATCCTGTAACTAAAACTTGATTTCTTCAAATCTAGATACAGATTACTTAGCACAGTGCTTGACACACAGTAAACACAATATAAAACTCACTGCCAGCGAGTCGATTCTGCCTCATAGCGAACCCCAGTGGATTTCCAAGGCTGTAAATCAGATTCCACTCTATCATGCGGCACTTAACTTACAGAAGTGGTCAGACTAGGACAGTGAGTCGCCTGTGTCCTAGATGTGGGTGAATTATAGAAGTAGAGTACCTCATCTTCCTCACACGGAGCAGCTGGTGGATTTGAACTGCCCACCTTCCAGTTAGCACCAAATACCTTACCCAACGTAGTGCCTAAGGCATTTGACTGCTCACCAAAAAGCTGGTGGTTCAAACCCACCAACCACTCTTCGGAAGGACCGTTGAGCAATCTACTTCCATAGTGATACTGCCTCGGAAACCCAAGGAGGGGTC
>NW_006921621.1:9040280-9053537 GCF_000298275.1 Orycteropus afer afer
CTGCTCACCAAAAAGCTGGTGGTTCAAACCCACCAACCACTCTTCGGAAGGACCGTTGAGCAATCTACTTCCATAGTGATACTGCCTCGGAAACCTAAGGAGGGGTCTCTACAAGTCGGATCCAGCTGGACGGCACATAGCAACAACATTATTATTTGAAATGATGTCTAATTATTTTTAAATATAAGTTTACCATAAACTTTAGGGTAAATAAACTGATCTCTTAAAGCTCATATAACAAATGTATTGAAAGCATTTAAGGGCCCAATGCCAAGCCCCTTGAACTCATAGCAATTTTATAGCAATTTGTATGATAGTTGTTAGTTCTCAGAAAATATTTCAATTTGAACATTTATAGGAAAGGCAGAAGAGGAGCAAAGAGGGGCTACTTCTCAGTTTATTGATTCATCCACTGAACATTTATTGTCATATATATAGCAAGTCTCCAATAGTGATTTATGTTAAATTTATTTCCGTAACAATGCCAAGCTGTTATTTGCATTTTTCACTGTGTTGACATTTGAACTGCTGGTGCAAATGCAACGCTCGGTAGAACCACTGCCTTAGCATGAATCAAGACTCCTACTAATCTCTCATTGTTTTCATCACCACAATCACAATGAAAGGAATGCCGTGCCCTGGCTCTAAGAATAGGATTATTTGCTTTTTCTCTAGTGATTTCTTACATTAGTTTTGTCAAAAACCTAAATTTCTTAGAAAACACCAAAAATTAATGTAACAGAATATATTACAACTAATACGATCAAATGGTGCAGCATCACCCGAACATCTTGGGAAGGTGCTCCAAGAAGTTAAGGAGTTATATTAACTTGGCTGGGCTGTGATTTTAAGTGGTTTGGCAGCCTGATGAAATTATTGCCCATATGAGACTGGATGTGGTGTAATTACCTCTACCATGGAACCTGCTGTGAGCAGTTAATCTGTTGAATGGGAGTTACCTTTGCTGTGTGGCCTTCTTCTAGTATTTATGGAAAGGTTCCTGCATTGTTGGCTGCATGAGCCAACAATCTGGCATTTTACCTGCGGATCTTGGATTAGTCAGTCTCACAGCCAGCAGTTGTGAGAGTCAGGAAACACCTCCAGCTTGCTCCAGTGGGCTTGGAAGGCAGAGCTGAAGCCCAAGGTCAAAGGGCCCTTTCCACTTAGCCCTTAGAGTCATCACTCTGAACTCAGACTTTTAGCCTCCTAAACTGTTAAGAGAATGAATTTGTTAAAGCCAACCATTTGTGGTATTTCTAACAGCACTAGAGAACTAAGACAAGGGAACAGTGAGAGGGTTAAACAGGTCATTGTTAATTTCTGAGAACACCACATCAAAGCACAGAGCAGGTTACAGCAACAGTCACCAAGGACATGCCATACACCCTAAAACAGCCTCTAGTCAGAACCTGGAATTCCTGCTTTCGAAACTGGCTGCACATAAATTTTTCAAAAGAAACCCATGCTCTGAGGCACTGCTCTTACTAAGCTATTGTTCAACCTGCAGGTGACTCCAGGGAAGCAGTTCCATTAGGGTTGCAAAGGGGTGGCTGGCCTGCGTGTGTCACCATAATCCTATGAACCCAGAAATCTGGATTCCAGGGAATCAATTAATTTCATCATGTTGATAAATTTCCTGCTAACAAATCTTTATAAGTAAGATTGGTTAGATGATCAGGTTTAGATATTAATCTAAATTCATACAATGAATCAGGGAACTTTCCATCTTTGTCTACAACTTTTGAGTAAAGACATATCAGTCAGAACTCAGCTAGGAACCTATTCGGCCCAGTTGCCTTTTCAGTGGTACAGCTTTAATTACACTTCCTGATCAGTCAAAAATTTTTATTTGGGTGTGTGTATCAATACTCATTCTTTATCCTTAAATATCCGAAATTTAACATGTGAATATCTTGCTAATTTTCTGTCCAACACCCGTGGACATAGGGTGCCCTTCGTTTGAAGAATCAAGTTTTAGTTACAGAATAAAATTATTTTTATTCTTACAAATTTGAATATAGCACATGCATCTATAAATATCCTTGTGTGTGATTACTCACCTTTGAATGGTGTTACTTGCTGAATAGCATAGAGATAGTATGAGAACAACTAGGCTTAACTCAGTATGTTATCTAAGACATCCATCAATTGTTACCTTGTCTTCCAGAGAAGAAAGTCTCCCTCACTTCATTTTTCAGCAGATTGTTAATAGCACTTAAGAGTCAGCAAAGTTTCTATCCGTTTCACATCCCATCATTCTGCTGCACAGCATTTAGGCCTATGATCAGATCTTGCACAAGGGTCTCGGGAGATTTATGTCCCATTTTTGGATGCTAACCAAAACGGTCATGGGTTCAAACCTACCAGCCACTCAGCAGGAGAAATACAGAGTCTGCTCCCCTAAAGACTGACAACCTTGGAAACCCTATAGGGCAGTTCCACGCTGTCCTACAGCATAGAAGTCAGAATCAACTTGACGGCAATGGATTTAGTTTTTGGAATCAAAAGAACAGAGAGAAATCCAAGTCCCCCAGCAAGTGCCTCACAAGAAAGCCTGGAGACCTACTTCCAGAAAATCAACCACCAAATATCCTGTGGAGCACAATCCTACCGTGACACACATGGGCCGCTCCCTATGGAGCAACTGCTCTTCATGTCACTCCAAAATTCCAAAGCTCTATGGCAGTGTTTTTATCACTGTTATTATAAATTAGGGTTTCCTCATTGAGGGGGATTTTAAAATATTAAATCTACTTTTTATTCCATTTGTTGTATTTAATGCTTTCAAGGGAGAGTGAAAACATCACTTTATCACATCAAATTATAAGATTTTTATTCTGCTCAATTATTTCTAACAATACATACCATAAAATATGAAGTGATTTCCATTACTAAAGGGTTAAAAAGTTACTCAGTGTGAAAGCTATCTAATATGATAGGAAAGAATATACAACCTTGAGTACACCACACAACCTTGTGACAAAAAAAAAAATGGGCTCTACACAAAAAATACCCATTCCTATTCCTAAATTCATTTTTCTTATATGGAATAAAAAGATTGGCAAATAAGGTGTTGCTAGTAAAATAAAAGGAATAATGGTTAGGATTCAGGAAAAAAAAACATATCCAGTCTCATTCTTGAATCTTAACTGGAAAGCAATATAGCCTAAAAGATGTATTTGAGCTAAATTCTTACCTGCTTTCATTTCTTTGGAGGTTAAATCTGCTAATTTTATTTTCAGAAAAAAAAAAATCTATCTAGAGATGGATCAGATTAGACAACTTCTAAATGTCCTCAAACACTAAAATTCTAAAATCCAAAAATTTCATTATCCTGTGCCTGCAAGGTTCAATTATTCTTCAGTGTCTAGAAAGCCATATGTGGCATACTTTCAGTAAGAGTATGTAGGTCTTGGTGGCTTAACTCCACCATATTTTCAGTGTTCATAAGGACCTTTTCAGTTGCAAGGTCAGAAACTGAATAGTTTTATCAGCAAGTTTATGCTCACAGAACGAAAGAGTGGACAGCTGAGGTTCAGGAATGTAGTCAGATTGAAGAGTTTTCTGGATTCTGGTCCCATCTCTTCTTATTCTCTACTGTTTTGTTCTTTCAAATCAGCTTTCCCCAGATCACAGAAAAATATGACTGTGGCGAGTGCCCATGCTGAGACTAGTTCTTTCTGTTTCCAATTTCTAAAATCTTAGTCTCTGATAAACTCAATTTGGGCTAATTAAAGGGTGACCAGGGAAGTACAGCCTATAAAATGGGAGCAGCTCCCACTTAAACAATATAACAAATGAAAAAGAGTATCTTCCTCAAAGAAAGGAATGCTGTATTCAACAACAGAGCAAGAGGAAGTAGGGGGCCTTCTTTAATTTTACTCATCCAATTCATATCATATCCATCTTGGTAAACTGTTTTTGAGAAAAGCCAAAATAACAGCAGTTTGGTTTGTTGTCATTTTTTAAAAAAATACCTACTGTATGCCAAGCACTCAACAAGGAACTTTAAATCATTTCAAACTCTCCAAATAATTATGTGAAGAAGGAATTCATCTCACAGTTTTAGATGAAAAAAATACATATACAAAGGTTAAATGAAGGTCACACAGAACTTATAATGCTTTTATTTACGATTTTCTTAATTTAGAAAACACGATGTAAAATAATTTGCATCATACTCTACCATAAGCACATGCTGAAGTTAATGAAAAATAACCAATGAAGACTGACACAAGTGGCAATACTCTTCTTTATTAATTTTTCATTTTGAGAGAGAAGCATGCATTTTTACAGCACCTGTAAACAAGTCAGTGAAATACACTATTCTGAGATTCTCCATACTTTTTTTGGAATGTTAGAATACCACAACATCAACTGCATTATATAATAGTTACTGAAGGCAAGTCAGACTAAAACAAGGGTAGAAATTTATGGCTAAAAATTCATAGCAGCAACTTTTAAAAGATAATTCTATTAAATCAAGTCATTGCACTTGGTCATTTTATTGCTACAGCAAAACAAGGCCATTAAATTACAATACTTCTCATTTCTCATTTTAACTGATTGTCTCATTCTGGTCATACATTTCAAGTTCAAATGTAAGGATAAAATGTTTGCCAAAAGAGCACTTTTTTTTTTTTTTTTCTATAATCACAGTAAGGAGAGTAAAATAAGAGAATCCTCTGTTAAACCAGGCCCATTCTCTCTTTGCATGTTTAGACTTAAGTTTTTAAGAGGTAACAATTGTAAAGACAGACAGAAACTTAATGGTCACATACACAAAAAATACTCATAATACTGGAATACAATTAAGTAATTAGCAATATTATGTGTTTCAGAGAATAACAAACCTAAATAATATATTCACCAATAATTTGGCAATGATAGAAACTATGCTATTCATCTTTAGAGTCAATCATTTATATTCATGTTAAAAAAATAATAATGTAATTATTTACTCCTAGGTAAAGGCTATTGTTATTACAGACCATTGTGGGACATAAATTTTATGAATATGAATGAGAATTAATAAACGTTCCCATATCAATAGCAAATACTGGTACGATGCTAAATAAAATTAATTATTTTTTTTTCCCTTTGAGTTTGTTTTTCCTTTCTTTACTGTTTGGTCAAGGGCATAAAAAGAGACACTTTCCTAATTCAACAGAGGAATACGCAAGCAAAAACTTAAAATGTATTTCAGTACTCATGACCATCTTGATTTTATTCATTAGTGGGAAAATGACCAACAAAAGCTTTTAAGAATAGCCTGAAATCTGCTGGAACCTTCCACGGGCCATTGAGGTGGAAAAGACCACTTAATACATTTTCCACTGAGAAAGCTGAAGGAGATTTCTAGGATACAGTGACGTTATTTTTATCTAAGGACAGCCATTAAAAGAAAAAGATCTAATTTAATTACCAAGAAGGGCATTATTGAACTGATTAGTCATTTAAAAATGTCAGAATAAGAGGGAGCAATATTGTTTAGCAGTGATCTTATTAGAAGAGCTCAAAGATTTTAAAGAGGTAAAATGTACACCTCAATGCAAACTCAGCTTTCCCCAAAAGCACTGAGACAAGTGGTGAACTCCATATTAAGTAACTGCATATTGTCATT
Source organism: Orycteropus afer afer (assembly GCF_000298275.1). NCBI lineage: Eukaryota > Metazoa > Chordata > Mammalia > Tubulidentata > Orycteropodidae > Orycteropus > Orycteropus afer. The sequence continues at coordinate 9,045,904 of NW_006921621.1, forward strand.
TCATTTATTTCTACTTCAGTTTTATTTCAAACATGAGAAATTTTAAATTATGTAAGATGTCAGCTAATACTGAAGTTTAAAGGAAAAATGTCAGGTTGTTTAAAACAATGATAGTTGGTACTCAATATCCTACTGTTATTTGTTATAATAAAATTTAAAGCGTAATGTTTTTGCAAGTGAGAAAAATGGCAAATGTTTATTTTAATGTAAATCCACATTTTTATATGTATTTTCTAAAGATAGAACAACTTTATATATTCAACTAATCATACATGACTCAGAAAAAAATTGTTAATTCACCCATTTTGTGAAAATACATTTCAAATACGGTGAACTGGATCTGGTTTAAAGTAAGCTGTAATGTTATGGTTTATGATGTACTAACAACACTCTTTATAAAGCTGGTACCTAAATGACAGTACAAAATATCGCCACAAGTTAACTAGGTCTATTAGGTAATTATATATTGTAAAACCTGGATGTTTACCTGATGATACTTTGTCAAAGTATGAGACTTCACACTGAAGTTCTGAAGTTTTCAGTTTTGTTCTCCTAATGTTACCATTATTAAAAATCAAAGGAAAGGGCATGGAGAATTAAATTAAAAAATCATATAATAAGTAATACCTGAATCTATAAAATAAGCAGAAAATTACAGCAATCAGGCTGGTAATTGCATATATGTATGATAGTTTCTAGGCACACCAAGTTAAGGGGTAAATGGACAGTTTTAGATTCCTTAGATCTAGTGAATTTGAAATAAAAAGCTTATATTTTCCCAAATATATTTAACAATCCATTTTAAATAAATTCCTTTTATGAATCCTATAGTGCAAGCAATATGAAATAATCTAAAAGTTGAAGAAATTACTTTGATTATTTCATTAGTTATTACTACACGCATGGGTGAGTTATCTGGTTTATAATTAGAAAAGTTCTATTTCATCACCCAAAGTATAAACAGCACTGCAGACAAACAGGCACAACAGTGTAATCCTGGGTAAGAAAGCTAAAAAAAAAAAAGTGTGTATACACACACACACACACACACATACACGCACACACACAGAGTTTATATCCCTTATGTATTATGGGAAAAGTAGTGACTATAGTTATTATAAAGCTAATTTGTCCCTCTCAAATAGTGTATTTTACAGATTACCTGTAAAGATATCACCATATTTATAGTATAGATCTTTTAAAAAATAATAATACAAGTTTCAGTAAAAAAAACTATTAAGAATTTTCTTTCCTTTTTATACAGATTCAGTAGTATTCTCAAGCAAACAAAAACAAAAAAAAGTTTGCAATTCCAGTACAATAAGAAATAAGGCCTCTTTTTTTATTTTCATATTGGCAAAACAAAATATATATAAAAACTTCAGTCACCCCTACTTTTCTACAGATCTTAAAGTTCATTTTTCACAACACCATCATTTGTTATTTTTAAGTAACAAGTCAGTTGAAGTTAACAGTGTTGTTTCCAAATCCCTGGAACATTAAACACTGGATCTCATGCCACCTCAAGAAGATAGGACTGCTTTTTTCAGCTTCTCTATTTCCACCTAAAATAGAAAATAAAAATTGGGCAATACATAAAATATTTTCCTTTAGTAAAGCTTCTTTATGGGGCATTGGTGTTTCAGGGGTAGAATTATCCCTTTCCATGAGGAAGACCCAGGACTGACTCCTGGCCAACCTGCCTCAAGTACAACCACTACCCATCTGCCAGTGGAGTCCTGCATGCTGCTATGATACTGAACAGGTTTCAGCAGAGCTTCTAACCTAAGACAGACTAGGAAGAAAGGACTGGTGATCAAATTCCAAAAAAAATCAGCCTATGAAAACCCTATGGATCACAATGGTCCACCCAATTCTATTGTCTATGGGGTTGCCATGAGTCAAGGGCCCACTCAATGGCAGCGAACAATAAGAAAGTTTGTTTTACCCTATGTCATTAAGATCTAATCCTGATCATACTTTCAAACTTCTGGATATCGTTTCAATAGTGCAATAAATATGAAAAAGTTTTGAAAGAGAAGAAAACATCACAGTATCAGTTCTTCTAATGGTAGGTGACGACAAGAAAAATGCAACTGTAGTTCTTTGAGCTTGAGCAATGTGAAGTAATGGGAGCATTTGAAAAGAACTATAAAAAATGAGGAGTCTAAGATGAACCTTTGAAACCAAATTAACAAATGTAACTGAATCTGTAATTTATCAAAGGGGGCAGTATAGAATGTAAAAAGAATAAAGAGATCAGGTTTGGTTCTATGTTTTCACTAGTGAGATTAAATCATTTAACCTCCATTGGTCTGTTTCCCCGTGTATAAACAGTCTGTTTTAGATTAAACTCCAAATCCCAGGAATATCTCTAAGACTTAGTCAATGTGTAAAACATATTGCCACCATTAAACAGAAGGCATTCTTCACCTAATAGAAATTCACAACTTAAAGAACAAAGAAAGAAGGAAATTAGTTCATTACATTTTTCACAATAACTACAGAGAACTATGTAATTTTGATATATTACAAACGATTTAACTGAGGCTCAGAGGGATTAAGTAGAGCATGGTAACATTTCCATGCTACCAAATGGCACAGGATGAGTATTAGTTAAGGTCTAGGGCTCTAAAGTCCATGCTTTCCATATTCTCATTCCATTTATTTAGTATTTTGACATTTTTGACCTTTGACTGCATATGTCATGGAAATACTACTACTACCATCTTCAATACTACGGCTAACCTCTGATAAATAGACAATATTAAATGATAGGCACTTTGCCACGGTTAAAAAGAGTAATTTGGATATGCCCCTAATCTCGTAAGTGATTACAATCATATAAGAATGTTTTGTTAATTTCAGGATCTTTCCTGGTATTATTATTCTTTTATTAATATGATTAATAACTATACAACGTAGCAGCACTGGATTGGGACAAGCTTTAGTCTTCAACTCTACTAAGATAAAATATTTCAGTCTTCATCGTAATGTGCGTCTCTTATCCAAAGATAAATTAGCTAGACGTACCAAGCTTAATGGGCAAAGAAAGATGCATGGAAAGCGGTAAGTAAAAACAACATTGGCAGAACAGGAAAAAAGGGTGGGAAGAATAACCCCATATAAAACGTCAGTAATGCTGTTCACAAACTGTTACTTGTGACATAGATTTAGTTATCAGGCAAATACTTATACTGCTAGGGTTTCTCTTCCAGTATTTTATGTTCACTGTTCATTCCTAGAACTTTTTATCATACCTCAGTATAGTTTTAATACTGTACAGTGTTAACAAATAGTTAAAAGTAGCACCTGTAGAATCTTTGGAGAAACATGTGCTCTGTAAATATATGATGTTAACATTTTAATGTGTTATTAAGTGTACCTTTATAAATACCAGGGCCAAAATTTTCCCATTAAGAAAACAAGTTATGATATAATTCAATGACATACAAGTCAGCTAAATAACTGTTGGCTTTGCTGGAATAATGAATGTATATACTAGAAAACTGAATTAAATAGCTCAAAATAGAAAAACCTCATTTGATTCCTGTCATGACCTACATGACAAATTAAATCATATATGCATATTAAACACTGTACTTGTTTCCATCACTTTATAATCAGATAATTATCTTTATTTCCATGTGTAAACATATAAATGTATGCATAAAATGTAAGGAATAAAAATCAAGAAACACTTTTAAAAAGGTCTCCATTCTACATCCCACAGACATACTGTGAATTTAAAACATTCTTAACATTTAATATGTATTAATTCAACATTAGGTAACTAATATGTATACAGACAGACTGTGATAGGATACACGGGCAAAGATGAAACAGACAAGGATCTCCACCCTAAAATGTCTAATAGTTTAGAGAGGAACAAGGCATGCACATAACATGATACATAATGAAATACTAATAAGACAGAAAAATACTCCTTACACATCACTTAATAAAATAAACAAACAAAAAAAGAAAACACTTGTCATTGTTCCCAACTCAAAGAATGTGAATTTGGAGGAAGACAAAATTACGTTTAATTGGAGGAAGACTGATACTAATTTAAAGAAGGTGATGGATGAGCTGGACCTTGATAATCTACAGAAAGTGAGCATGACAAGATGAAGCAAAAGGACAATCCCGAAAAATACAGTAAGAATAAAACTTCAGATTAATCAACTAAAAGGCACAATCAAGGCTTAGTAAGTGAGGAAAGAAAGAATGAACTAGGACAAAGAAATAAAGGAACAATCAGCTAAGTGAGGAAGTCTGAACTTCATTTAGGAAGTAATAGAAAGGTCCTGAAAGTACCTAAGCAAGAAAAGATTAATATGAAGACAAGAATGAGAGAAACAGGAGCAAGCTAAAAAGAACAAAACGGGAAAAATAGAAATAATGAAGAGTTAAAAGTAAGGGACAGTGCAATCATGAATATACCGAAGTCTGACAGAAGATATGCCTACTTATGTGTTTATAAGAGCTGCATATATATCCATGGATAGAGTAGAGCATACAGGGAGCAAAGTTATGAAAACTTCTTAGTCATATAAACATGTTGAGGGGAATGTGTTGCTGGGCATGAGGGCTCAGGACCATAGTCTTGGGACAATAAGGTAAGGTGGCATTAAACTGTCCACAAAGACAATGTTCTACATTCGACTTCAGTGAATAGTGTGACTGGTGTCTTAACAGCTTGTGAACAGCCATCTAAGGTGCCATTATTGGTCTCTTCCTGTGTGGAACAAGTAAGAGTGAAGAAAATCAAAGACACAAGGAAGCAATCAGTTCAAAGAACTAATGGACCAACCAGCCCTAGCCTCCATGACTCTGAGACCAGAAGAACTAGATGGTACCCAGCCACCACTGCTGACCATTCTCAAAAAGATCACAACAGGAGATCAGAGAGAGAGTGGGAGAAAAATGTGAACCCAAACTCAAAATCATAAAAAAAAGATCAGGCTTACTGGTCTGACAGATATTGATGGACTCCCCTGGACTGTGGACCTTAGACACCCTTAAAGCCTGCAACTAAACTCATCCCTGTAGCTTAACTTTCAGCCAAATCACAGACAGACCTATAAGATGAACAGTAATATCAGGAAGGTATGCACTCATTAGAAAAATCAACTATAAAAGATCAAAAAGGCAGCATTTTCCCAGTGATAAAGCTCAGAAGGCAGAAGAGAGAGGGAAGACGCATTAAGAGGAACAGTTAACACAGGGAGAAAGTAGGTAGAGTGCTGTTACATTGTGAGGACTGCAATGAATGTCACACAAAGCAAAATGTGTATCAACTGTTGAATGGAGTACCAATTTGCTCTGTAAACTTTCACCGAAATCAAAATTATAAAAAGAGAGAGCAAGAAAGCAAGTAAGTGTGAAAGAACAGACTTAAAAGAAAGCAAAAGTGCAATGTCTGATGATTAGAATAAATGTGCCATCAGCAGAAATAGACAATCAGGAGGAACAGAAAAGGAAGATGATGAATTTAATTGAGGACAAGCTAAGTATAAGTTCCCAGTAGAACATCTGTTGTTGTTGTTGTTATGTGCCGTCGAGTCGGCCCCGACTCATAGCGACCCCTCCTTGGGTTTCCGAGGCAGTATCACTACGGAAGTAGGATTGCCCAACCTTCCTTCCGAGGAGTGGCTGGTGGGTTTGAACCGCCAGCCTTCTGGTTAGCAGTCAAGTGCCTTAGCCACTATGCTACCAGAGCTCCTAGTAGAACATCTAGGGGGCCTAATAGCTGGGAATATAGGACAGAAGCTGGGAAGAGAAGAGTTAGATTTAGAGAGGAGATACATTAGAACTAATCAATGGATTCACGGGTTTAGATAACCAAAGAGTGAATGTGCAGAGAGGAAGGCCAATGATAGTACTGAAGGAACACCCATATTTAGGCTACAGGAAAGGAAAAAGAGATAAAGTTACAGACAGAAGAATGCAGTATCACACAAACCAAGACACACCTCTGAAAAGGAGGCAGTGGTAAAAGTGAAAATGTTACAGAAATTGAAGAAGAAACATTGGATTTTGCATCAGTTAACCTAAAATGCAAAGGAGTTAAGCACTAAACTGATGATGAAGAATCAGAGGCCACAAAATGTAGGCTTGGTTTGGCTGGGTGATTGTTTTGTTTTACAGAAAATGAATCTTAAACAGAAAATAAAACATTTTAATCCTAAATAAATCCTAAAATAAAAATAAAAGGACTGTGGTAGATCAAGAAGCACTGGGACCTGAAGGAGGGCTTTTTTTTTTGGGGGGGGGGGGCAAACAGAGGAAAATTCTTAGTATTTTCACAGACAGAAAGGAAGGAACAGAGTATCACACACAAAAGTAAATGTGAAGTATCTGGTAACTTACAAATTACATTTACATATATTACCACAATAACTAAAGCTAAAGGAGATTAAGTGACTTGCCCAAGCTAGTACAGACAGCATAACATAATCATTAAAAGCAAAAATTCTGAAGTCTGGCTGCTTCTGTTAAAAATTTCAACTACACTGCTGTTATTTAATCAAGTCTAAACTCTAGTTTCCTTATCCTTAAACCAGGAAGAATAATCCTTACAACTTGTTATGTGTAACCAAAGAGGTAATATGCAGAAAGAGTTAAAGTCTAAATGACATAGAATTAAGAATTCAAAGTTAGTCACTAGTGTAATAAGAATTGGAGCTCAAGTCTTCCAAATGCTAGCCCCACGTTATCTCTATCCTACAATGCTGATAAGAAAATGGACAAGTAATGAGACAAGATGAAAATAAGGAGGAGTACAAAATGCTTAAATGGAGAATGGGAAGAGCCTCTGAAAAATGGCAGGGTACAACTTTCTCTAATGTATTCAGAAAGAAGTATACAAAATGAAGACTCAGGATGAAGAGGAGAGAATTACATACAGCTACCTCAAGGCAGAAGCAATGTTGAGCAAAAAAGATGTGGAACTTGACATAGAAACTTTTAAGCGCTATTCACATTAGTAGACACACGGTGCCTAAGAAAGAAAGTGCCTGACAAATATTTGCTAAATGAATGAGTGGAATGTGACAGGGAGTCGACAAGAGATTAATTAAATGGCTATCAAGCGACAGGGAGTGTCCAACTGAAGCAGGGCAGCATAATTTGTAGTGAAATCACTAACCTAATTAGGTTGGAGAAAAAAAAAAACACATCCAGTTTATGCTGACTGCAATCTCAATATGGGGAAAACTGAATTACCTCTAGGTTACTCCTCAATGCCTTTTCTTCTTCCAAATCTTTTCGTAGTTTTTCTAATTCTTTCCTAAAAATAAAGTATTTATTAGTGGTAAATCTTTCATAATTAAAAATATTCAATTAACATTTGGCTAAAGTTAACAGGATCTCTGTTGCCTAGCCTCCCAGAACATGGGAAAATATTTATTAAGGGCAATAGCCACATTTGATGGAGAAACAATTCATTTTCTTTAGTTTGAACGGTTCAATATGACAGCCAAAAACTCTACAAAAACGTAGCAAATCTATTTAAGACAAAGAAATTTATACAGAGCAGCTCATGATTACCCAAACAAATAAAATAATAATTGCATATTCAGCTACCATGCATTTCATAGGGTATAAATTACAGAGCCCAAGCAATTTGG
>NW_006921621.1:9054274-9069760 GCF_000298275.1 Orycteropus afer afer
GGAAGGAAGATGGGGCAATCTACTTCCGTAGTGATACTGCCTCGGAAACCCAAGGAGGGGTCGTTATGAGTCAGGTCTGACTCGATGGCACATAATAACAACAACAGCATTAAAATGAGTATCTAAGCTAATTACCTTCATAGTCCCATAAAGTTATACATAGATTAAATGTTTTCCAATTATTTTATATTCTGAGTTTATTACACATTAAATGTATATCTAAATTAAGAATTAGGATCTAAGAGTATTTACCCTGTTCTATTATTCTATATTTATAATAGTATTGTTGTCCTTTGCTATTGTTAGGGGCCATTGAGTTTGTTCTGATTCATAGCAACCCATGTACAAAAAGAAAGAAACTCTGCTCAGTCCCATGCCATGCTCACAATCGGTGCCATGGTTAAGCCTATTGTTTCAGCCACTGTGTCAATCGATCCACTGAAGGTCTCCCCCTTTATCACTGACCTCTACTTACCAAGCATGTTATTCCTCTCCAGGGACTGATCTCTTCTGATAACAAAACCACAGTACAAGAGACGAAGTCAGGTCATTCTCACGTCTAAGGAACATTCTGGCTATACCTCCTCCAAGACAGATCTGTTTCTTCTCCTAGCAGTCCATGGTATATTAATATTCTCCAAGAACAGCAAAATTCAAATGTATCAATTTCATCTATGATCTTTGTTATTCACTGTCCAGCGCCTTAGTCTTGAAGTGACATCTTTGCTCTTTATCACTTTAAAGGGGTCTTCTGCAACAGATCTGTGCAGTACAGTACAACACATTGTTTGATTTGACTGCTGCTTCCATGAGTGTCGACTGTGGACCCAAGTAAAATTAAATCCTTGATAACCATAATCTTTTCTCCATTTATCATGATGCTGCTTATTGGTCCAGTTGTGAGGATTTTTGTTCTCTTTATGTTGAGGTGTAATCCATACCGAAGACTGTGGTCTTTAATCTTCATTAGTAAGTGCTTCAAGTCATCTTCACTTTCAGCAAGCCAGTCTGTGTCATCTGCATATCACAGGTTGTTAATGAATCTTCCTCCAATTCTGATGCCATGTTGTTCCTTCATACAGCCCAGCTTCTCAGATTATTTGTTCAGCATACAGATTAAGTATGATAAAAGGATACAACCCTGACACATACCTTTCCTGATTTTAAACCATGCAGTACAGTATCCCCTTGTTCTGTTCAAATGACTGTCACTTTGCCTACATAAAGGTTCCTCATAAGCACAATTAAGTGTTCTAGAATTCCCATTCTTTGCAATGTTATACATAATTTGTTATGATCTACATAGTCACAGGTAAATATCTTTCTCATATTCTTTGCTTTCAGCCAAGATCCATCTGACATCTGCAATAATATCCCTTCCTTTCACACCCTCTTCTGAATCTGGCTTGAATTTCTGGTATTTCCCTGTTCATGTATTGCTGCAACCATTTTCTCATTATTTTACTTGTATGTGATATTAATGATATCCAAAACACCCACTGCCACTGAGTTCATTCTGGCTCACAGTGACCATATGGGACAAACAAGAATTGCCCCACAGGGTTTCCATGGCTGACTGCTTCATCATTCTCCTGCAGAGCGGCTGGTGGGTTCAAACTGCCAACCATGTGGTTAGCAGCCCAATGCTTTATCCACAGAGCCACCAGGGAACCTGTGATATTAATGATATTATTCAATAATTTCCACAATCTATTGGATTACCTTTCTTTGGAATGGGCAAAATATGGATCTCTTCCAGTTGGTGGCCCAGGTAGCTGTCTTCCAAATTTCTTGGCATAAATGAGTGAGCGCCTCCAGTGCTTCATCTGTTTATTGAAACATCTCAATGGGTACTGCATCAATTCCTACAGCCTTGTTTTTTGCCAATGCTTTCAATGCAGCTTGGACTTCTTCCTTCAATACCATCAGTTCTTGATCATATGGTACCTCCTGAAATGGCTGAACACTGACCAATTCTTTTTGGTACTGTGACTCTGTGTATTCCTTCCATACTTACTATATCATTCAATGTTTTGTCCACAGATCCTTCAATATTGCAACTCAAGGCTTTAATTTTCTCTTCAGTTCTTTCAGCTTGAGGAATGATGAGCACAATCTTCCTTTTGATTTTCTAACTCCACATCTTTGCACATTTCATTATAATATTTCATCTTCTCAACCTGACTTTTGAAATCTTCTATTCACCTTTTACGTAATCATTTTTTCCATTTGCTTTAGCTACTCTCCATTCAAAAGCAAGCTTCAGAGTCTCTTTTGACATCCATTTTGGTCTTTTTTTCCTTTCCTGTCTTTTTAATGATCTTTTGCTTTCTTCATCTATGATGTCCTTGTTGTCATTCCACAACTAATCTGGTCTTTGGTCACTGGTGTTCAATGCATCAAATCTATTCTTCAGATGGTCTCTAAATTCAGGTAGGATATACTCAAGGTCATATTTTGGCTCTCGTGGACTTGTTTTTAATTTTCTTCAGCTTCAACTTGAACTTGCATATGAGCAACTGATGGTCTGTTCCACACTTGGCCCCTGGGCTTGGTGTGACTGATGATATTGAGCTTCTCTCCATTTTCTCTTTCCACAGATGTAGTCGATTTGACTCTTGTGTATTTTAGCTTCTGGTCTCATGGTCATGTAGGCTGAAGTTTGTATGGTCCACTAGTCCCTTGGACAAAATGAAATGTTCTTCTTGATGATGCATACATCATTCCTCTTCATCCTGTCATTCCCAGCAGAGTAAAGCATATGATTGTCTGATTCAAAATGGACAATATCAGTCTATTTCAACTCACTAATGCCAAGGACATCTATCTTTATGCATTCCATTTCATTTCTCACAACTGCCAATTTTCCTAGACTCATACTCCATACATTCAATATTCTGCTTATTAATAGATGTGACAGCTGTTTCTTCTCATTTTGAGTCATGCCATATCAGCAACTGAAGGTCCAGAAAGCTTTACTCCGACCACGTCATTAGAGTCACTCTACTTTGAGGAGGCAGCTCTTCCCCAGTTGTATTTTGGATGCCTTTCAACCTGAAGGTCTCATCTTCTGGCATTATATCAGACAGTGTTTCCCTGCTATTCTTAACATTTTCAGTGGCTGAGTTTTTCAGAAGTTGACTGGGCCACATCCTTATTCCTAGTCTGTCTTAGTCTGGAAAGTCCACTGAAACCTGTCTACCATGGGTGATCCTGTTGGTATCTGAAATACCAATGGCATAGCTTCCAGTATCATTGCAACACAAAAGCCACCACAGTGTGAAGGGTAATAGTATTAGATTATTCTAATTATTATTGCTCTTAGATATGATAATTTAGTATCACTCTCATATTTTATTGTTTTTTTAAAAAACACAAAAGTTCTGTTTTCTCTTTGTAAGAACAGGATATTGAGGTACAAATCTTGTTCTGCAACTTTTCTACTGAAGAATACACATTACTGATGTATTTCTCTGTCACTCTTCCTCATGTTTTTCCGTATCAATCTCCCTCAATTTTCAAAAGACTGGTTCTGTGTATTTTAGATTTTAATATTGAATGCATACATTGGTTTCTCAAAAGTTACAATGAAATAAAAAAGCAAAAACCTAAGAACTCTAAGTCAGCTTAAGAAATAAAATACTATCAGTACCTCTAATACACAAAGTGACTATCTTCAATCTCAGCCCCCCACAGAAAAGCACTATCCCAAGATTTGACTTTATCATTCCTTTACTCTTCTTCCCAATTTATATATACAAATATATCTTGAACAATATGTTTTGTGTTTTTATCTTTCACCTTTATATGAATAATACTGTATACATTCTGAATTGTTTCTCTCCTACAATATTTTTCAGATTAATCCATGTTGATGTACCCTACCACAATTTATTTATTTTTTATTGCTGTGTAGTATTTCACTGGGAGCTCTGGTAGCATAGCACCTAAGGCATTTGACTGCTAACTAGAAGGCTGGCAGTTCAAACCCACCAGCCACTCCTCAGAAAGAAGATAGAGCGATCGATCTACTTCAATAGTGGTACTTCCTTGGAAACCCAAGAAGGGGATGCTATGAGTTGGATCCAACTCCACAGCAGTGAGTTTGGTTTATAGTATTTCACTATGAATATATATCAGCACGTTTACTCATTCTCCTGCTTGTGCTGTTTTTGTCAGATTAAAAGTAAACTGTCATCCACTTCATTTTATCAAACTAAGAATATGAAAATATTCTATGAGAAGACTTCTAAGATATCCAAGATATGTAAATAAATCCATTTAAAAATATATATATAAAAATTTATATTATTTAAGAGCACCGACAGGCAAGTTGTGTAAGTAATTACTCATTAAAAATAGCATACATGGTGTGAAAAAAGACAAAACAAAATTAATACATCAGGAGACTTCTCTATCTGGTACATGGGTGGTGCTCAATAAATATTTCCCAGTTGGATGAACTTACAGACAGTTTATAATATGTGTATTACAAACTCTGTGAAAACAGTTGAATTCAAAACAGACAAACTGAATGACTGAAAAAAGACCCATCATGTATTAAATTACAGAACTCTACTAGTATAATACATATTTTAAGTTATTCAAGACACATTTTTTGTTTCCATCTAAGAGATATTTGGTAAAAGGCTCTGCAAAATACAAACATCTCATATTGTTAATCTCAACAGCGTTTTTAATAAAGATCCTATGTCAACTGAGAATGGGGGGGGGTGATAAAAATCAGGGTCAGCGGCAGCATGGAATCTCTCTAGCAATGACTTTCACACCACTCTATGGACTTCTTTTAGAGGCTTCAGAGGAAGTCCAGAGAGGAGGGCAGCGAAGAACTCGCATCTGCACCCACAGCTGAACTTGATTAGATGTTCTTTGACCCACAGCTGAACTTGATTAGATATTCTTTGATTTGTTTTACCTACTGGAATTTTGCAGGATTATTTTTCAAATGTTAACAAATTTTAAAATTCTAATACCAATGGAGATAGAAAAGAACTCTAAACCACAGAGAATATGGGTTTTAGTTCTCGATATGCCATTTAAGAGTTATGTGATCTTAAGTAAGTAGCTTTATCTCTCTGAACTTTCATATTTCATTAAAAAAGAAAGGGGGGAGAGGGAGTTATACCACATAATTTACTTTCGTTCTAAAACATCCCTAACTTTCGATTAGGATATCTTACAGAACAGCCTTAAAGATCATCTATCTCAACCAACTCACTTTATAAATATCCAACGCAACTCTAGCAGAAACAGTGATCAAAATGCTCTGAGAAGATGAATATAAATAGATACACACCATATCCAAAATGTAATAAATACAGCTTTTCCTAACATTTTTAAGAGTATTTCATCTGTGTCTGATTAGAAGATTTATAGCTTATATATAAGATTTATAGTTTATATATAAACTTATATATAAGTTTATATATACCTTCTTCATAATTAGGCTACTGGAACAAGTTTTCTAATCCATGTTTCTTGCCAAAAGGAAATAAAGACTATTAATGAAAAATTCTTTTGAAAAGATACTTGCTCTTACCAGAGACTTGGCAAAGCATATCTTTACTAGATATGACTTGAAAGAATTCTTTAAGCAGTACTCATTAAAGAAGAAAATATGGACAACTTACCCATGATCCTTTTTCAGTGTTTCTACAATGTAAAGCAATTCAATAATCTGTGCTTTAAGTTCATCCAGGGGATTTCTTTTCCCATCATCTGCTACTTTAGCTTTGATTTCTAATGGAGTTAGGAAAGCAGCAATATTTGGTTTAGAAGAAGCACTTGCAGGTGTTGGAAGGTACACAGATGACTGAAAAGATAAAAATGCATGTGTTTTTCTGATGTTGTTTGTATTTATATTTATTTAAGTTCAAGAGATTTTTATACCAAAAAGAAACACAATTAGAAAAAGACTTTAAGAAAAAAGGTAAAGTTCAAACTTCAAAAAGCAGTTGGCTTTCATTAACCTGACAACCAAGCCAGGCAACCAAGGAATAAATCTGTAATCACTAATAAGTGACAGAGTTTTATGAAAAATAACAGGGATTTTGTTTTATTAAAAAAAAGAGGGAGGGGGGAGTTTATCTTATGAATGGTTTTTTGCCTAGTAGAATATCTAGAAGCAAGAATCTATCAGCATTTTTAAGATGCTGTTTTGGTCTTACTTGTTAAAAACTTAGTGTTTCATATATCCAAATAGCTTCACTCAAAAGTACTTATGAAGAATTTTGTAAATTTATGGAAGATGTAGTTGAAAAGATTTCATGGCCTAACCCCTTTTACTATTTCACTATTTCAAATCATTTTAATAAAATTTCAGTAGACTGCTGATAGCTGAGAGAATCAAATTAAATATATTCAACAAATTGAAAAAAGTGGTCAAATGCCCTAAAATAAAATTGAGAAATAATTTAGAAGGAAACATGATTTCCTTAAATATTAGATTGTGTGTCATTTTTTGCCAATCCTATCTTAAATAAAAATGAGAAGAGAGTTTAGAAAAGAATCTTCTTTTTCCTGTTAGTTGCCTTTAATTTGGCTCTGATTGGTGGCATCCTTATCTTAACACTGTATAACAGAGAGAAGGATCCATTCATTCTAACACTCATTTCAGTGTATGTTGAGTGCTTACTGTGGTGCATGGCAGCTCTGGTGGCATAGCGCCTAAGGCATGTGATTGCTAACCAGAAAGCTTGTGGTTGAAACCCGCCAGCCATTCCTCAAATGGAAGACTGGGCAATCTACTTCTGTAGAGATACTGCCTTGGAAACCCAAGGAGGCTTCGCTCATTATGAGCCAAATCAACTCAATAGCAGTGATTTTTTTTTTTTTTTTGTGGTGCATAGCACTAAGCTATGTAAGGAGTAAGTAAGACACAGTTTCTGAACATAACGGTATAAGTTTAATGGGACAATCAAATAGATGTATAGACCTATGCCTTAACAAAATATGAATCTATATAACATCAGTATTATTCATTTAGCACAACGTAAGCTGTCCTTAAAAAAAAAATTCTGCAGTGACAACGCAATTTTTAACAGGAATTATTTTGTTTCTTTGTGGAATAAATAATTCTTCTTGAAGGACACTTTAAATTCCACAATGATGATGTTAAAAAAGGATTTTAGAAATCACATAAATCTTAAGAGTACAACATCCCTCACCTTTGGAGAGTAGCATGTATCCTTTTTAAATTCAGATGGTTTTAGGTTGGCACTATCTTCTTCCTCTTTTGGTAACTTTAAGATTTTTTCTGGGCTTTGAGTTGGCTATATGATTTTTTTTAAAAATCAAGAGCCAGAATGGAACAAAGAAAAGGTAGTAAGTATTTGGATAATAAAGTAAGTAAATCACATCTCTTTATTTTCAGTTGCTACAGTTTTTACATTCCGGTAGTGTTAACAGGACTATATAATTTGAAGCTGAATAATACATTTTCATAGCTTGAGGGCAAAAACAATTTGCCTTTTGGTAACAATTTTTTTTTTCCCCCAGGTAAGTAGCTTAAAGGATCATACTGCTTAAGAGGTAATACATTAACATTAAAGTGCTAACAGTACTCCAGGTAATAAAAAGCATTTAAAAAAAAATTACACATTGAGAAAACATGACAATGACTACAAAAAGAATGACTATTTGAGGAAATTTTTTTTTCTTGTTCTTTTCTAAAGGTAATTATCTACCACTCAATTTTAATCATTATTGTTGGACAAACAGATTGAACAGGTCCCCTGTCCCTTTCTGACCCTGCTCCATGGTTATGCTCTCTTGACAACTCTCTACTTTTAGATCCTATAAGCTTCCATTCCAGGCCCAGTCAAAACAGAAAGACTTCTCCTTGTTTTATCTCCTTAAACTCAAGCATTTGCCACTTGAGTATAGAGCTGCTACCTTTCTGACTTTTCAATTTTAGTGGAGCTATAAATTCTCTTTCATTCTGATGAACTCTGGATTTGCTAACAAATTATTATGACAATAATAACAACTTACAGAATGTCCACCGTTGAAGCGACCAGGCAACCTCCTTCCAGGCATCTTTGGTCTATTTGCAGTGAGATGTTGTAAGTTTTCCGAGGAAGCTATATCATCAAAATTTACAAGATCTAGAGAATAAAAATAAACATATCTACTAAGGAGTAACTGTACATTTTAAGAGGTAAAAAGAATGCTTCTGAAAACTATAAATTAAAAAGAGCACCACCACTTTTAAGGACTTACAAGTTGAACTGTGCTTTCATATGCATTTGGAAAACAGCATTCACCCTTAAAAGCAAACATCCTCTTCACGATATACTTTCTAGGATCAGACTTTATTAACAATATAAAGCTCAATGCTTCTAACAGAGACTCAGGCTGCTATAAAAAGTTCTTACTGAAAGATTAAAAAAAGAACATCCATAGAAATCTGCATTGTTAAGTTGTGGTAGCATAAAAAACTTCATGCTATATCATCTTTAGTTCTTGCTTATAAAATTTCATGTTCTATTTCTTAAACTCATGATTATTTATAACATCAGAAAACTTACAAATAAAATTTAAGTTTCTTGAAATTTTAAACTTCAAGAACCCCCCCCCACAAAAAAAAAAACCAAACTCACTGCTGTCGAGTCAGATCCGACTCATAGCAACCCCTCCTTGGGTTTTGAAGGAGGAACCTCAATGGAAGTAGATTGCCCAACCTGCCTTGTGAGGAGTGGCTGGTAGGTTTGAACCTCCAGCCTCCTGGTTAGCAGTCAAATGCCTTAGGCACTATGCCACCAGAGCTTCTAATATTCAAATTTTTAAGGGTTCAACTATACCTGGCAACTTGTTGCATTCCATTTGCATTTCTCAATGTAAGGTGAGATTATTTAATGTGTCTTTATTTGTGTATACATATATGTGCACAGCATGTTATAGCTGAGATTATTTATGGTTCACTGTACCTCTGCTTAAACGTGTCATGTTTAGGACTCATAGGACTGGAAAGTAAGAAGGGAAATCAGACACCAACCGCTACACAGATCATCATCTTGATGAAGGATAAATTTCTATCTTTGAAACAGTAAAATATAATACTTTGGCTTTTTCTAGATGATCCAAGGTGGGGGGGGGAAAAAAAAAAACCTTTACTAAAGGACTTGAATTCAAATTCTAAAGCCCAGTTATTTATATAAGAATCCTAAAGGAAACTGCACATTTTCACTGTCCATGTAATCTTCCATTAGTCCAGATTCCAAACAAGGAGATATTAACCACAGCCAAGATGTTCTACATGGCAGCAAACATCTTTAGACCGCTTCAGGTCTGGATTGATTCTTCAAGTTACCATTTACCTGGGAATTTATAAAACTTCCTGTCAAATATTTAAATGTCTTAACTAAGTGATTTATCATTTCCTAAAGAAATATATAGTATTCACTCCATCACTGTCAAATTTGCTACTCTACTTTCATATTCAAAGTAATTTATTTAGAGATTTTTTTTCTTTGGTGAGTGGGGAAGAGGATGGAGAGCACAACTAAGGCACAGAACAAGGCATCATTGCACATTTTACAACTGAAACTGTGTTGAATACTGTCCATCCTCTTCCATCTTCACATCCTAGGATTATTTTATATGTAACATCTTGGATCACATCACTAAACTAATACACTAAGAGACACTCCAATACAAAATTCACTGCAATTGATTCGATTCCAACGCATAGCAACCCTACATGACAGAGGAGAACTGCTCCACAGGGTTTCCTTTCCAAGGCTATAAATCTTTATAGAACCAGACTGCCTCAACTTTCTCCCATGGAGCAACTGGTGGGTCTGAACCACCAAACTTCCGGTTAGCAGCCCAGTGCTTTAATCACTGCACCATCAGAGCTTTGAATATTTTAATAACTGTCTGTAAGTAATAATAAACATAACTATAACAAGAATGCAATGGCTTTAAAATGGTAAATTCATTATATAATCTAGAAAAGCCTGAATTTAAATATATTTTACTTATAAACAAAGAAAACAGTGTTTCTTAAAATAATGTAAAAAATATTCTATTATTTAAAGGGTTAAAGATTGCTTTGTACACTGATAAATGTGTACTAACAACCTAAAAAAAAAACCCTGGGAAGTATAATCATTTTGCCCTGTGGAGATTATTTTCAAATGCATATTTAAGCAACTTGCAGAAAGAAAACAAAAATACAGGAAGAAATGAAGATAAATGAAATAGAAAAGGTAAATAAAAAGGTGGATTTATAAACATATGTATCATGCTCATGTAAAATGCCTTCCATATGTCTAGTTCTGGGCTACAACATCAAGACAAATATTTTCACTATTCCAAAACACTCTCAGGTTCTCCATTTAAGTCACTGGCTTAGTAAAATGAAACAGTGCACATTTTGGACTCATGATATATCTGAATGCTTTTAAATTTACTTAAAAGTGATAAAAACAGATTTACACTGTACACATGGCATAAAAAATATGACAATCATGCAACTCTTGCAATCATATTGTCACTCTGCCAGTCACTTACATTTCTGCATGTTACTTAGGAAAACACAGAATTAAAAATATCAAAACAAAACCTCCAATTATGGAAGAAAATAAACTGACTTTTATGGTGCCAATTAAAGAAAAAGTTTTATTAAGGGAATATTTGAAACTAATTAGGAAATGTTTCTGGAATGAATTTATTTTATGAAATGGAAAACCAAAAGGGTTAGAATAAATAGACAGACAAACACGTACACTCTCAGTAAAATTACAAAGAAAAAATTCAGTGTGCACCACCTCCTTATATTGAATAACACTATTTGGATTTCTTTTAAAAATTGTCATCTTACCAAAATGGAGAAGGGTAGGATTATTTCCTGACACGTAAGAAGGGAAACATGGCAAACAGGCTAGGAAACAAAATCTGGAAAGAAAAGTCAAGGATAGCAATGTCTAGGAAAAAGACTGAACCAAAAAAATTATTTTATAAAGCAAGAAAAAGGAACAGTTGCAGAATTAGTAGAATCATTTCAATGATTAGTATATAATCATCACGAGTTACCTAAATTTATATAAGATGTGTACAAAATTTTAGACTCATTCATTTGTCTTTCATGAGGAGGAACTATGGTTAGTATTAATTTCATTATACATTAAGCTAGAATGAAGTCAATTACTCCCCGAACACAAAGATAGCTTCCAAAATTATGACTTAGGGCTGTACTCTTAGAGGCCAGAGTAATAAGATTAATAGATCAACATCTCGTAATACAGTTATAACTAAAATTAGACCATCTTTAGTGAAGTTTTAGATTTTCACACATGAAAATAATTACAATAAAGGAGGTAGTTTTAATTCTATGCTATGGTGAAAGAAAAATTTGCCAAATATTATTTTAAAATACTCTACTATAAAAAATGAATCAATACAACCTTAAAGATATCTCACACATATATAAATTAAAATTTATTATTACCTTCCATGATGCTTCCTATGATATGATACTATTAAGGAAATTGTTATTAGAAACTAAAATTTTAACCTCTGCCCACTCTTCTATGATTTTGTGCGGTTTTGTTTTGTTTTGTTTTAGCATCCCAGTTTACACACAGGGTCACTTTTTATGGTATCTTTTATTCTATAAGGAGTCCTGGTGGTGTAGTGGTTAAACACTCAGCTGCTAACTGAAAGGTCAGTGATTCAAACCCACCAGCTGCTCCACAGGAGCAATGTGGCAATCTGCTTCCCTCAAGATTTATAACCTTGGAAACCCCACGGGGCAGCCGTATCCTGTCCTACAGGGTGGCTATGATTCAGAATTGACTCTATGTGTGTGGGTTTGGTATGACTGGTTTATACTCAATAGGCACGTCATTAGAAAATTCTATCATAATTCTTTCTGAAGAAATCAATGAATCAATAATGAAAAATTTTTCAAATAAAAATACATTATTAAACAGAACAGAGAAAGAATGTTTCTCTATTCAACAATAAAGACTCTTCAATCAAATAATTCATCTCTAAAATTTCCTTTTAATCCTGGAAGAACGTATCACAGAAAAATAATTAAAAAAAGAGATATACTGTACTCTAAAGATATATACCCTGTTATCAGCTGTGCTTTCTCAATGAAATATGTTACTACTAAATTTTCTACTTAGTATTTTAAAGTAATCTGAAACAATTTTACTTCTCTGAAAATGTATTATTTTAGAAATACTTTGCACCATGAGAACTTTAAAATTTACCAGTAGTGGCAGTAAGATTTTCCTTAAATCAATTTTTAATAAAGTATTCGAAGAAGAAAAAACAAAATACGGGTCTCAATTGCATGCCATTCCATAGGAATATTTTTCCTGTATATTCAAAAGTCAGATTTTGTATTTATCTACATAATTATTATTTATAGATATGACTGTTGATATGTGGCTTTCACTCACTGCCACTAAGTCGATTCTAACTCATAGCTACCCCCACTGAGTTTCCAAGCTGTAAATCCTTATGGAAGCAGACTGCCTCATCTTTATTCCACAGAGCAGCTGGTGAGTTCCAACCACCAACCTTTTGCTTAGCGGCCAAACACCTTAAACACTACATCACCACAGCTCCTTATGTGTCATTATATACAGGAAAATCTTATCTCAGAATGAAATCAGGAATTTATATCCTTTACGGGTAACAGGAAAAACAGAATGAAATGGGTTTGACAATGGAGGAGGGAGAAAAGAAGGAAAATAGCATTTATAACAACTTCTATGTCAGGCATTCTAATACATACAGTAGATATACTAAACCCAAAAACCAAATCTACTGCCGTCAAGTTGGTCTTGACTCATAATGACCCTACGTGACTGAGTAAAACTGCCCCCACAAGGTTTCCAAGGCTATAAATCTTTATAGAATCAGACTGTCACATCTTTCTTCCACAGAGCAGTTGGTGGGTTGCAACAGCTGACCTCTCGGTTAGCAGCCAAGCATTTAGTCACCACAGGGCTCCCTAGTACATAAACTAAATCATTCAGTTTTTAGGTAAGTGAGAAAACAGGTTAAGAAAAGTTCAGAAACTTGCCTATGACCAAGCCAGTAATAAATAAAATTCACATTTTTTAAATAGCAAAGTTAGTGTACTTTTTACAACTTAATTTCACTTCAAATTACTATTTTACATAATAATGAGGTTCTCAACAAAAAGTTTAAATGTAATAAAGGACATGTTTTAAGTGTTCTAAAGCATATATTATGTTATTAAAATAGTTTTTTAAACCTTAAATTAACCGCCCCCCAAAAAAAGATGCCTCAACTTACTGTTGATTTTGGGCTGTCAATATTTCAACAGAAGAGATAAAGCAGTTGTATAACACAAATACTAAGAAATACTGATATTCTAATGAAAAAAATAATAAGTTTGGAGTATTGACTGTTCACAGCCACCAATGATGACTTTTATCTTAGCATGCTATCTGTCCTAAAACAGTACTGAGAATATAACAATTGCTCAGTAAATACTTGCTGCTAAATATGAATTCTATTTCTAAAATTTGTGTATTTTGAGCTTTATAAGCTGTAAGTGTGGTATATAAAAAGCAGCCTGACATGGATGGAATAAGGAATAGCAGTTTGAACATTAGCTAGAATGGATTATAACGGTAATTTTCTGACTTTCAGTAAGTCTTGGCATGTCTGAATTATATCCTCATTTATTTGAAGGGGGGGAAAAAAACTGACCAGAAATTTGAAGTTTTAAACACTGCTCCAAAAAGCTTCATTTTTTAAATAAAAAGCAAATAATGGCTATGGATATAGGAATTAAAAAAAAAAAAAAAAAAAAAAAACCTCACTGCCATTGAGTCAATTCTAACTCACAGCAACCCCCACTGGGTTTCCAAGGCTGTAATCTTTATGGAAGTAGATTTCCCCATCTTCCTTCCACGAAACAGCTGGTGGGTTTGAACCGCTGACCTTCTCGTTAGCAGCCAAATGCCTCATCCACAATGCCACCAGACCTCCATAAAACAGGAATTTAAAAAAAAAAAACTCACTGCCGTCGAGTCAATTCCAACTCATAGCGACCCCTCCTAGGGTTTCTGAGGCGGCTTATCTCTACAGAAGTAGACTGCCCAGTCTTCCTTCCGAGGAGTGGCTGGTGGGTTTGAAATGTCAGCCTTCTGGTTAGCAGAACTCTTCAACTACAAATGGTCTGGCATTGGTATAAATGTTATTTCTGCTAGAGATGTAGTAAAGGAAACAAAGGTTATTGGCAATTATACATAGGACACATTTTTTAAAAAGTGAAAATTTATCTCATTTTTAAAAAATTTCCACTACCTTGAAATAAATGTAACAAACCAAATGTTTAAGAATGATTCAAAACAGTAGATAAACACAAGCTCTAAATATTACTCCTTCTGATCAAAATTTAAGGTTTTGTGATAAAGGATGCAGAAATTACAGAAATTCAAAATACCAAAATTTTTTTTTCTGCTTTCTAGAGTTAAAACTATATGCAGTTAACCTTTTTCTTCTCCAACTAGTACTTTTGAAAGCAGGTATCTCACTATACTTTAAATCATAATAGAATACAGAATAAACTGACAGAATTCTATTTTTTTTTTTACCACTAATTTCAAAAAAAAAAAAGGAATACAGGGTATTTTTAAAAAACCATGAAAAGGATTTTTTCCCCCTTTATTTAAGTACTGGTAAATAAGAACAACTTTTGCCAGTTAAACACATACTGAACACACTTGAGTGAATGCCTCTAAAAGGCAACCAACTTCTCAATTCCCAGAAATTGGTAATGAATATGGCTTCTTCCAGAGCAGGCAGTAAATAAATATATAAATAAATATCTACAAAACGTTCAAATTAAAAGAATGAAGGAGGTCATGCTTAAGTCAGAACTTTTGCAGTGGCAAACTGAAAAAAATAAATAAATCACCTGAAAAAATATGAAATGTAGTAGCACGTGTTACAATATGGTCATAGAAAAACATGTCAGTGTAATTGGCCTTCAAGTTGAAATATAAATATGAAATGCTAAAAAATATAATATTAAACTGGCTTAGAACTTTTAAGAATATCATACAGTACTTTGTATAAAAGGTTTTCTTTTTTGAATAAAAGAGTTTTCTTTTGATTTAAGTGATCTTGGATATTTCACCTGTCTGTAGCTTACTTTGTCTAGATGCAAAATAGGGAAAAATATGATCTGCCTCCTAGAGTGACTGTAAAGATAAACAAGAAGAGTATGAGAAAGTGCTTTGAAAAGTAAAAACTAAAAAAAACAATGCAAAGCACTATCTACACAAAATAATCACCACCACTACAGAGCAATGGGGAGCTCTGGTAGCATAGTGGCTAAAGCACTTGACTGCTAACCAGAAGGCTGGCGGTTCAAACCCACCAACCACTCCTCGGAAGGAAGGTTGGGCAATCCTACTTCCGTAGTGATACTGCCTTGGAAACCCAAGGAGGGGTTGCTATGAGTCG
>NW_006921621.1:9069860-9074069 GCF_000298275.1 Orycteropus afer afer
AAGGAGGGGTTGCTATGAGTCGGGGCCAACTCGACGGCACATAACAACAACAACACAGAGCAATGAATGCATGATGCTTTCAATACTATAACCTTTATCAAGACTTCACTGTTTCAAGTTTTACATCTTATAAGGGTACAAAAGGCCTAAAAAAAAAAAAAGTTCAAACTAAAGAAATAAAAATGATTAATGTCCTGAAAATCAGTCCTAAAGCTTATGGACTAACATTAAATTGAGAAATAAAGTCTGCTGGTACATATTCTCAAAGTCTCACTGCCAAAGACTCACAGTGACCCTACAGGACAGAGTAAAACTATCCCATTGGGTTTCCGAGGCTATAGTCTTCACAGAAGTAGATTGCCAAGTCTTTCTCCCATGGAGTAAGGCAGCTGGTGGGTTTGAACTGTCAATCTCTTATTTAGCAGTTGAGCATTTTAACCATTGTGCCACCAGAGTTCCTAGGCTAACACATACTACAGTCATAAAAAGCCTATTTTCTTGTATTAGAAATAAACCTATCTTCCAGATAAGTGGAGAAATAAAAATATCCTTTTATAGCATTATCTGGGCTGGCCATTGAAAGACAAAACTCACCTCATTTTTTAACTTTTAAAATATATTTAAATGTGCCTAAGGATAGGTGGTATGGTAATTTTATGATTAAGGAACAGACAATAGATGGATGATTTTTTAACATCCATCTCAGTTCCCTGACCAGTACTCAATTATGTGAAATGTTACTATTTTGACATTTATCTTTTTGTAGTTTTTGACTATATAAATTTTAAACAAATTTCAATTAATTTCCACTGTATCTAACCACATTAAAAATGCATACACAAATCTCTTATTTAAAAATCATTTCCGAAAACTGTATTAACAAATTTTTTTTAATATATCACCTTTTCACATGTTGACATACCTGTTTCTTTTGAGTTCCTTACTGCAAAAGAGTCTAGTTCTACTGATTTTGGTCTAAGTGGTTCAGAATCTAGTTTTGGTTTTGATACTGGCTCAGCTTCAAATTTTGATGAAATGGTAGAAATTTCCCCATTAACCCTGAAATGAAAAAAACAAACATAAACAAAAATCACTTATATGACCATGTTTTAAAATTGTGATTTAATGACACTAAAGATTTTATACCATAACACTGATTTCTTTCTGTTCTGTAAAACTATTTCTATAATTATAAACCTCTGACTTGGGAGCTCTGGTAGCATAGTGGCTAAGACACTTGCCTGCTAACCAGATGGCTGGCAGTTCAAACCCACCAGCCACTCCTCGGAAGGAAGGTTGGGCAATCCTACTTCCGTAGTGATACTGCCTCGGAAACCCAAGGAGGGGTCGCTATGAGTCGGGTTTGACTCGACGGCACATAACAACAACAACAACAAACCTCTGACTTAAGATCAATTACAATATAATCAGAAATGTAAAAACTATTTACTATATATTCACCTAGAGTAAAATAACTAATAGTGAATTATTTCAGCCTATAGAGAAAATGTAGAAAATAAATACTTAAAAAATCAGTTTGGGCACTCGCTTCAGCACCACATATACCAAAACTGGAACCATATAGAGATTAACATATGACACGCAAATGTGTGAAGCGTTCCTTACTTTTCTTTTGTTTACAGGGCACTGAGTTTATGTTAATGGTGGTGGAGTATTTTGGAAAAGGACAGCAATAATGGTGGCACAACATGAAAATGTCACTGAGCTGTAAATGTGGAAGTTGTTTCTTGGTGTGTATGTTTTTACCATAGTAAAAGTAAAAATTAATAAAAAAAAACATGAACAGGGGGTCACTTTGAGATTTATAAAGGCAATAAAGGTATTTAGGTAAAAGACAAGTCAAATCAATAAGCTAATTTAAAATTGGGAAAACTTACTTGGCTATAGGAGGTGGTGGAGGAACTGGTTTTTCTGGTCGTTTTGAGTATACCATTGCAGGAGATCTCAACAGATTATTGGCTTTGGTGGGTGGAGTAGGCTTCTTGGGTGGGACTTGTGGAGCAGCTGGTTTAGGTTTCTGTTCTAGAGTTGGCTTTTCATCTGCTGATTACAAAATATTTAACAAGTCATTAACAATAAAACTACTTAGGTGTTCTAATTGTAAAAGGTGACATTAGGCTGGAGAAGTATGAGACAAAGAGAAAGACATTAATTCTCATTGTCTATCTATCCATCAACCATCTTAGTTTTACTGTTTACAGATCAACAGATCTACAGTACTAAGGAGGAACCTAGGTGGTGAAAGTGGTTTGTGCTAGACTGCTAATCCTAGGGTTGGTGATTTGAACCCACCCAGTGGTACCAGTCCTCGGGAGGAAGGTTGGGCAATGCTACTTCCGTAGTGATACTGCCTCGGAAACCCAAGGAGGGGTCGCTATGAGTCGGGGCCGACTCGACGGTACATAACAACAACAGTGGTACCAGTACTGAGGAACACAGGCCTCTGAGTCAATTCCAACTCACAGCAACCCTACTAATAGGGATCCTATAGGATAGAGTAGAACTGTCCCATAGGGTTTCCAAGGCTGTAATATTTACAGACAAAGATTGCCACATTTTGCTCCCATGGAGCAGCTGGTGGGTTTGAACTACCAACCTTTTAATTAGCAGCCAAGTGCTTTAATCACTGCACCACCAGGGCTCCTCTCATTAAGATTATAGCAAGAAAACTATGGAACAGTTCTAGTCTATAATACTTAGGGTCCCCATGAGTCAGAATTGACTCAATGGCAACGAACAACAATGATGATGAGCATTTTTTAATGAGTTTGTTGCTCATTTGGATATCTTCCGTGGAGAAATGAATATTTAAGTCCTTTGTCTATTTTTCTTTCTTTTTTGTTTTTAAGGATGCTGTCAAAAAAAATCACTTTATTCAATATTATAGTTGTAGAAATAGAACATATTTTCTTTTAGCAATGAAAAACTAAGAAAATGCCACCTAACATTATTGGTACATCAGTCTAGGTCAGTAGGAAAAAAAATACTGTGATAAACTTATCTCCTTGATAGTACCAACAAGAAATTTTACTCCAAGCTTTAATGGTTTACTAGATTTTTCTTTTTCTGCAGCATTTCATCCTTTCCTACATTTCACATTTGAGAATTGGTACCATCTTTAAAACTTCATTAACAACAAATCCAGCATCTACTGATTTCTTCTCAAAGGGTATTGTAACCCATCAGACAGCCTAGCAGTTTTATTCTTATGAATACTACACACACACACACACACACACACACAAATCAAACTCAAAATAACACAGACGAATTCAATGAATAAAAGAAGAAATCCACTGAGTTTTGGAATGTTTGGTGCACTGGATTGGTCTAGAATTATGAAACCTAAACCTCCTATTGTGAACAGGAGGCCATATTAGAGTCCTTCCATAATATACTGTCCATTTACTCTGCAGGCCAAGAAAGTTACTGGCCTCTGATGCCCATGTCCATGTCCAGCCAACACTTGGAGGTTCCACAGTAACGTCATAAACTATTCCATCAGTGATAAGGAAGCAAGACACCACCATCAGAGTGTACATCATCATGGCTGACGGCCTGTGCACCCAGGCTGGCTTCTGCAGCTTCAGGATGGTGCAATCGAGCACTAAAAATAGGGTTCCCTACAAAGTCTCCATGGTGGCAGCTGCAGAGGCAGCTCTCACCTTTTGCCTATTTTTCAATTGGGTTGAGTTTTGAGTTCTTTATATATTCCGAAGATTAGACTTTTAGTAAAAATATAAGTTGCAATTATCTTCTCCCTTTATGTAGGCTGTCTTTTCACTTTGATTTTCTTTAATGTGAGAAAGTTTAATTTTGAAGTCCAATTTATCTATTTTTATTTTTGTTATTCATGCTTTTGGTGTCAAATCTCAGAATCTACTGCCAAATCCAACGTCATCAGTAATTACATTTTCATCTGAGAGTATTATAGTTGTAGATCTAATAGTTAAGCCACTGATCCATTCTGAATTAATTCATGGTGTAAGGAGTAAGGCCCACCTTCAATCATTTGCATATGGATATCCAGTTTTGAGTATTAGATTTTTAGTTCAACTAAAAAAAAGTCTTTTTTTAGCTATCCTAATGACTAAAGCAAAAATTATGTAAGAAGTGTAAGGAGATAAAGAAAAACTTTAGACCAAAAAGAGATAAAACATATGGCAGCAGACAAAATAGAAAACTGTA
>NW_006921621.1:9074599-9094832 GCF_000298275.1 Orycteropus afer afer
GGTATGAATTGGATCTGACTCAATGGCAGTGAGTTTAGAGTACATGTATTGGAACTGAAAAATAAATAATCCTGGCACCAAACCATGAATAATTTTAAGCACAAAAATTCTGACTAAAGATCAAATATTTTATTCTTTTTATTAATGGTGACTTAGAGACATATTAGAGGAAAAAAAAGCAGTACTATCAGAAAAGCACCAAGTTATTCTTAATTGAGTATTTTTAAATGATTTAAGACAAAAGAACTCTCTCCACAGTATTTAAACTGTATAAATTATTTCAATGAGATAAAAAATTATACAACTGTTCTGAAAAAGTACTGATTGTTCCGGACTCTGCATGTATCACCAGAATGCATGATGACAATAAATGTTAGAAAATAAATTATTACAATAGCCTCCTAATTGTCAAACCCCAGTAGAGGTTTCAAGAGATCTGCTGATGCAGTGGTTAAGTGCTTGGCTACAAACCGAAAGGTTGGTGGTTTGAACCTACCAGGCACTGTGTGAAGATGTGGCAGTCTGCTTCCATAAAGATTACAGCCTTGGAAACCCTATGGGGCAATTAACTCTGCCCTACAGGGTCACTATAAGTCTGAATCAACTCAAAGGTAACAGGTTTAGTTTTTGTAATACGGATTTCAGTCCCAAAATTCACTGAAATCTCTGTGACATCTGACAATGCTAGTCACTTCTTTAACAATTTTAACTTTTTAACATTTTCAGAACCTTAAATTACCAAGTTCAACAAGTCATCACCTCATGAATACATCTGAGTAACCTGAGTTACTCCTCATGAATACACCTGAGTAAGGTCAAGAACTAAACATTATCCACATCTCTAAGTTCCCTCATATTTCTTCCCAATTACTATCCCATCATTCCTATCCAAAGGTGTTTTCTAACACCAAAAATTACTTCTGCCTACTTTGGAACTTTACATCAACAAAATCATAAGATTCATATTATTACATGTAGCTTTAGTTCTTTCATTTGTTGCTATATGGTATCCTAATATACAAATATACCTCAAGTGAAGAACAAGTGAATACTGCATGGTTTAAAATCACAAAAGGCA
The DNA here is from genome assembly GCF_000298275.1 of Orycteropus afer afer. NCBI lineage: Eukaryota > Metazoa > Chordata > Mammalia > Tubulidentata > Orycteropodidae > Orycteropus > Orycteropus afer. Next base: position 9,075,678 of record NW_006921621.1, read on the forward strand.
TGTGTCAGGACTGTATCCTTCCATCATACTTATTCAATCTGTATGCTGAGCAAATAACCCAAGAAGCTGGACTATATTCAAGAAGAACAAGGCATCAGGATTAGAGGAAGACTCATTAACCACCTGCAATATGCAGATAACATAACCTAGCTTGCTGAAAGTGAAAATGACTTGAAGCACTTACTGATGAAGATCAAAGACTACAGCCTTCACTATGAATTGCACCTCAACATAAAACAAAAATCCTCACAACTGGACCAATAAGCAACACCATAAACAGAAGTAACTGATGTTGTCAAGGTCTTCATTTTACTCGGATCCAAAATCAATACCCATGGAAGCAGCAGTCAAGAATCAAATATATTGTATTGGACAAATCTGCTGCAAAAGACCTCTTTATGTCACCTTGAATACTAAAGTATGTCTGACCCAAGCAAGCCACTCACTGTCTTTTCAACAGCCTCATATGTATGTGAAAGCTGGACAATAAATAAGGAAAATCAAAGAAGAATTGATGATTTGAACTGTGGTGCTGGTGAAGAATACTGAATATACTGTGGACTGTCAGAAGAAAGAACAAATCTGTCTTGGAAGAAGTACAGCCGAATACTCCTTCGAAGTGAGGATGGCGAGACTTCATCCCTCTTAACTTTGGTCATGCTAACACAGCAGGGACCAGTCCTGGGAGAAGAGTATCCTGCCGACCATAGTATAAATTCTGAAACCCTTATCACTAGTTCAAATCCTTTTAGGAGCAAGACAAAATATGAATAGTTAAACATATATGCTGTGCCATAACACTGAAAAGTATTTCATGGCCTAAACAAGTGGTTCTCAACTTTTGTCTTCAGATTAAAATCATCTGGAGAGCTCAAATAATATTTAACAACTGAATGACACACTATAAAAATTCTGATTTAACTGGTCTGAAGAGGATCCTAGACATCAGTATAATTTTAAAAGACACCCAGGTAATTCTAATACACAGCTAGGATTAAGAATAACTGTACCAAGCTGCCTTTCTAGTTTAATTTCTCACAACTTCTCCTGGGGTGTCTATCATCATTTCCTGAATATGTCAGGTTTTCTCTTATTCTTTTCAAATGCTCTTTCTATGACCCAGAATCACCTTTACTTTTCTAGTCAGCACATTTTGTTCTTTTTCTAAATCTCTAATTTTCTAAGTCTCATAACCTCCTTGGTACTATGCACATTAACTATTCAACTAGGAATCAGCAGAGTATCACTTTTATAAATGAAAAACATTTTTAAATGTTTTTTAAAATCTCCGTATTAACTAGCCCAAGTCAGTTGCCTCATGAATACACACTGACTGATTTTATGTTTTTGGGTATTTAACATTTGTTTAAAAGCCTGTTTTCATGTGTAGATAAGTATAAATAAAGAATATTATCTGCCACTTCTTAAAAAGTACACGTTATTTTTAGATTCAAACTGCAGTAAAATAATAGATACTAAAGTGTTCCCTGCAGAACATAGAGATAAGTATCATTTTCTTTCTGGTAAGTACACTAAATATAAAATACAATAGAGGCCTCCCAGAGCTCTTGATTCATTCTACGTTCCACACATTGTGTCACAGATGAAAAGGCGTTTTGAGTTCAGCATTTCCAACAATAAATGCCCTTAAATGAGTCTTAAAACATGCTGACCTTGATTTTAATTCCACACCAAAGTAAATTGTATTATAACCCGGTTTCATAGAACGTAACAAATCACTTGCAAATTTGAATACTGTTTTTAAGAATATATAGCCAAGCAAAGATATTTAATGAAAGCCTCAAGATTTCCATTTTACGAAGTATGTGACTTACTTACTAAAGCATACTATTCTGCTGATTTCAAATTCTATATAAGACAAAAGGAGCTCTGGTAGCGTAGTGCCTAAGGCACCTGACTGCTAACCAGAAGGCTGGCAGTTCAAACCCACCAGCCACTCTTCGGAAGGAAGATGGGACAATCTACCTCTGTAGTGATATTTCCGTAGTAATACTACCTCGGAAACCCAAGGAGGGGTCACTATGAGTCAGGTCTAACTCCACAGCATATAACAACAACAACAATATAAGACAGAAACATCTTTCAAGAATAAGGAGGAAAGAGATTCTTCAGCAAGTAACACATGTTCCACACACAAAACACTGTCTGCGAACAAAACATGTTCATTTATGGAAGTTCTATTTAAATCTCCAGAAAGGAAATTCTTTCAAAAATGTATTTTAGGCATAAAATGTGAAACACAAAAGTAACAAAGTATAAAGAAAGCAGGAACTGTGGCTAAATCTAACCAAACACTGATTTGGAAGGAGCAGCACATCGATGGTGGTTGAATGTGTGCAACCCTTTTTGTACATAATTTCTTAGTGAACTAAAAATAAGACAGTAATTCTGAAATAGGCCTCATCAAATTTTAGTCCAGTGAATGAGTAACTTAATGATGCTATTGGACCATCTGTGGGGAGGGGACCAACAAGAGGCAAGACCAAATTCTGTAAGAAGAGGTAACTATATAGGCAATAGAGCCCCACTTTTTTTTTCAAGACAGAGTGAACATCATAATCATAATTCAACTACTAGTGTTAAAAGTTCCAGAAATCAGCTAATCGGGCATTTAAAATGTGGAGTCTCATTTACCATCAATGAATTCTTAGCATATGTCTACTGTTTTAAGAATCATCCTAGCAACAGTAACCTGTTCCCTTTAATGCCAGCCTCAAGTCCATGCAAGAGGCAGAGACAATAAAGCCTCTAGAAGAAATAGTCACACTTTCTCCCCTTACTCTACTAATTGTTGTTGTTATTGTTGTTATGTGCCGTCGAGTCGGCCCCGACTCATAGCGACCCCTCCTTGGGTTTCCGAGGCAGTATCACTATGGAAGTAGGATTGCCCAACCTTCCTTCCAAGGAGTGGCTGGTGGGTTTGAACTGCCAGCCTTCTGGTTAGCAGTCAAGTGCTTTTAGCCACTATGCTACCAGAGACTCTACTAATTAGGAACCAAGATTACCATTATTACTATATCAATGCAAAATCACTATTTAGAAGGATATATCCTCTGGTCATATTCTGCCAATTCAAAACAAGGCAGATCCAGTACCACTGTTGCAACAGCAACTCTGAAAGAAATGCTTTTCAAGAAAAACTGAGCACAGATTCTTTGTCTCTTCCAGGAAAAGTGTGGAACCAAGCTGGCATCAGCAGTCTTTTATGATCTTCCTGTAGATATTCGGGGAGATGAGGGGAAACTGTTTAAGGACATGTAGATAAAGGTTTCCATTTATGATTTTTATAAGCCTAACAAGGGCCTATTTTAATGTTCTCCCCTACAGATGTATGTGCCTCACTCACCACCTGGTATTCAGGAATAAATGATAGTTCTTCCCTTCTACAAAAGATACAATGGGGGCACCAAGAAACTACTGAAAGGTATGTCCAAGAAAGGCTTCCCAAAAAAGCAGAATAATTTGTGTTTCAACATGTTGATATTATTATTCTCCTGAGGCATAGCATGGTCATCATTCTGAATATATCTAAGAAAATACAAAAACTGGTTGTAATAGAGTCAATTCCAACTCAAAGCAACCCTATACGAGAGCGTAGAACTGCCCCATAGGGTTTCCAAAGCTGTAAATCTTTACAGAAACAGATTGCCACATATTTCTCTCACTGGGCAGCTGGTGGATTTGAACTGCTGGCCTTTTGGTTAAGAGCTGCATGCTTAACCACTGCACCACCAGGAATGCTGAAAAAATAATACTGGACAGGGAACTACTAAGCAGCTTTGACAAAACCCACATGGTAGCTTGAGGTAGGGAGTAGACAATGAGAACTGACACAGACTGAGGAAACTGTGTTTAGAATTTCCATTCTAAAAATCTGGGAAAATACCCAATGTAACCATAGGGAGCCACTTAAGAATGAAGGGTAAAAGAGTGACTGTGGTTTGAAAACACTTCCCTCTGCCGACTGTGGAACCAAGGGTGGAACTTTGATTCATATTTATTTTTACTTAAAAGGAAATGATTAACTTCTTACTAATATTTAATACAGATTAACACGAGCTCTAACAATCCATGTATCTAAAGGTCACTGGAACAGGATTATGAAAGATTTCTTGCACTAATAGTGGAAATTCACAATGTGAAGATGTTGACACCTCTACCATCACTAGATCATTCACCCTCTATAGACCATGAAATTTTATGATTTTCATGTGTACATTTAAGTGAACTGCAGTATAATTTTGTCCAGTTTTAATTTAATTAAAGATTCTTCAGATAACTGACAAGTAGCTTAAAACAATTCCTGCAAAGAAATTAGACTAAAGATCTTAATGGAGCCAAGTAAATGACAATTAAAAAAAGAAAAAAAGGTAGTATTCATATTTTCCTATTACTTTCACCAGGTCTGTGATAGCCATCTCAAGTAAATTAGAAGAACATTTCAAATGAATAGTTTGGGTGCTTTTCATGATGTTTAAAAATGAGAAAGAATAAGCTATATTTACTCACACATTTATCATTCTGGCAATTACTTTATGCAGATATTTACACAAGGAAATTCACACAATTTTCCCATTACTTTATGTAGATCCACCAATGCCCATCTAGTATCTTTTTCCTTCTGCCTAAAGAACTATATTTAACATTTCTTGTAGTACAGTGCTGCTGGTCATGAGTTCTCTCAAATTTTGTATGTCTGAAAGTTTTATTGTGACTATTTCTGAAAGGTGTTTTTGCTAAGCACAGAACTCCAAGTTGACAGTTACCTTCAGCCTTAAAGATATTCTCTTTATCACTGGTTTTCATTAAACTTATGATGTGCCTTAAGGTGGTCTCCTTTATGTTTCTTATGCTTAGTAGTTGCTGAGTTTCTTGATCTGTGGGTATATAGTTTTCACCAAATCTGAGAAGTTTACAGCCATTATTTCATCAAATACTTTTTGTACCTGTTATTTCTTCATCTCCTCTGGGGACTCCAATTACACCTAAGAAAGACTGCTTGGTATTAACAAGGAGGGCACCAATCACATTTTTCCCAGTCTTTTTTCTATTCATTTTGGATACTTTCTATTACTGTGTCTTCAAGGTCACTGATTTTTTTCTTCTGCAATTGCCAGTATGCTGGTAATGTCATTCAATGTTTTTTTTTTTTAAATTTCAAGTACTGTATTTTTTAATTGCTAAAAGTCAATTTAGGTCTTTTTTAAATATTTCACATTTCTCTCATCATCATGTTCATGTTTCCTTCTACCTTTTTTAGCACATGGAACAAATTTATAATAGATGTTTTAATAATGTCCATGTCTATCATTTCTGGATCTGTTTCTTTGATTGATTTTACACCTTGTTATGGATCTGTATTTTCCCATTTCTTTCTATGCACGGTCATTTTTGAGCAAATAATAAAAACTGTGAATAGTACACTCTTAGAGTTCTAAATTTAGTTGTATTCAGTGAAACAGTATTAAACTTTGTTCTGGAAATAATTATATCTGTTTCTAACGTAGGTGCAGAGAAGCCCTTAGTCTAAGTTCTGAGTCTGTCTTTAGTCTACTTTTTCATGGACTCTATCTGATGTCCTAGATATTATGAGGTCTTTGAACTCTGGGTTGTGGAACACGAACTATTTGTGAGTTCCAGAAACTGCTCTGCCGACTGCTATCCAGCAGTTATTTCTCCAGCTATGAAAGTTTCCTTTCATGCATGTGCAGATCAATACTGAGCCTCACAGTGAGCCTTATATGGATCTCTGAACACTGTCTTTACAGCTCCCTCCACTCTGATTCTCTGTCCCAAAAATTGTAGCAGCCTTGGCCTCTCTGTCTCAACAATCAGCACAACAACAAGCTCTGTTTCGCTTTCTAGTCTGCTGCCTATAAACTGTATCCAGGCACAAAGATTAGGTTATTTGATCACCTAAAATCATCTCTTTCAGTAGATCACAGTCCTAAGCTGCCTGTTGTTCAATGTCTATAAATCATTATTTCATATATTGTGTCCAGTGTTCTAGTTGTTTAAGTCAAGAAGGTAAACTCAGTATCTGTTATTCTTTCATGGCTGGGATATGGAACCGATAAATGTTAATAAATATGCATCGTCTTCCATTTTGTTTTTAAGATCAATGGACAGATTTCAGGGAATATGGAAAGTCATTTACTGAATTTTAATAAAACCCTATCTACTGGTGGAAAGGAATATAAGATTATTTGTAGACAGCAAAGCCACCAATATACTTCTTATCTCTGGATCTAAATATCTTTTAACATGAGTTTTGCAGGTAGGAAAGATGTTACAACCAAGTATTAAAATAAACTGATCTAAGATTCAAATCTGACAATACTGCTGTTGGTGTTGTTGTTGGGTGCTGTTGAGTTAGTTCCAACTCAGAGCAACTCTACATACAACAGAACAAAACAGAGTCTGGTCCTGTGCCATCCTTAAAATTGTTACCATGGTTGAGCCATCATCACACCCATTTTGGTGAGAGTTTTCTCCTTTTTCACTGAAACCTCTATTATACCTAGCATGACTTCTCCAGGGACTGGTCCCTTCTGAGAATATGACAAAAGTAGGAAAGATGAAGTCTGGTCATTCTTGCTTCTAAGGAATATTCCAGCTGTACTTCGTCCAAGACAGATTTGTTCATTCTTCAAGTAGTCCAACACATTCAATATTCTTCGCCAACACCATAACTCAAATGCCTCAATTCATCTGTGGTATTCTTTATTCACTGTCCAGCTCTCACAGGCATATGAGGCAAATGAAAATACCATGGCTTGGGTCACAAGCACTGTAGTCTTCAAAGTGACATCATCTTAGCACTTAAATACTTCACATCCTAATATGTCATTTAATTTCTTGACTGCTGCTTTCATGGAAGTTGACTGTGGAACCAAGTAAAATGAAATTCCTGACAACATCTATCTTTTCTCCATTTATCATGATGTTGCTTATTGGTCCAGTTGTGAGGACTGTTTTATGTTGAGGCACAAGTCATATTGAAGGCTGTACTCTTTGATCTTCACTAGTAAGAGCTTCAAGTCTTCACTTACAGCAAGCAAGGTTGTGCTATCTGCATGTCATAGATTGTTTATGAGTCTCGCTCCTATCCTTGTGCTGCATTCTCCTTCATAGAGTCGTTTCTCAGATTATGTGCTCAGCATAAAAATTTGAATAAACATGGTGAAAGGATACAACCCTGACACACACCATTCCTGATATTAAACCATGTAGTATCTCCTTGTTTTGTTCAAATGACTGCTTCTTGGTCTTATGTATAGGTTCCTCATGAGCACAATTAAGCACTGTGGAATTCCCATTCTTCACAATATTATCCATAACACAGTCAAATTCCTTTACACAGTCAATAAAATACAGGTCAGTATCTTTCTGGTATTCTTTGCTTTCAGCCAAGATCCATCTGTTATCAGCAATGAATTCTTCAATGAATTCCTTTTCTGAATCGGACTTGAATTTCTAGCAGTTCTTCAGCAAAACTTTCCTTGTGTGTGATATTAATGATGTTGATCAATAATTTCTGCATTCTGTTAGATCATCTTTCTTTAGAATGGGCACAAATATGGAGCTCTTCCAGACAGCTGGCCAAATAGCTATCTTCCAAATTTCTTGGAATAAATTAGTGAGCACTTCTAGTACTGTATCCATTTGTTGAAACATCTCAATGGGTATTCTGTCAATTCTTGGGGTCTTATTTTACACCAATTCCTTCCATGTAGCTTGGACTTATTCCTTCAATACTATTGGTTCTTGATCATATGCTACCTTCTGAAATGGCTCAATGTCCACCAATTCTTTTTGGTACAGTGACTCTGTGTAGTCCTTTGTATTCCTTCCATCTTCTTTTGATGCTTCCTGCATCATTCAATACTTTGCCTGCAGAATACTTCAATAATACAACTCGTGGCTTGAATTTTTCTTCAGTTCTTTCAGCTTGGGAAATGCTCATTGTGCTCTTCCCAGTGAGTATAACAAAGAAGGAAATTGAGATCAGAGTTTTTACTACTCAGGGCCATAGGTAATTAATGGCTGTATCAGAAGAGACTAATTTGAAATTTAGAAATGTTTTTAAGTCGCTTCAGTATCTTAACTAAAAGAAAAATTCTCAAATGTAAAAAAAATAAGGGAATACAAAAGCCTTCCATGTTGAACACAAAACATGTGAATGAGATGAAGCTCTGAAGGTGTATGACATATGCAGGGAACATAGTGTGATTGGTTCATTTAATGAATTAAAAGGGTGGAAAATGACACCAAAAATTTAATTTAGGAGTCAGTTCCTAGAGGACCCTGAAGTTTGTACTTTTGATTTTGATCTAAAAATGAATCTAGCAACAATGTGAAGTATAGTCAGACAAGAGAGTGAAACGAGAGAAACTGGTCAAAAGGCTACAATAACACTTAGGGCAAGAGATAAGGATGGGCCAAAACTAAACACTGGCAGTATAAACAAAGGCATTCTAAAACAATATTCAAGTTCTTCCACGAAAATAATCTAACTGACTAGAGACAACTATTGAAGATCTCTCTGTATAAAAGAAAGGAGGTATATTCTCCAAATTACCAACAACAAAATGAGTAATGTTTTAACAACATACATATAGTACCTTGGAACTTTTGAAATGTACATGACAAATATATACAGTCAAATTAAAGTAATACATAATAAGTCACTTCGATATTCACCAGGAACTTACTCTATACTGCTCTAAGTAAATTTTTAAAAAATTATTTTAACCAAGATGCTCTAAAATTAATAAAAGTATAATTGTTTAATGTCTTCTTTTCTTATACATTCTTTGAAATAACTATGGTCAAACACTACAACCTTAGTGATGTAGTAGTTTAATTTTTATATGAACTTAAATTTGTATCAATTTCAGTAAAAGCCTAATTTCTTATCAATCTTGATAAACTAGTCTCTCCCGAAAAACGTTAAGAAAGTGAAAGTAAATATAGAGAAAAACCTGTTAAAAATATTGGCTCACTGTGGGGAGAGATTTTTCTTCACAATGACAATAATGAAAACAATTATTTTTCTGACAGTAGAAGAAAAATAGCCTCACCTTTTTCTTCAGGCTTTATAGGAAAATACTTCTTCTCTGTAGTTATTAGCTCAGGCTTTGGAGCTACGGGCAAAGAAGAGTTTATTTTTGTATGACTACTAAACAGGAAAGTTTGGTTTAAAAATCACATCAGATGACAATATGGTATAACAGAAAGAAAACTGTACCAGAATCACTGGAATCCTGGACCAGCTGCTAATTACCTATGGCCCTAAGCAAAAACTCTGATCTTGGTCCCCTTCCTTATCATATCCTCTTGTTCATATCATCTACAGTACTGATGTACAGCACAACTTTCAGTTATGATGGAACTGTTCTAATTCTGCAATGTCCAGTATTTGACCACTGAGCACCTGAAATGTAGTTTGTGACTAAGAAACTGAATTTTTAATTTTATTTAATTTTCATTTATTTTAAAAGACCCATGTGGCTAGTGACTACCAAACTGAAATATTACAATTTTACAGTAAGCTTTTAACACCAACCTCTATAAAAATTACTTTTGAGCTTTTCTTGCTTGGGGATACATCAGCAAATACAAGGTTGAAACCATGGGGAAGAGAAAGTTGGATTATTTAAAGAATAGAAAATCTTTCAAGAATTTTTTTTTTTTTTTTAATGTACTATACTTGTGAAAATCAGAAACTCAGGGATAGATCTTATGGAAAGAAATAGGGAGCCAGATTATCAAACTTTATATCTGAAAGATATTTCTAGGTGTACCGTAATTTATTAAACTGTTAAAACAAAACAAAACCTCTTCTAATTTATTGAACCCTTATAATATTATCTCAAGGAAAAGGGTATAAATTTAGTATTTATTTGCAACATTAACAAATGGATTTGATCTGAAAAGGAAGAGTAACTAATTGGCCAGGTCAATATATTAAGTTTACTAAAACAGTTTTGAACTTGATCAATTTTATTTTTAAGAACAAAGTATCCTAATTATATTCAAGGATCCTATTTTATACCATTTGTACTTTAAAAAAAAATCAGACATATTAGTTCATGTGAACACTTCCAATTTTACATATTTTCAATTTTTGTATAGCATATCATATATTTTTGCCAATAAAAAATTGTTTAAATTTGATTCTATTTCATCATTTTAGCATTTAAAAAAGAACAATCTGAATATTGTGTTTCTTACATACCTGGACCCTTAACAGGAGGTGGTGGTTTCTTTGGTTTCTATTAAAATGATAATAGTTGAACATTATTTATTAATTATTTATATTAATCGTTAATAATCTAAAGTACATGTACATCTCTCTTCATCCCATCTATTACAAAATGCTAAGATCTTAACATTTCCACAAAAGGTCACTGACAAAAAAATATTTATTCCATTAGAAAAATGCCTCCTTGATTAAAATTCAGTTAAGTATTTCAAGTTATCATTGGGTTAGATAAATCTAAAAACTTTACTGATTAGCAAGAATATTTGTCATGTCTCTTCTAATTTAAAATTGTAAATAAAAAGGTCGCAGTTTGAACCAACCAGCTGCTCTGCAGGAAAAGATGTGGCAGTCTACTTCCATAAAGATGACAGCCTTGGAAGCTCTATGGGGCAGTTCTACTCTGTCCCATAGTGTCACTACAAACTGAAAGGGACTCTGCAGCAACTAGTTTGGTTTAGTTGTTAAACAGAGGTAAAATGGTGCTTAACCAATGAAGGATTGTTAAGGAGAAAATGAGGAAGGGAAAGAGAGAGACTCTAGCAAAGGAAGAGCCCAAGACAGCTAAGTTTCCGTAACGTAACCTGCAGTAATTAACTAAATAAAAACTACAAAGGGTAAAAAGTCTTACATTGGCTTAAACCAAATATGGCAGTTTCCTTTGCTGTATGTGTGTGCTATCTTCCTCTCTATCGAAAAACTAAACTGGATCTATGTCATTAGGAAAAGGGGAGGGAAAATCAAGTTGTAGAAAGGCAAAAGATCACTGATGAATGACTCAGCATTACTTTTTTCTCTCTGAAAAGTGAGACAGAAATATTAAACCTCAAAGGAGGAAAGACTGGTTCTTGCCCTATGAAGAATCTGTTGACCCAATAACAGTAATCCACAGAACCTTACAAAAATCTAAAACTTTTCAACAAAATTGAATAAAAATATATTTCTCCCAGGAAAGTACTAATTTATTCAACTACCAAAGTCAGTCATCCATCCATCTATCCATCTATCTACCTACCTACCTATCTAAGCAAAGTAATGAAATCTGAGTTTAATTTTCAATATGTTATTAGGTGTCAAAGAGTCTGTTTCAACTGAAAGCAACTCCATGTGACAGCGCAGAACTGTCCCATAGGGTTTCCTTGGCTGTAATCTTTATAGAGGCAGATCACCGGATCTTTCTCCTTGGTCAGAGAAAAAGTGCAGAGATAAAGCACTGAATTGAAACTTTGTTTTGTTTTACTATAGTTCAAATAATTTTCATATGAATATATAAATCTGGAACCCCTTCATAAAAATTATTCATTAACAATGGAAAAAGAAAACCCTATTTCTGGGGGTTGGGGTGGAAATCACTAAAAGGTTAAGTATTGTCATCATTGACAAAAACTTACTGGAAAGTCTTTATCTTGTTCATTTATCTGAACAGCAAAATTGTCTGGAAATACTCCTTCTTTACCATTAAGTTCACCTTTCCACCAACCAGCTTCTCCAGTCTCCTAAAAGAAACAAAACAAAGAACAAGTAAGACAATGGGAACTAATTTTAAATGGAAAAAAGGTTTACAACAAAATAGTAAAATGATTCCATTACTTTTACCAAAATAAAGCTAAGGGTAAAACATAGTTTATTTTTACTGAACTAAACAGATCATGAAGTCGTCCTAAAAGAAAATGCTTTCCCATATATTACTTTTACCAATAGCTACAAAATTTATTTTTTAAAAAATAAATAATTTTAAAATGCAGTCTACAAGATTTACAGATTCTCAAAAATAGGGGAAAGGGGAGAAGAGAGGAAGGGACAGGAGGGGAACAAGAAGTAGAGGGGGGAAGAGAGGGAAGCCAAAGAAGGCAGAGAGAAAGGAAGGCAGGTAGGTAAGCAAGAAGCAAAGTACGAAAGAAGACAGGCAAGCAGGAAAGAAGGAATTTGCAAACTGTATCTTATCTAGCATTCTTAATTTTTTATAAATAATTAAAATTAATTATATTATTTTTAAAAAATTAGTATTAATCATATTACTTAAAAAATTAATCATATTATTCAGTTGCTTTAGAAATTAATAAGATCATCTATAGTTCCTTCCCAACACCTACTCTTACATGAGAAATTAATCCAATTTGTATGAATATTTAAAGTTACATACCCTTAACCTGTGATAACTAGAAAAATTTCAAAAATTGTTCTTCAAGGTTATAGCAAAAAAAAAAAAAAAAAAAATTAGTAATTTTCCCATATTAAATAGTTATTAAAGGTTCTGCCCCTTACCCACCCATAATATTGGTGGGCTTCCCCCTTTTTTTTTGGCCTCAGAATTCATTCTAATTCTAAGTAAGTATGAATCTCTCTGCTCTGGTGGCACAGTGCCTAAGGTATTTGACTGCTAACCAGAGGTTGGCAGTTCAAACCCACCAGCCACTCTGCAGAAGGAAGATGGAGCAATCTACTTCCGTAAAGATTCACTGCCTCAGAAACCCAATGGGGGTCAGTATGAGTTGGAATTGACTTGATGGCAGTGGTTTTGGGTTTTTTTGTTTTTTGAATTTATGCATCTACCTCATTCTTTGAAATAGCTACATCATATTCTATAGTATGAAGAATTTCTTAGCCATTTACATAGTGTTGGACATTTAAAATTGCTTCCCCATTTTTCTTCTTTTTCTTTTAATATTACAAACAATGCTCCAAATAGTAGATGGGAAAAACAGAACAAGGCAGAATGAGAAGTGAGAACAGAAACCTGGGGATGTGGATTAGGACAGTAGAACAGAATCTGATGGTAAAAATATTCCCAATACATCAACAACAAAAACAGACAATAAAACATTGCTCAAAAAACAATTTTGTGAGCACTTACTATGTGCCAGGTTCTCAGGACCCAGAAACAAGCAAAATAAAGTCCCAGCTCTCTAGAAATTATATCCAACCCAAAAAAACCACAAAAAAACCACCATCACCGAGTCAATTCTGACTCATAGTGACCCCCATCAAGTTTCCAAGGCTGTAAATCTTTACAGAAATAGATGGTGTACTTTTCAAAATGTTTCTATGAATAAAATTAAATAAAGCATTAAAAAACAGGATCATTTTTATCTTACCTTACTTATCAAATGGATTATCTCCCCCTCTTTAAAACTAAGCTCATCCTCATTAGTACCTTCATAGGCAAATAATGTTCTGCAATATTCCTTAGCTGAAATAAAGAATGCAAATAATGTAGCTTATACAAATTGATCATTCAACAGATATATATAAAGGTAAATGTGCACTAGAAACTATGAAAGATGAATTTAATCCTTCTTCTTTAAATTTTAAAAGTTCAGCCAATACTATATTTAATAATAATTTAATTATTCATTCATTCAAGTATTTATTTTCTACCATATTCCAGGCACAGTTCTAACTGCAGGGACATACAGCAGTGAACAAAATCCTTGTCTTCATGGTGCTGACATCTAATAGGATTTAATTACTGTGAGTAAGTAGTATAGTATAACAAATGCCTTCAACAAGCCCAATAATAAATTGGAGAATGCTCCTACTATTCCCAATGTGAAAACTATTCAAAACTTACCTTTAATTCTACCTTCAGTTTCTGTTTTTGTTACCTCTGCACTCTGAGTTTTGGATCCTACTGACTGTATGAGTGAGGGCTAGAATGGAAAAGGATAATATCAGCTATTTTAAGTTAGAATATATGTGGAATTGTTAAATAAAGTTTCCATTTACCATTATTTAGCTTACCCTGAATGGTGCTTACAGTCGGGTTAGTGATACGATCAAAACTCAGCAATGAAAACAATAAAGATCTCAACAGTTCGAAATTCTAATTTTTAAAACTCTCTATCTTAAGACTACATGCTCTTATGCTTATAATACAGCACTATCATTTATTTTTAGATCCTCTAAAATAAATATTAATAGCTCTGAGAACTTATTATGTACCAATCCTGGGCCTAACAACTTCATATACAACTTAATCCTCATGACAATATGCAGTATTATTCATCCTTTTATAGATGATAAAAACAATCAGCCTACAAAAACAGTAATTTGGAAGTAGACCCCAGATTTGAACCTAGAAACACTGACAGTAGAAAGTGTGCTCTTAAACAAAAGCACTGAAGTTCCTCCAGGTGTGACAGAGCTTTAGAAAAGAAAGAAAATCTTTATAACTTCATTTTTGCTATTTGCATGAAAACATTTAATGCTTGCCCTGTTTAACCTTAAAACTATAGCCCTGTAGACGTTTTTCCATTATAATTGATTACAGGAAGTTCTTCACCAGCTATATTTGTGTTTCTTTGAGTTCTTGCCCCAGAAATAACATTACATTTGACCTTAAGTTTCATTAGTTAGAACTCTAAATACACTGCTAATTACCTATCACTGTGTCTTCTGTTTATTTTTCAAGATACTCATTTTAATTTCTCCCAAATTCTAAACACAGTATCTTCCAACCTGATGTCACCCTTCAAACACAGCGAACGTGCTCCCTACTTTATAAATTCTTAGGTCAGTGATCAAAGCAAGTCTCACAAGGCTATCATATGAGGTGACCCTGAAAGTACTCTAGATAGTGGGCATTATCAATAATGGTGCAAAGATTACTAATACAATCGTTATCAAATAAAAGTTATTCAATATAATCTTAAGTTTTAGAGTTGGAAGGCACCCCAGATCATCCAGTCTAATGTTCTTCCTAATGCAGGAACTGCTTCTCCAACATTCCTACCAGTTATACGGCCATTCGGCATAATCACAAAACCCATGAGAATTCTAATCTTTCCTGAATCCTTCGAAACTAAGAATTAATTAGGTCCCAAAAGTCACACACTCAGAGCTAGGAAGGGGGGGGGGGAGGGGGAGTAGAAAGTAGCTCTCTTTCCTGAACCCTGCTATAACATAAGGAAATATGTAGTAAGCAAAAAAATAAAATAAAATAAATGCTGAAAGCAATCACTTTAGGGGAAAACTTTAGAGTGTATCTCACCAATCAAAAGCACAGTCATATAAATAACAAAACTAAAGTAAGTAAGTAAATGCTGAAATACTTTAAACCCTTAACAGTGAAACAAAAAGATGCAAATGAGGACTACAGGTTAAAAAACAACATAAAAGTCTACTATCTGAATCATCAAGGTACTGAAACCACAAACAGATTTTAAATGTTCTAAAGATTGTACCTATTTTTTTCCCCAAAATAAAGCCTTAAGGGTTGATTTTAAAGATTCTTATTAGATCTTAAACTAACAGTATATTCACTTTCATTTATTTCACAATACAAGCGAAATGCTAATAAAAAATAAAAGCCTCCATACATTCAAAAGGAGCTCTGGTAGCGTAGTGCCTAAGGCACTTGACTGCTAACCAGAAGGCTGGTGGTTCAAACCCACCAGCCGCTCCGCGGAAGGAAGACGGGGCAATCTACTTCTGTAGCGATACCACCTCGGAAACCCAAGGAGGGGTCGCTGAGTCGGGTCCGACTCGACGGCACGTAACAACAACAACAACATACATTCAAAAGAGGGAGATTAGTAAATGTAACCACTGGTGACAATCCAGAAGTTAAGTAATGCCTATTTAACTGTGCCGTGTGAAACGATTTTAAACGGCCCATTTTAGGTCTTCTTCAAATATTTATAGATAGATAGAGAGAGACAGATATAGATATATAGATATACAGATATACACACACACCCTTTTCTATTTATAATACTAAAATGTCTGAAGTTTCCATTAAGAAATATTTAAAGTTCCAAAAAAAAGCATTCTAATTTTGTAACATTCAAACATAAACATTATAATAAATTTGAGGAGAAAATCATTTTACATAGCATTCTCTTTCATAAACAAAGTATTTTTTATGACTTACATTTTAAAAAGTGCTTAATAACTGACTTTTACATTTCAAAAACTGCATACTAAAGGAATGCAATGGAGGTAATCTAAGTGCAATTCAGGAATGAAATGGGATAACAAAGTGCAATTCATCTTTACTACCTTTTCTATTTTTTTCTCTTCAATTTCATTACTGGATGTTCTTGTCCTAAGTTTCACAGAGCCTTCTTTAAAAATATCTCCAAATCCAATTCCTCGAATTTTCTTTGGCTGTGCAATTGGTCCAGGTACAGTTTCGCTCCCATTTCCCGGAGAGGGTAAGGGTGAGGTAGGCCCGGTCAAAACTATTTCTGAAAGAGTAATTTGTTTTTGATGACACCAAGAATCACAAAAATCTTGATATACCCTTCCATAAGATCTATATTCTACATGGCTTAGTCAAAAACTGCAGAATAAAAATAATGAATTTAACGACTTAAGTAAGATTCATTTTATATTGATTTTTGTTGTTATTTAAAACAGTAAAGATCTTAAGTTGTAACAGTAAATTACTAACTAAGCAATCTAGGAAATCATATCATACAAGGTCCTTAACAAGAGCCCATCAAAATTTACAGTTCTTAGACAAAGACTGTATATAATGCAAGACTGAAACATTAAAAGACATGAAATACAACCATTTTAAAAAGTTATGATTCATACCACTACCAACTGTACTCAAGGCCACAATAGATGGATCCAGAAAGAATGGGAGGAAATGTGGAACAGAACTCAGATTTTTAAAAAAAAATTCAGACTTGCTGGCCCAGTTGAGACTACTACTCACTGAGACTGTCACCCTGTGATAACTCTTTCAACTTTAGACCAACATTATTCCTTGAGATCACCTTTTTAGTGAAGTAACAGCACTGGCTGATAAAATAAAAACATCACCCAGGTGAGAGCAAAAGGTCAAAAATGACTACTAAGACAAAAAGGTAAAGGTACAGGGAAACTCGAGTACCAGAAATAATACAACTTGAATGGAATGAATGAGAATGATGACACATTATGAAAAATGTAACCAATATCACTGGATAATCTGTATAGAAATGGTTAAATGGGAACCTAATTTGCTGTGCAAACTTTCACCTGAAAAACAGTAAAATATTATTTTAAGAAAGTTAAATGTTCAAATCTGATCAAAGTTGAGTGAGTTACTTAATATAAAACCTGTTCTATATATGAGTGAGGTTTTACCATACATTCAGAGCTTATTTTGCACCCGACACTTTGCTAAACACTGTATAGGGATTAACTCATTTTATAACCTCCATAAGTTTAACACTAAGCAGTATTAGTCTTCCTTTTACAAATGAGTAAACTCCTCTGATGTTAAGGGAAATTAAGGACCTTTCCCAAAACCAATGTTGAATTCTAAATGATCCTAAAACCATTGCCTTAAACATATGTCTCACAACCACAGAGTCTCCAATCACAAACCTGTTTTTTATATATTTTATAAGCGGATTACAGAAACAACTTATATGAACTTAAATAACGCTAACAAGTTCTATGGTCTGCCTATCATAGCCACTTTCAATGTTAGCTTAAGCCACATGGGTGATTAAAGTGGAGAAAATACAGGTAATCTCTTGCTTTAGGCCATTTTACTTTTATGGGAGGGGAAATAACCCTCTGTCATCAAGTCAATTTTGACTAATAGCAACCCTACAAGACAGAGTTCAACTGCCCCATAGGATTTCCAAGGCTGTAAATCTTTACAGAAGCAGACTGCCTCATCTGTCTTCTGTGGAGCAGCGGGTGGGTTTGAAAGGCTGACCTTCTGGTTAGCCCCCAAATGCGTTAATCACTGTACCACCATAGATAGCTCCTTAATTTTATGAAAGACCTACATTAGTACTTGTTTTTGCTAACCAAAAGAAATTCAAAGAGGATTTTCACTTTCACAGAAAAAGACAAAAAGCAAAACTAGTGTTCAGTGTTTGTTCTGCAGTGAGCCCTTACAGAGGCAGCACGAATCCTGAGCAGCGAGAGTGGCACTGCCAAGCTTCTTCCCTAGGAGGGATTGTCAGTATCTCAGCATGCAGCCTCTATAGCTTTGAACTATCTGTGAACACTGTAAGTTAGTGTTATTTTAGGTTTTATGTGCTATGTGGCATGATTTGGTAAGTTACTTTTGGGGTCTGGAAATAGTCAAAAATTTTTCCCATATAAATTAATGGTAATTGCATCTTCACTTTACACTATTTTGACTTCATAGGAACACTCTACTTTTGGATAGTAAGGGAAAACTGTGTATATTTTTGTAATATCTTTTTAAAGCAACTTCACTGAGGGAACGTTTATATACAGTAAAATGAACCCATTTTAAATGAATACTTTTTTTTTTTTTTTTAAGAACTATGTACTATGTAATACAACAATCAAGATTTTTTTTTCATTACACTTCCCACTTCCTCCCTGTGTTATCATTTCACTTGGTCTTTCCTTTAGAACATTTCTGTCACCTCCAAAAATATGCTTATATGCGATCCTAGTCAGTCTTTCCCATCTCTAATCTCAAGAAACTTCTGGTCTTCATTCTGTTACTATAGGTCTGTCTTGTTGTTGTTGTTATGTGCCATTGAGTCGGACCCAAGTCACAGTGACCCTTTCTTGGGTTTCCAAGGCTGTATCACTATGGAAGTACATTGCCTCATCTTCCTTCCGAGGAGTGGCTGGTGGATTTGAACCACCAGCCTTCTGGTTAGCAGTCAAGTGCCTTAGGCACTATGCTACCAGAGCTCCTATAGGTCTGTCTTAGAGTACCAAAATCAAAAGAATCGTACCGTATATAAGTCTTTTCTGTCTACTGCTTTTTCTGAGCAGATTATATATGAAATTCTTCTTTGGTGTTCCATGTATCCGTACTTCAGTTCCTTTTATTGCTGATTAGAGTCCACTATATATATATATATGTATAGGAGCTCTGGTAGCATAGTGCCTAAGGCACTTGACTACTCACCAGAAGGCTGGCGGTTCAAACCCAT
>NW_006921621.1:9094989-9105053 GCF_000298275.1 Orycteropus afer afer
ACACACACACACACACACACCTATCTCACTATTTATGTACCACTTAGAATGACATTACCTGCAGGTTTTATGTAGATGAGCTTTATCAAATTTGTAAAGTTATCTTCCATTTAGTTTTTTTTTAATCGTAAGTACTGAATATGTCAAATTCTGAATCTATTGAGATGATCATGATTTTTCTCCATTAAACTGTTAATATGGTAGATTATTTTTTTAGATCAACCTTGTGTGCCTAAGATAAACCCCATTAGACATTATGTATTAACTTTTACATATTTTGCTAGATTTGCTAATATCTTGTTAAGGATTTTTATGTCTATGTTCATTGTTCATGAGACATAATAGTCTGTGGTATTTTTCTTGAAATGATATCATCAGGTTTTGATACCAAAGTCATACCGAAATAAGAAATTGAAAAGAATTTATGTAAAATAAAATGCTTGATACTCAACAGTGAAAATAACCTAGGCAGGGAATTTTCTTTATGTGAAGATTTTGATGATGAACTCAATTTCTTTGATATATACTATTCAGAGTTTTTATTTCTTCTGTCCATTTTATTATGCTGGACTTTTGAAAGAATTTATACATCTCATCTATGTTGTCTAATTTACTAGCATAGTGTTTCCTTAATAACCTTTTAATGTATATAGACTCTTTAATGATACCTCTTCTTAGATTTCTGATATTAATAATTTGTGTTTCTCTTTTGTCTTTGATCATTCTTGTTAAGGGTTTATCTTTTTTTTTTTAATCTTTTCAAAAAAATTCAACTTGTTAATTTTCTCAAATACTAGGTTTTTTTTCTTCCATAGCTTTCTGTTCTTATTATTTGCTTTCTTCCACTTATTTCAGATTTAATTAGCTCTTCTTTCCCTAGTGTAAGGTAAAAAGCTAAGGTTACTAGTTGTTTTAACTTTCTGATTCTAAAATAATTTCACTGTGATCACAAAAGCTATTTTGTATGATTTCAATCTTTTTAAATTGCTGAGGCTTGTTTGATGCCCCAGCATAGGGTCTATCTGTTAAATATTCCATGTACACTTCAAAAGAATATGTGTTCTACAGTTGTTGGATGAACTATTCTGTAATGTCAACGAGGTCCAATAAGCTGATATGGTGATAAAGTTGTTCAAGTATTCTAAAGCCTTACTTAATCTTGTCTAACTAAGGTATCTATTATTGAGAGAAGCATGCTAAAACTCTCTTATTTGTGTGTCTGTTGTCTATTTCTTTCAATTCTGGGAGTTTTTGTCTCATGTATTTTGAAGCTCTAATATTATTGGGTTACACATATTTAAATTGTTACGTAATTTTTATGAATTGACTACCATTATGAAATAACACTTTATCTCTGATAATATTTCTTTTCCTTTAATAATACTTTGATATTAATATAGGTATGTATGCACATACAGCTATTTAGTCAAACACTTAAGGGGACCCACTAAGCACATTTTTGGAGCTCCATCTTTACACAGCTCTCGCTTCGGGTATTTAGTGCCACAAATTCTAGCTGCCCCAGATTCCTTAAAATCAGACATGTGTCTCTATAACTCAGCCAAACTGCTGTTTCCCATCCCTGCTTTGCAGCCCAGAAATTACCTCCAGGCAGAAATCCAGGACAGTGGCAGGCTCACTCCTTGTATTCCTTCCTTTTTTTTTTTTTTCAGGAATCCAAGTCCTAAACTGCCCACTGTCTTAAAACATGTTTCTAGATTTTGTTCAAGGAGCTCTGGTAGCATAGTGCCTAAGGCACTTGACTGCTAACCAGAAGGGTGGCGGTAAACCTACCAGCTACTCCTCAGAAGGAAGTTTGGACAATCTACCTCCATAGTGATACTGCCTCAGAAACTCAGGGAGGGGTCGCTATGAGTCGGGTGCGACTCGATGGCATATAACAACAACAACAACAACAACAGATTTTGTTCAATTTTCTAAGTGTTTTTGGTGGGAAGGTTATTCCACACCATCTTGCTCTTTCAATCTAAGAGGTATAATCTGTGTATTTTAATGTATAGCTTAAATAAAAAGCCTAGCAGATAAAGCAATATTCAGACACAGGTGAGTATATAAGGTACTTACCTATGCCTTTTTAAAGTTAAACAATCTATGGTATTAATAAACCGTAAATGGATAAACACAACTTTAGCAGATGTTTCTAAGGTACAATTTTCAGTCTGAGTGTTTGAAATGGCCACAAAACAAAAGTTCTCTTTTGGATTTAGTTCCTATGGCCTTTACCATACTCATTAAAATATGTATCATTATAACAGATGCCTATATATTGAAAATATCCAGTACTAACAGGATGATTATTTTTGGCTTATAGAAAATTGACGAATGTCACTTCAAAACCATGACCAAAAGCCAAACACATTGCCATCAAGTCAATTCCAACTCATGGTGACCCCGTGTACAACATAGTAGAACTGCCTATCGGGTTTTCGGGGCTATAATATTTATAGAAGCAGATCATCAGGCCTTTCTTCTGTAGTATCATTCAGGCTATTAAATCAATGGTTAGAAATCAGCGTAGTGTAGTGGTAAAGCACATGGACTCAAGAACCAAACCCTCTTGATTCCCATCTTATTTCCTACCCTGTATGAGCCCAATTTCTTCACCTGTAAAAAGGGATCCTTCATAAAGTGTCTATGGAAAGTAAATGATTCCCATGAAGTGTTTAAAACAGTGGCTGGCTCAGTTCCTATTATTTCTAAAGAGGTTAAAATACTCATTATTGAAAACTATTCAAGTAAGGGAGAGCAGGATCACACAGGACAAAGATTTATAAGCACAAAATAAAGGGGGCGAGGGGTTTATTAGTGAGTAGAATGAAAAGAAAAAGAGGGAGGAGGTAAGAAAGAAAAGGTGGAATATCTCATTAATGAAATAGAACAGTAACTTACCAATAGTCATTTCAAACAGTTATGTTTAGAGTTGCCTTGACTTGCTGTATTTGTAGAGAAATCATATCTGTATTTTATTTGTGACACTGTCAGTCATAATATCATAGCAAGCCTTTTATTAAGCCTCAACATTAGATTTCCTTACCTTTGTTCCATTATCTTCCCTTCCTCCCTCTCTCTTTAAATAGCTAAAGCAAAAACTGCTTGATAGATTCTAGTGCCATATAAAGTGCCTTAAACAATCAAAACCAAAACCAAACCCACTGTTGTCAAGTCAATTCTGATTCATAACAATCCTACAAGACAGAGTAGAACTGTTTCATAAGGTGCTTAAGGCTGTAAATCTTTATAGAAGGAGACTGCCTCATCTTTTTTTGCAGAGTGACTGGTGGGTTCAAATAGCTGACCTTTTGGTTAGAAGCTGCTCCATCAAAGCTCCTTAAAACAACTAACAGCTCCAAAATACAATTAATCATTAAAAAAAAATAACAGAAAACAGGAAAATATATGTGAACTATAGTAAATGCTAAATAAAAATAATATAAAGTGTAACTCAGATGAACAAGCAAAGCATTTAAGCAATCTATTAAATCCAAGTTCATCATTAATGTGAATTGGGAACTGAGTATTTCACCATAATAAGAAAAAGTAAATATGAAAACTGACTAGAAGGACTTGGAATCCACTAAAGTTGCTGACATAAATCCACTTACTGGTGTATGATCATTCCTGGACTCCTGGCTACTATGTTAAGAACAATTCAGTAAGAAAATAATGCAATTATACAGGTAAGAGATGGTAACAGATTACACAGGGGTAGGAGCAGTAGAACTGGTTAAAAGAACACAGATTCTGTAGTTTTTTCAATAGGTGACAAGATCTGTTAATCAATCAAATGTGAGTTATGAGATAAAAAGAAGAATAAAGGACAGACCTAAGGATTTTGGCTTAAGTGAAAGAAGAATATAGTGACTAAGATGAAGAAGACTGTATAGAGTGGCTTTAGATACAGGGAAAAGGGGAGATAATCAGTTTTGAACATCTTAAATATAACATGCCTCTTGGATATCTAAATAGAGATTTTGTTAGGCAGTGGAATTTATGGATTATGAATCTAGAACTTGAGGAGGGATTAGCTAGAAAACATGTATCTGGAGATTTAAACATAATGATTCTTAAAGCCATGAGAAAGGATGAGATTATCAAGATATTATCAAAAGAATGCATGCAAAAAACAGAGACAAGATGAGAAAGAACCATAAATGTCTTTTATCATCAACCTTCCTGAAAAGCACAAAACCTCAACCTCATAAGTGTGTCTTAAAAAGTAAAGGATAATGTGGAAGCAGGAGAGATTACTCACAGCTTTTTTTTTTTTTTGGCTTAAGTTGGAGAGAAGACTTATGGAAAGGAGAAAAATACTAGTAAATATAGTCACTGGCTTTACAGAATAAACCAAAAGGAAGTTCCTACTTAACAAACAAGTGGAATCTGACTACTGGCAAAAACTCACACTCTAAATAAAAAGAATAGCTAAGAACAGATGACAAAATGAAAAAGGAAACCTTTTATTATAAAACGAAAATATATCATTTCCCAAGAAAAGCAAAGCTTTTCCTGAGTTTGAAAGTTCACATTGAGATTTTACAGAATAAAACAGAGTGGATTATGAATTCACCACATTCCTATAGAACATACAATGGTGGCTTTCTTGTAACTTTAACCCTATCTCTCGTTAATGAAAACTGAGGGCATAAAAAGAAATTATCTGTAAAGGTTCAAGAAATACTGTCCAACTACTATCTGGAATTAAAATTATCTTCTAAGTAGTAATAGCTAGGGTTTGACTGGCCAAACCAAGAACTTCCCATTTATTTCAGTTTGATAATTTTTAAAAACCCTACTGAATTTAAAAGGAAAACTATATAAAATAATCAAATATAGTAGATATGACCTACAATTCCATAAGAAAAAATAACATTTTATAACATATAATCTAATATAATTTTTGTAACAGCTACTAGGAATATAAGGAGTCCTGGTGGGGCAACAGTTAAGCACTCAGCTGCTACACAAAAACCCAGCTGCTAAGCAGAAGAAAAACCTGGATATCTGCTCCCATAAAGACTGCAGCCTAGAAAACCCTATGGAGCTGTTCTACTGTGACATGGGTCGCTATGAATCAAATATGAACTCAACAGCCCCAACAACTAAGAACACTAAGGACGCACTATTTCACGACTGAAAAGACTATAGCAATACCAATAGTGGACACGTGTCCTTCTTTAAGACACAGGAAGAATAGACAGTAATTCTTTAAGCCATAATGTATAAGATCAAACAAACTCTCTTACATTAATATTTAAAGAACACTTCATTTTCATCACTTAAATTCTAAGTTGTCCCTCCTTATAAAGCACTTACTTCCTGGCATTCACATCAATATGCAAAACCTTTCTCCCTAAAAATTAGTTTGTTTTTTAAAAAAAAAGAAAAACAATTATAGTATACTTCAACCACTGACTTCCCACCCCATAATCACCAAGTTCCAGATTTAGAATGCCCTGTTATTGTACAGAGGGTTAAGCAATGAAGGAAGTACATTTTTAACACATATAATTCAGCATGGTTACTAAAATCAAAGTAAGGCTAAATACTGCCAAGAAAATATTCACAGTATTTATAATTATAAATGTAATGGACTAAAATCATCAGACTTCTTGTTTTGGTCAATCACGTGAACTTTAAATTTTGTACATGTATTTTAAGAGCTCTGTTGATTAGGCATCATAAATATCATTTCACCATAAGCTTCCATTCATATCAACTTCTAATATGTAACATAAAAATGAGAAGCCTGGATCCTTAAGTGGCTATGTTGTTTTGTTTTAATAAGATGTTCAAACTGCTATCCTGACCAGAGTATGCTACCTTTTGTTTAAGAAAGGAAGGAAAATAATATGATTTTTCCTGTATATATGGATAAAAAAAAAATACTAGAAAGATAAAAAGAAAATAAAGATGCTTTCTTATAGACAGCAGAGGAGAAAACCTGGATGGGGAAGGTATTCTATCTGTATACATAGTTTGAGTTTTAAACTACGAAAATGTATTATCTAGCAGCTCTGGTAGCATAGTGCCTAAGGCATTTAACTGCTATCGAGAAGGCTGGCAGTTCAAACCCACCAGCCACTCCTCAGAAGGAAGGCTGGGCAATCCATTATCTATTCAAAAAATTCTTAAGTATATCAAAAGGATCCATGAGTTATATGAAATGATACATAAAATTTTATTCACCAAATCATGTGTACTTTTCGAAGAGTGCATGGCTTTTACCTACTTCTCAAAGGTATTTCTGTACCTAGAAACATGAGGAAAACAATATCCTTCTTTATTATCAAGATATTATGTTAGATTAGGAATACAATAGTCACTCACAAATTATACTAAAGGATCAAGCTCTTGACTTTGTTCTCACAGTGCAATGCTATGTACAAATAAACTAATAAGCCATAACAGAGATTCATCTGTTCTCCCTAGAACTACCACTACCATATCTGTGTTCTCTAGGAAACACATCAAATGTCAAGATCTACTTACACTATGCTTCCCCAAAGTGGGAATGCTATCAAAAGATACTTAAGTGTCCTAAGAGAAAACATAGTATATTAGAATGAAAAACAAAATATATCAGTGATTTATTCAAACATTTTTTGGACTTCTATGAATAAGCAGTGGGGAAACAAAGAAAAGTAAGGGAGGATTCTGCCCATAAAAAGCTGAAATTCTACTGCAGAGGAAAGATACTAAACAAGAATGATCGGAGTTTAAGAACACAGGACAGTAACTGAAATAAAGGAAAGAACAATTAGATAGGGGGTTGGGTTTAGAAGCTAACATCCAAGTAAAAAGTTGCAGAGTCACAGATTGTATTTCTAATGTTTCCTGGAACTTTTCTGAGAAGTTGAAAATTTGCAAATTAAGTAAAACAAAGTATTCTGTTTTGAAACTTATCCTCTAACACTTCCTGCACCTACCCAAGGAAACTTAGGTCACTTTGCTCTATGATCTAATTATAATTTGTTTGAGTTTGTATCTGGCTTAATCTATTAAAGGCTGAAACTTTAAGCTTTTAGACCTCAAAAGAGATTTTGTACCATCATAAAGCCAGTATATTTTAAGGATCATGCAGTTAATTAAACTGCCTCCACTTCTTTCCTAGTTTATATATTTTATTTTAAAAATTACAGTGGAGGTCTGATAGAGCCTGGTGGAACCACTGAGACTATGGTCCCTAGCTGCCCTTCAGATCTGGAATTGAACCCACACCTGTGGCTTCCAGCCAAACAAAAGACAGGCATATGAGTTGAACATGTAAATACACTCCTTGGAGAGAACAATCAAGGGACTACAAATTGTAGTCAATGTCATAAGACAACGTGTGTGTGAACTGCTGTATGGAAAGTGAATTTGCTCTGTAAACTTTCCCAAATCACAACTAATAAAAAAATATATTGAAGCTGAGTTAAGGCAGTCCATGGAGCTCTGGTAGCATAGTGCTAGTTAGTAGCACCTGACTGCTAACCAGAAGGCTGGCAGTTCAAAGCAACTAGCTACTCCTCGGAAGGAAGGTTGGGCAATCTACTTCCATAGCCATACTGTGTCAGAAACCCAAGGAGGGGTTGCCATGAGTCAGATATGACACAAGGGAAGTGAGTTTCATTTTGGTTTTAGTAAGGTCATCCATCGTATTTATATATGATCAAATTTATACCTGTATTTTCACTCTATTACTTCTTATTGCAATTCCTAAAACTCTTACATGAAAGTATTTTATTTATAGTCAATCGTCAATTTTTCCTCATTATCATTTTCATTATTCCTAAGTCTCATTACTGTACCTATATACTGTTTTCCTGCTAGTTTTCTGAAATTCCAAGAGGTCCTATCTACATAATTTTTTCACAAATTGAGTTGATGTTGGTTTTTTCATACCTACATATTCTATTGATAATAAAGATTACAATATTTTTTAAGAATACTTTTTAAAAAAGATTACAATACCTTTTAAGCATTCATCTTTCCAAATCTAATATTAGACTGGTTTTATATTAAGAAGCAATATAGTGTGGCTTGCAGAGTACAGATAACTAAAACCTGTAAAACCAAAACTAAACTCACTGCTGTCGAGTCAAACCAAACTCTTAGCAACCCCTGCCTTGGGTTTCTGAGGCAGTATTACTACAGAAGCAGATTGCCCAACCTTCCTTCCGAGGAGTGGCTGATGAGCGTGAACCGCCAACCTTCTGGTTAAGCAGTCAAATGCCTTAGGCACTATGCTATCAGAGTTCCTAAAACCTATAAGGAGTATTAAAAAGAGCTTTAGTGGCACAGTGGTAAAGTGCTCGGGTGCTAACTGAAAGGTTGGAAATACAGTCTACTCTGTGGGAGAAATGTGTGACAGCCTTGGAAACTAAGGGGTTCTACCTTTTCCTGTAGTGTCTCTGGAGTCATAATCAACTCAGTGACAATAGTTTGGTTTCTTTGTTTAAATAAGCAAAATTAAATTCCCTTAAAAAAAAATAAAGCAGGCGCTCTTCTTTTCCAACCTGGTCGCAACGCTATGGCTCCAGCAAAGAAGGGTGGGGAGAAGAAGAAGGGCCGTTCAGCTATCAACAAAGTAGTGACCAGAGAGTACACCATCAACATTCACAAGCGCATCCATGGAGTAGGCTTCAAGAAGCGTGCCCCTTGGGCACTCAAGGAGATCTGGAAATTTGCTATAAAAGAGATGGGAACACCAGATGTGCGCAATGACACCAGGCTCAACAAAGCTGTCTGGGGGCCAAAGGAATAAGAAATGTCCCATACCGCATCCATGTACAGTTGTCAAGAAAACGTAATGAGGATAAAGATTCACCAAACAAGCTCTACACATTGGTTACCTACGTACCTGTAACCATTTTCAAAAACCTACAGATGGTCAACGTGGATGAAAACTAACAGCTGATTATCAAATAAAGTTTTAAAACTGCAAAATAAAAAAATAAATAAAGCAAACTCAATTATTCATTTCATTCATCTCTATTGTTGATGGGCTTAAAAATAAAATTACTTGAGACTAGAATGTACCCTGCAGTATTAAACTGCAAATGGAGGGAAGAATTTTAATAATTATACTACAGTACATTAAAAGACTGGCCTTTTTTATTCTTAGAAAATACACACTCATATACTCAAGGGTAAAGATAAAAAAATACATACATGTAAAGACTAAGAGTACCTGGGTGGTAAAATCTCCAGTAGTAAACATAAAAGCTGGTGGCTTCAACCCACCCAGAGGTGCTTCGGAAGGAAGGGCTAACAACCTACTTCTGAGAGGTCAGAGCCACTGAAAACCCTATGGAATACATGCCTATTCTGTACACATGGCGTTGCTATGAGTCAGAATCAGCTTTATAGCAACTGGTTTTGTTTATTTTGTTTTTGTTTTGTAAGCAAGAAAGTAACAAATTAGCAAATGGGGCAAAATGTTAACAATTGGTGAATGTGGGTGCAAAAACGGCAAGGAGGCCACATGTTCTGACCTCAAGAGGAAGACAGGATTACCAGCAGTAACCCAAGGCCTATTCCTAAAGGCCAGACATGCTGCCTCCCTCCAGCCCTTTCTCCAACCGTTCCTCCCAAAGCACCACCACCTCTCTCCTAAATTTGATAATTCGCTGCAGTGGCCACACAGAACTCACAGGTTATGAGATTTATTAGGGAAGCACCAGACTACAATTCAAGTTCAGGAAAAATGCTCAGTCTCTCCCCCCAGCCCACCGTCTCTCAGCCAAAAGTCTCCCACAGTCTCTCTCCCAACAGTGCATGCCCCTTGGTGTCTCACTCAGCAATGCGTGTCTCTTGAGTCTCTTTCCCAGCAGTGCGTGTCTCTTCCAGCAGTACGTGTCTCCTGTAGCAGCACGTCTCTCGCAGGAGCGCGTCCTTCCTCAGCCAGCAGTCAAGACAGAGTTCTGCCTCTAGGAGGCCTCCTTTTGAGCCCGGCAGGGTGGTCAAACTAGCCAATCATAGCATCAGAACTCTAAGCACCTGAGAGAGAGTGGGCACCTCCCAGAACATTGTTTTGTGCCACTCCCAACAGAAATACTCCA
>NW_006921621.1:9105153-9113010 GCF_000298275.1 Orycteropus afer afer
GTGGGCACCTCCCAGAACATTGTTTTGTGCCACTCCCAACAGAAATACTCCAGGTGGACAACTTCAGCAATCAGGAGCTTCTCAGTTGCTCATAGAAAATCCCACCTTGAAGTTTACAAAGACTTATGGGTAGAAAAGCCACACTGAGTAATTTACTACACCGCAGTGCGTAAAGAGTATACAGTCATGTACCATACAACATCCACTCAGGCACCTTCCAACCACAAATACATCCATGGTCCCATAAGGTTATAATGGAGTTCAGAAATCTCAAACAGAGAACGGGGCATAACACAACAGCTTCCTGCACACAACAAGTATATCTTATGTCTCTTGTACACAAACGGATTGTGATGCAAGAGTAGAAAGGTATAGTACATCTATAACGTATAATACCTAAACAGCTATGTTACTGGCTTATGTATGTACTGAACTATACTTTCTATTTAAAGTTTACTGTCTAACAGTGCATGTTTCAACTCATAGGCAGCAGCACCCAATTTCATATATCATGTATCTCGAGTGCTGCAGCATTATCTAATTTTCTCCTGAAGATATTATTGTGAAGTGCATCATGACTCTCGAATGCAGGAAAGCCAATGCTAGTGACAGGAGCAGCAAAAGGCAAAGGAAAAGTATCAATTTGGAAGTGAAACAAAAGGTATTAAAAACATGAAAGTGGAAAGACAGTGAATGCTATTGTGCACAACTTAGGCATGATGGACTTGATAGTCACAATCTTCAAAAACAAAAAATTGTGTAAGCTGTTAAGAGACCGGCTCCATTGAAAGCTACAAGACTAACAAAAATGTAAGAGGGACCAATATTAGAACTGGAGAAAGTGCTAAAGGTGTGGATTGAGGGACCACACACAAAAGCACATCTCTCTTAGCATGTTGATGATCTTTGCTAAGGACAAAGCGTGTTTGAGATGATCTTTGCTAAGGACAAAGCATGTTTGAGATGCTTAAAGAAAAAGTTGATTCCGACTTCATAGTGACTTCCATTGGGTTTCCAAAATGGTAAATCTTTACGGAAGTAGACTGCTCAGTCTTGCTTCCATGGAGTGGCTGTTGAGTTTGAACCAACCTTCTGGTTAGCAGTCAGATGCCTTAGGCACTTTGCTATCAGAGCTCCTTTTCTCTAAATGACAGTAATCACAAAATAATGGTATGACATTTGGCTGCACAGAGGGAATGGAAGGAAAAAGAATCTGTTGTGTGAATATGGAAAACAATAAAAAGAAGACACTACATAGTAAAAAAAAGTCAAAAATTTCCTGCAGTAGATAAGTCCATTTGCAAACTCAGTAGATCAAAACTATATCTCTTAAATGGGAAATACATCTCATGAAATATATTAAATCATTTCTCATTACAATATACAAAGGTCCCTATCATAAGTTCTTTTTTTTTTAAATAGATAAACTGAAACTGATAGCTCAAAATATTATATTATCTAGTTATAAAATTATCTAGTTATAAAATCTAGCTACTAAATGGGTTTGGTTTGTGCTCAACTTCTAATGTAAAGATTTGGCAGAGCTCAAACCAACCCAGCAGCACCACAGAAGAAAGGCCTGGTAATTTGCCAGAAAACCCTATGGAGCAGCTCTGCTCTGTCATACATGGGATCACCATGAGTCAGAATTGACTCAACAGCAACAGGTTTAGTTTTGGGGTTTGTTACCAAATAAGAACAGACTTTTTAAAATACATTATAAAAGCTAGATCATATATAAAGTTTATTTAAATCAATTCAAATTTTTCAAATAGTCTACCTGAGTCCTCTTGGGCTTCATGAGTTTCACCATCATCTGTTACCTCTAATTCTTTCACAAAATTTGAGGGAAACAGTCCCGACTTGCTGTTTAGGGTTCCACTCCACCAACCTTCTTCTACCTGAAAGAGTTCACAACTCAAAAATAATAAGATATAACTTATTTTAAACAAAACTCTTCCCCCTATGAGAAAATTAGGCTACATAAAAGAATGAGTAAAGATTTAATGATACTAATTAATCCCAAGAAAACACAACAAAGAAAAAAATGTATTTTAAAAGCTAAATCTAAGCAGACTGGATTAATCTTATATGGACTTAATCATACATCGATAGCACTTTGCAACATTTACAATGAGAATTTATAATCTACTGCCATCTATGAAGTAAATAATTTCCATTAAAGTATCAAATAACCATCTGTTATGTTTTAACAGCAAGAAGTAAGTAAACTGTAGTCTGGAATTTCACTTTCTTAAATACTACTGAATTTTAGTTTGTACTTATAACAAATAGTATTAAGATATTTGGAAATTTGTGATTAGAAAAAATATAAATTCACACAGAAATACAGCATCTTTTATATAAACAGTGATTCATAATCCAAGTATAATACAAGAATCACTTATTTTTAAAAATGCAGATGCTTGTCTCTACTAAACCTCCTTGACTCCCATCCTGTTCAACCACAGACAGTCTCATAAACTCTTTAGGAAAAAAATTTACCCTCACTAGTAATGCGTTACTTAATTTCCATAAAGCTATTTAATCAAATGTCTAAGGCATCTGACTGCTAACAGAAGGTTGGTGGTTCAAACTCATCAGCTGCTCCACAGAAGGAAGATGGCCATAAAGATTTGCTGTAAGAAACCAAATAGGGGTTGCTATGAGTCAGAAGTGACTTGATGGCAATGAGTTTGGTTTTATTTTTTTAAAAAAACTATATAACTTCTGCTAGAAATGCTGAGATGATTTAATGAGCAAAATCTATTTTTCACAGAGATAACCATTCACTATGAAAATTCACTTAGCAGCAGTAAGTATATACAACATAACTACAAAAACATTTTTTCTGTTTAAAATAATTAAAAAAATTTTCTCCCTCGTTATAATTACAAAGCAAACTTTTAATAATTATTCAACCAATAGGCATAATATGTATGAGCCAGTGTTCATTGCTAAGACACATATAAATTTCCATAAAAGAAAATCCACGTCCTTGAATAAAACAATCTAAAGAAAACAAAAACTAAACAGGTAGCTTATAATGTAAAGAGGTGTTACAAGGAAAGTATGTACAAATGCTGTAGTAGCAGAGGTAGAGTTTGAAAGAATCAAAAGGTTCTCCTAAAAAGAAATACCAGAAGGGTTACACATTGAAGGATGAAAAAGAATTTGAGTGAAAAAAAAAAGTATGGGAAAAAATATAGTGGCATAATAAATAAAGGATTAAATCATGGAAGATGGGGCTGAAATACAGGTAGCTAGGTAGCATAGTACATAAGGCACTTGACTGCTAACCAGAAGGCTGGCGGTTCAAACTCACCAGTCACTCCATGGAAGGAAGACTGGGCAATCTACTTCTACAAAGATTTACCACCTCAGAAACCCCGAAGGGTTGCTATGAGTTGGAACTGACTCCATGGCTGTGAGTTTGGTTTTGGTTTGGACTATAAGCTCTCAGCAGAAAGAAGGAGAAGGCAGTTAAGTGTGAAGAGTTTAGACTTTTTAGACTTCAGGACTGGGAATTATTCAAGCCAAGGAATATGTAGACTAAACTGGAACAAAAGAAAGGTAGAAAGAAAAGCAGACTTTTATCTATCTGTACATGACACCCCAAACTGGAGCAACTGAGTAGTGAGAGTTATTTAAGAAATTTTATAGAAAAAAAAGGTAGTATAATGATAAAGAACGCTCAAGAACAGACTGCCTGGGTTCAAATCCTGACTCCCCTGTACACCAGGCACATGTATTTGAGCAAAGATGCCTGCAGCAAGATAGCCCATGCCACATGTTCTTCTGTAATGTGACCCTGATAATTCTCCTACCAAGAAGTGGTGATCTTTGTCCCTTCCCTTCAATCTAGGTAGCTTATGAAGCATTTGTAAAGAATAGAATTTGTTGAAAATAACACTGTACCACTTCCAAGGCTAAATTATAAAAGGCGATACAGCTATCAACACAATCTCTGAAAGGTTTACAAGGAGCCCTGAACTGCTATGCAGTAAGACCAAATATCCTGAGACCCTTGAGGCCTCCATAGTAGAAGAGAGCTAAGTCAATGGCTCTTGGATCAGCAATCCTAGTCTTCAAGCCCTGTTGGTACCAGCCATTTGAGTCTAGCCACCCTTCTTGAATCCTTCCAACTGAGGCCCTCAGATATCACAGAACAGAGATAACTCATCTCTGCTGTCACCTTTCAGAATTTTTAACCCACAGAAGCCCTAGGCATAACGAAACAGATGGTCCTTGCCACTAAGTTTGGGGTGGTTTGGCACGCAAAAGCAGTAACTGAACAGGCGATTACTTATCTTTTGTGATTCAATCTCTTCATATGTAATATGGGGATAAAATTTCCTATCTCGTTAAGTTGTTGAAAAGTTTAAAGGAAATGATAAATGTGAAACATTTCACACAGTGCTTATGACATAAAGCAGACTGAACAAATGTTAACTATCATTATTGACACTTGATGGAAATAAAACAAAATTACTTTTTGTATAAACACATTAGAAGTTGATCTAAACATAAACATTAGTGATAAATTGTGTTATATGGTATTACGACACAAAAACCAATACCTGCAAAAATATGATATCCATACATATACTCTGAAAACAGAATCTTCAATTGCCAAATAAAACTTCAATACTCCTTCACTAGTAAAAGCAGCAATGTGAAAGGTTATTTTTAAAATATTTTTTTTAATTTTTGGATGTGCTAATTCTTTACAAGGCGATGCTTTTTTAGGATTCTGCTTTTGTATTTCTTACTATGCAAAAGGTAAAATTCCTTCTATTTCACGGCTTTGTGCCTAAAATACTAAATGAATCAAAGAAAAGGCTATTTATGCACTCAGCTACTTTGACTAAATCAGAGTTTAGAAAAAAAGAAAAAAAATCTTTTATTCCTAAGGGTAGGAGATTCAAACACAGGACAAAGATATTAGTTACAGCAAGGATACATAAAGCTTTATTTCTACAGATAATACAATAATCCAAAAAAAAATCATTGAAGATCCATTCTTAAAGTCTGTATCTTTAAGTTTATATTAAAAAACAGTAAAATGTGCAAAATTTCTCACAGAAAAAAATACTGTTACAAAGCATCAATTCATCTCTAGCATGTTTTCCTTACCTCTTCATTAATATCAATAATATCTCCTATTTTCAGCTCCAGTTCATCCTCATTTTGTGGAATGTACTCAAAGAGAACTTTACACTGACGTTTCTTAATCTCTAAAGGAAAAGTACAATAAAAACTTAGATGTTGAAAGAGCATTAAAATAAACACTAGCATCTTTATTCACATACGGTGTATACACAGGACTGAAGTTAATGAATAAAAACAGAACATATGAGCATTTTAAACCAGCTTGTTGTTGTTGTTATGTGCCATCGAGTCGGACCCGACTCATAGCCACCCCTCCTTGGGTTTCCGAGGCAGTATCACTACGGAAATAGATAGCCCAACCTTCCTTCGGAGGAGTAGCTGGTACGTTTGAATCACCAGCCTTCTGGTTAGCAGTTAAGTGCTTTAGGCACTACACTACCAGAGCTCCTTCTAAACCAGCTAACTACAATCAATCCTAGTTAGTTTCCATTCCATTCCCACACTAGTCTATTCATCTCCAAATAAATTCAAACCATTAAGAATACGGTATAAATCTCCCAGCAATGAAAGCTATTTATAAATCTGATCCCACAAATTACACAAAAGTAGAATATCCACTGACAATTCTGAAACTAGAAATACAGACAATGAAAGATATGGTTGGTACACCAAATTTATTATAAACAAATCTTTTAGACCAATGATTTCCAACTACTTCCTAATCAAAGTCCAGAAGTACTTAAAGTGTATTACTTTTAAAGAGTGTCTGGGGTGAGAAAGACGCAAAATGTACAAAGTAAGATTTATTATATCTTCTACAGTAGCTATTTTCTGACAGATAATAATCAAACTATGGTGGAGATAAAAATAATTTTACTTTAGGTTTTCAAACAAGCTTTATTTCTTTGGACAAGTAATAATTATTTAAAACCATCCAGGCTTGTGGTTCTCAACCCATTTAAAACTCTAAGAATTGAGAAATCAGACTTGCCCCCATCATTAATGCAGCCATGGGCAGATGACCAAGTATAACTGACTAGATTCCTTCTTGCTTATCAAGTCAGACTAGTAGCATCAGTATCATCTAAGAGCATGTCAGAAATACAGAATCTAAGACTCCACCAGAGATCTACTGAATCAGAAACTATTCCTACAGGGCAAGATTTCCACATAATTCTCAATCCTGGACTCAATGGTCTAGTCACAATTATCTTTAATTCCTTTAAAATGGCATATCTTATTCCGTCTAGGAATTAAATATACTTTTCTTTAGTTAAGTAAACTTTACCTTCATCCCTGAAGCCCACCTTTGTCTGCTTTCAGCTTATCTTTAGATCTCAGGTTAGAAGGCACTTTCTCCGGATAGCTTTTGGTTCAGGTACTCTTCCTGTGTGCTTCCACAGTACCCTGTACTTGCTCTAATGACTACAACAACCTCCTTTTCATTTATTTTTTTCCTTCTATAATAATATTTTCTTGTGTGTGCCCTCTCTACTCTGTAGGCTAAAGAAAAATGGGTAGTTTGTTAAAAGCTCTGTCCCCCACCCTCCCAATCTAGCATAGTGCCTGGCCTATAGTTGGTATTCAAAAGGAGCTATGAATTAACCAATAAACAAAACCAATACCATCTAAGTATGATACATTATATTAGTATACAGTGTCACGCCTACATTCTAACAATCGCTCTAGGACCAAAAATCTCAAGATTTTTCTTAGTAAATGTAAATGCATACTTAAGGAACTAACAGGACATGTAGAGACAGAAAACATAACCATTGAGCAATTAGTAACAGAAAGTGAATATACAATAAGATAGTAAAATACATTCAGCTTGTGGTTGTTGTCTTGTGCCACTGAGTCGATTCTGACTCATGGTAACCCCATGTGTTACAGAGGAGAATGACTCTATATGGTTTCACGGTTGTATTCTTTATGGAAGTAGGTCATAGGTCTTTTCTTCCATGGTCCTACTAGCTGTGTTCAAACTACTAACCTTTCAGTTAGCATCTGAGAGCAAACTGTTTGCACTACATAAGAATATGTAAAATACCTGGTATAAAATAGAAATCACCTAAAAGTTTAGAAAAAGAAGGTTTGAACTGTAACAGATGTGGAAGGCTTTGAAGAAAAAAATTGGTAGTACAGTTACACAATGAAAGATGAAGAAGATGCAGCAAAGTGGGAAAGAGGTGGCAGATAGTCTAGATGAAGGAAACAATTTTACCAACGATAAAGAATGGGTAATACTCGATAGATCATGGCTGAAACCAGACAATACCAGAAAGATGTTTACTTGTGATCATGCAAAGACATCCAATTGTGCGGATCACAACAAATTACGGGTAACACTGAAAAGAATGGGAATTCTAGGAACACTGAACTGTACCCATGTGGAACCTGTACACAGACCAAGAGGCAGCTGTTGGAACAGAACAAGAGGATTCTGAGTGTGTGGTTTAAAATCAGGAATGGTGTACGTCACGGTTGTATCCTTTCACCATACAGGCACACCTCGTTTTACTGCACTTCTCAGATATTATGTTGTTCACAAAATGAAAGTTTGTGGCAACCCTTAGCAAGTCTATCAATGACATTTTTCCAATAACACGTGGCTCACTTTGTGTCACTGTGTCACATTTGATAATTCTCTTATTTCAAACTTTTTCATAATGCTTGTTGTTGTTAGTTGTTGTTAAGTGCCGTCGAGTCATTTCCGACTCATAGCAACCCAATGCACAGCAGAAC
>NW_006921621.1:9116673-9137151 GCF_000298275.1 Orycteropus afer afer
CCCTGCATTGTCTCTCCTCACCTGTAAGCCTGGGGCTGACTGCTCTTCTGTCCGGGTTCAAGGCTTTTATCCCCTTCCCTGCTCTTCCGGCCTGCTACTCTGGCGTCCCTGCGTTGTCTCTCCTCACCTGTAAGCCTGGGGCTGACATAATGCTATTACATATTTAATAGACTACACAGTACAGGGTAAACATAACTTATATATGCATTGGGAAGCTAAACTTTTCATGTGACTCATTTTATTGTGATGTTCATTCTTTTGAGGTGGTCTGGAACTGAATCCCCAATATCTGAGGTATGCCTGTACTTGCTCAATCTGTATTCTAAGCAAATAATCTGAGAAATTGAACTATATGAAAAAAAAACACAGCATAAGGACTGGAAGAAGACTCATTAACAACCTACAACATGCAGATGACACAACCTTGTTGTGGAAGTGAAGAAGACTTGAGCACTTACTGATGAAGATCTAAGACTACATCTTTCAGTATGGATTACACCTCAAAGAAAAAAATCCTCACAACTGGACAAATAAGCAACATCATGAAAAATGGGGAAAAGATTGAAGTTGTCAAGGATTTCCTTTTAATTGGATCCACAATTAATGCCCATAGAAACAGCAGTCAAAAAATCAAACAACATATTGCATTGGGCAAATGTTCTGTAAAATATCTTTTAAAAGTGTCAAATATGTCACTTGGAGGACTAAAGTACACCTGGCTCAAGTCATGCTATTTTCAATCACCTCATATGCCTACAAAAGCTGAACAATTAATAAGAAAGACCATGAAGAAGAATCTATACCTTTGAACTTTGATGTTGGCAAAGAACTCTGAATATACAGTGGACCATGAGAAGAACAAAGAAATCTGTCTTGGAAGAAGTACAACCAGAATGACCCTCAGAAATGAGGATAGCGAGACTTCATCTCATTTACTTTGGACAAGTTATTAGGAAGGACCAGTCTCTGGAGAAGGACATCATGCTTGGTAAAGTAGAGGGTCAGAAAAAAGAGGAAGACCCTCAATGAGATGGACTGACATCATGGCTGAAACAATGTGTTCAAGCATAACAAGGATGGTGAGGATGACACAGGACCAGGCAGTATTTAGTTTTATTGTACACAGGGTCTCTGTAAGTCAGAACCAACTCAATGACACCTAACAAGAATGAAAAATACAAGATTTTAAGGAAATTGTTTTTACTAGCAAAGAAGGAGAACCCTAAGAAGTAATCTGGCTATGTAGAATTCTACTGCACCAAACCATGTCAAAAGCATCTCCAAATAAACTTTACATGGTAAAGAAAAAGACCATGCTACAATAGAAGCATCACTGGCCTAGTAGTCAGAAGACCTGGGTACTAGAACTACCTGACATTATGTAGTTAGGTGACCTAAATTCTTTGAGAATCAATTTCATTAGCTATTAAAGAGCTGAACTAGATAAACATTACAGTGACTTTAGCTCTGACATTCTATGAATCTATGAGGTATATAACAGACAGAAGAATTAAGAGTTTCCAAGTAAGATACAGTGACACAGGAGGTCTTATGTTAGTAATAGGCTGTTCCCTACTTCCTAAAGGAATTCAAAATTATATCTTATTTTTAAAATTGTTTTACAACAAAAGGAACCCAACAAGGTAAATCCTTGACCATAATTTAAAATCTAACCTAGAGTTCACAACAAAATTTTTCAAATGTCACTTTTCATCATTTATCAGGGTAGGATTTTTAAATAGTAATTAAAGAATAGTAGTTTTATGCAAAAGGAATCCTGGCAGTGCAATGGTTAAACATTTGGAGGCTAAACAAAGGTAAGCAGTTCAAACCCACAAAGTACTCTGTGGGAGAAAAGACCCAGTGATCTGCTCCTGTAAGATTAAATTAAAAAAAAAAAAAAAAACTCACTGCCATGGAGTTGTTTCCAACTAGTAACAACCCCTCTTTGGGTTTCTGAGGCTGCATCTCTATGGAAGTAGATTGCCCAATCTTCTTCACAAGAGTGGCCGGTGGGTTTGAACCACCAGCCTCTGATTAGCAGTCAAATGCCTTAGGCACTACACTACCACAGCCTAGGAAACCCTATGGGGAGGTTCTTCTTTGTCATAGAGGGGGATCATTATGACTCAGTGGTACACAACAACAACAAATTTTATGCATACTGCAAAAATAACTTCTCATCTCTTAAACTAGTGGTAAATACAGTTCCAAGTATTTTTTTTGCAAATTGATGTGGTGTCCTTGAGGGATTTTGTTCACAAATGTGTTCTTTGTATAGCACTTCACAGACAAGGGACAATCAGTATTATTATAAGCAAAGAAAAGAACCTATTTAGCTCAGATGCTCTTCAAAGAAAATCTTTTCTTTCTGATAATCCTTTAAAAATATGATTTGCTTTTTATAAATGAGTGTATCTTTTAAAATCAGAGGTAAGATGAATAAAAAGAATATTAACTCTGAATGGCTTAGTTGTATTTTAACAAAGAACTATGCATGTTTTTTTTTTTTTTTTAATCTCATTTTAAGCATAATTCTCCAGAATGGTTTTGTAGTGGTAGCAGATACTATCTCATTCATCTGGTCTCAGGTTAGACAAGGGTGTGGTTCAACTGGGCTAATAGTTCCCTGGACTAGTTTCTCCTTTGAGCTTTTGATTTCTTTTGCTCTGTATGAGTAGAGACCAATACTTGTATCTTAGATGGCCACTCAAAAGCTTTTAAGACACCGACTCTAGTCATCAAATTATAATATAAAACATTATCTTTATGAACTATGGCATCATGCCATCTGACATAGGAAATCCCAACCCTTTTGACCCAGTAAACCAATCTCAAAAGTTGTTTAGATGTCTAGGAAGCCTCCACAACCGTGCCTCCACGTGTTTTCTAGATACATGGATATATATGCAGCACACACAAACATATGGATACGTATGCCTACAGACACACCAGGAGCTCTGGTAGCATAGTGCCTAAGGCACTTTACTGCTAACCAGAAGGCTGGCGGTTCAAACCCACCAGCTGCTCCTCAGAAGGAAGGCTGGGCAATCTACTTCTGTAGTGAAACTGCCTCGGCAACCCAAGGAGGGGTCGCTATGAGTCAGGTCTGACTCGACGGCACATAACAACAATAACAACAACAGATACAGCAATGTACGCATGTGCATTTACTCACATATGCCATCCTATACATACATATGCATCCGTACCTACCTACCTGAATGAATACACACGTTTTTGGTTGTTTTTATTCTTGTTGCCAAATTGCGTATGTTTCAACGTTTACTGAAATTGTTCCATTTTCTCATGTACTTCTTAGTGTCTTAATTTACCTTGTCAAATTCTGCTGACTTCACCCATATTTGGGATTGCCTTTTCCATCACCGAAAGTAAGAAGTGCTTACTATCTAGAAAGTGATTCCTCCTCTGTCTCCCTCCCATTCCCTGGTAACCATCAAAGAACTTCATTTTTTGTATGTATATCTACTCTTGACTTTTTATAACAGTGGGATCATAAAGTAACACATAAGAATTTTAAGATTTTTCACATTTCAACTTACACACACATTGTTTACCCACGTTGCTGTTGTGTGCCATCAAGTTCATTTGACTTACAGCAGCCCTGT
Source organism: Orycteropus afer afer (assembly GCF_000298275.1). NCBI lineage: Eukaryota > Metazoa > Chordata > Mammalia > Tubulidentata > Orycteropodidae > Orycteropus > Orycteropus afer. The sequence goes on from NW_006921621.1 coordinate 9,120,303, forward strand.
ATGACAAAGTGTAAGTGTTCCTAGACATCTAAACAACTTATAAAGTATAAGTGCCTCATAGGATTCCTTAGGCCATAATCTTTTTGGGAGGAGGTCACCAGGTCTTTTCTCTTGGATGCAATGCAGCTGGTGGGTTTGAATCCCTGACCTTTCTGTTAGCATCTAAGCACTTAACAACTGTGCCGCCAGAACTCCTTTACCCATACTTACTGCTCACTAAGTATTTACTGGGAGCTCTGGTAGCTTAGTGCCTAAGGCACACGACTGCTAACCAGAAGGCTGGCAGTTCAGCCACTCCTCGGAAGGAAGATGGGGCAATCTACTTCCATAGTGATACTACCTCAACCCAAGGAGGGGGTCGCCATGAGTCCGGCCTGACTCGACAGCACATAACAACAAGTATTTACTAAATTTCTATAATGTATCAGAACCCATGCTAAGCACAAAACAAAACAAAAATATAGGTGAAAGAACCAAAATGAAGAGTAAACCACACTCAAAAACTAGGAGGTTGTAAATGCTTATACTGCACAGGAAAAAAAAAAAAAAAAACTCACTGCCATTGAGTTGGATCTGACTCACAGCAACCCCTCCTTGGGTTTTGAAGCAGTATCACTATGGAAGTAGAATGTCCAACCTTCCTTCCAAGGAGTGACACAGTAGCCAAAACAAGAAAGTGCATAAATTCTTAAAAATAATTATGACTAGTATTTTTTTTTATCACAAATAACCTCCATATAGCTTTACAGATCTACAGATATATAAAGAAATTGTAAGTGAAGCTATTAACATGGAAAAGAATAAAGGACTGCAGTGCAGTTAATTACTTAAAATGGCCCGTCTAGCCAAAGTCCTCCATTTTGTTATGTACTGTAAATCCTAGCCTCTATGCTTGTGGTTATGGTACCATTTTGGAGTGAGTTGTCTCTTATGTTAATGAGGGAGGATTACAGTGGGATGTCATCTTAACTCACCACCTTACTAGAGGGTGTGACTCAAGTCACCACCCTTAGTTTCCATGAGGGTATGATCTGCATCCAATATATATAAATACTCTGGCAAAGTTTTCTCTCTTGATCTATCTATATCTGGCACTTGGTTCATCTATCTATATTCTGCATCTAATTCATCATCATCTGACCTCCAATTCTCAGGACTTTAGCCAGTAGCCTATCATCTGACCTGAATCACAAGTTTCTACACGCAGCCTAGTGACCCAGCTGCTTGCCATCTTACCTGCCAATTTGCATTCATCAGTCCCTGCAACCATGTGAATGAGGAGAATCCTCCAGACTGATACCTAACTCATGGATCGGGGACTTGGTAGCATCCACAACCACGAGAGCCATTTCCTTGATTCCTGAGTTTTGTGTTGCAGCAAATTACAGAACCCTAATATGGGAGAGCATACTGAGGGGAGAAGGAGCATCTGATGTTTAGAGATGGTCGAGTTATAGTAGAGTAATTTGAAAAAGCTAGACATTTAAGATATTTGACCTCCACCCCATAGGTGGTGATCCTTCTAAAAGGCATTATTTGTGCAAGGATGTAAACCCAAGCAGAGACATACTTCATGTCTTTTAAGTCCCACTACTATTATAAGTGTTTCACAAACATCTCCCACACAGTAAATCACAAAAACTTATTAGCACTTTACGGATGAGGAAAACAGAAACTCAGAAGGTAAATAATCTGCCCAAGATCACAGATCTAATAAGAGGCAAAACTAAAATTAGACCCACTTCTGACTCCTAAACTTTTATTTATTATCTTTTCACTACATCATAAGGCCTCCTTTATAGACTACAACGTGCTTTAACATAGCTCAAGCAATTTAGCCACATTTGACCCTTATTCCCTGAAAATATCATGTCCCTCCTTACCCCTGTATCTCTGTCAAAGTAACAAGTCTACCTAAAATGGCATATTCCTCAATCTCCATGTGTTTCAAACATCATACTTCAAACAGTAGCTTAAATACATCTTGATTAACAACCCCAGTACAGATGGTCCCTTCATCTGAATCATCACTGCACATTATGTATGCCTCTAATATGATTCTTCGCAGCATAAAATATTATATAATAATTACAAACACTTACCAAGCACTTCTTATAATAGGTATTTTGTATGTTATAATATCTCTAAATCATATGAGATAATTACTACTATCATCTTTATACTACAATACCTTGGTATCCCTGGATAGACTGTGAGTTCTGAGTCAAGATCCATATCTACAGTTATTTGATAGATTTACGCTCTGAGTCAAGATCTATATCTACAGTTATTTGATAGATTTACACATCTTACGCTAACATTGTTCTCATGGTCCTAGTACCTTCAGATACCTTTATGGCAAGGCATTAAGCACACAGTGTCCAAAAATTTCCAAAGACCTTCTACAAATCCTTTACATTTAAAAAAAAAAAAAACCCTGAAATTTCACAATTGTTTAGATTATTTTTTTCTTACTCTCTTCCAACTAAAACAGAAAATCCTTAATTTTCAAATGTACGTCATCAAGAATTTTTAAGTATTTTATGGTTCTGAAAAATAGTTCTAAATATTCAGATCAAACAGAGTTCTTAAATTATAAAACAATTTCTCACTGAAGATTGTTTTCAACCCTCTCATCAAATGCTAAATGAAGGGTAAAGCATACTCAGAAAATAGGAGGCTGTAAATGCTTACACTGCACAGATAGTAGCCAAAGAATTCCTGATCCACTTTTTACTTCCATTTGCCTCTAGAAAGTATAGTTTCAGGAATTACTACATTTACTTATTTTAATATGTCAAAAAGTTTTCATCAATGTTATTCTCAAATAAGCAAAGGAAATCAACAAATATTAAGAAAAATAGATCAATCTTCTTTAAAAACTCTTTTATCCTCAGCAATAAAAAGATTATACTATTTAGGCCATTAAATGAAAGATGCAACATATTCAAGATACTAGATATACTGGTGAGATATACTGCTTGAGTAAGACCCTCAAAGTCTTAGGAAATCTTTATTATTATCAACATCACACAGAAAGAAAAAAGAAAACACCCTCATGAGATTAGGGATGACATATTATGTCTGCAACGTATTTTCAGCATACAGAGTAAAACACTGTTTCTGTATATAAAAATCAATGTGGCCAATGTTATCAGCAAATTTAGATGAACAGAGGACCACAATCACTGCACAGTTATTCTTCCAACTTCTCTGTACATTTATGTATTTTTCAAAATAGAAAAGTAGAACATCCTACTCCATTCATTTGAGGGATCAGGGGTTGGGGCAGAATCATCTGAATGAGTCTTTTTCTCCTTAAGAGTCAGAATATTTCAATGTCAAAAAGTACAACTGAACCAACATACCCATTTTTTCAAAAAAAGTACAACACAATTATGCATATTCAGTGGTCACAATGTGACAGTATTCAGAATTTTCATTATTTTCTTCAGCACTCACTCTAAATCATGAGGGGCATCATTTACTACCAAGTGTTCCCTGGGAATAAAGCACTATGAACAGCCAGCCTTCTGGTTAACAGTCAAGTGCCTTAGTCACTACGCTACCAGAGCTCCTAGTATACATACCAGTGATCCATAAAGCACCGTGTAGCCTGGCAGTCTTATCAGCTAATTTGTCATATAGTAACATCTTTCCTTTCAGTATACACACTAGTGATGTATCAGTACAAATCTCCATGTATTTTTTACATCAAAATAATTATTAACTATATGAAAACTTAGGTCTGCAACATGAATTTCTGGTACTAAGGAAAACAAAACAAGCACTGATGTTTTCCCTCACCCATGCCAACAGAAGATTCACATCTGGCATTAGCTTCTTTCAAATATAAAATGAAGTATCTACTAATACTAAACCAAAACCAAACTCACTGCCATTGAGTCAATTCAACTCACAAGAAACCCCCTTTGGGTTTCCAAGGTGGTAAATCTTTACAGAAGTAGACTGCCCAGTCTTCCTTCTGCAGAGTGGCTGGTGGGTCTGGCAGTCAAATACCTTAGGCACTACACCACCACTAAAGCACCTTAGATTTCTGATGCCAAGAGATATCAATTTATTTCACTCTCCAAACAAAATAAACTATTCCTATCATTGTGGCTGACTTTTCAAACATCTCAGCAATAAGGTAACTTGTGCCTATATTTGGTACAAACCCAAAAACCACATTCACTGTCATCAAATTGATTCTGACTTACAGGGACCCTGTAGCACAGAGTAGACCTGCCCCCAAAGGGTTTTCAAGGCTGTAAATCTTTTCAGAAGAAGATTGCCATATCTTTCTCCCACAGAGTTGACGGTGGGTTCAAAGTGTCTACATTCTCGTTGCAGCCAAGCACTTAACCACTGCGCCAACCAGGGCTCTTGTATTTGGTACAAAAAGAAAAAACTCTCTGCTGTCGAGTCAATTCGACTCATAGCAACCCTTCCTTGGGTTTCTGAGGTGGTATCTCTATGGAAGTAGACTGCCCAATCCTCCTTCCAAGGAGTGGCTGATGGGTTTGAACCGCCAGCCTTCTGGTTAGTACTCAAATGATTTAGGCACTATACCACCAGTTGTTGTTGTTGTTGTTATTTGCCGTCGAGTCGGCCCGACTCATAGCGACCCCTCCTTGGGTTTCCGAGGCAGTATCACTACGGAAGTAGGATTGCCCAACCTTCCTTCCGAGGAGTGGCTGGTGGGTTTGAACCGCCAGCCTTCTGGTTAGCAGTCAAGTGCCTTAGGCACTATGCTACCAGAGCTCCACCAGAGGTCCCTATATTTGGTACAAGAAATGTAAATTCAGTCTCTTTAAAAACTGTAGTAATCAATTTTATCCTAGAAAACATTCTGTGCTTGCTCTAGAAAATGCCTGTTTTTACCTGAGACATTACCATGTTTAACTTAAAAGTGATAGCAAAACTTCCAATGGTTTCATGACTAAGTTTCACAAAAAAATCAATACACAGGTGACTAGTAAAAAATGGCTTATTAGTCCAATAAAATCCAGTTTTTAGATATTAAACATCATACTATTTAAAAAGTTCCCTGGTGGTCTAGTGGCTAGGATTCAATATCATACTATTTAAACTACTGCTTTATTTGTTTAGACAAAATCAATACACATGCAGATTTACTTGTCTCTATACACAGATTTAAATTGAACATTCAGACTGCAGTACTTACACTACTGACCTTTATAAAGATTTTGGTTCTTTGGTTTGTTTTTTAAAAAAATATTAATATTGGTTAGTTGTTTGTACCACTATTTAGCCCAGCCATGAACCATTTTTGAATAAATGATCAATTTTGTAAGTTAAGGATATGATACAAACAGGAACAACAAAAAAAATCAGTTTTAATAAATGCAAACAATAATACATTAAATAACAGGAAAACAGAAACAACCTGCATCCTGTTTTAAATATGAGCTGATACCAAATGACCAATGCAGTCCTTGCAGCTCATGCATTTAAAAACAATTTATGGAGTACGGATCCTTACAAAAGACTCTAAGTCTCCTACAACCAACTATACAACGTTTTTTTTCTTCTAATAAGAAAAGAATTATGTTCAGTGTTCTTAGGGAAGGTGAAATTTACTGTGTCTTTTCCTGTTAGGAGACAAAAATGAATAAAATATTCATAGCCTTGAAGCCCTTTGTCTAGCCTCTACTTATGAAGAAATTTGTCCCTTTGTAGCTCACTAAAGCTAAACAACATTGCAAAGGGATTTTACCATGGGCAGAGATCTTAACTATTTTAGGGGCTTAAAATTTCTCCCTGAGCACAGGTATTCCATATAGACGTTAAGCTGTAGGATGTGAAGATACTCTGTTTTTCTGTCCCCCAAGCAAACAGAGTTTCAGAGTTTGAGACTATTAATAACTACTGAAACTGTCCACTTTCAGGCAGGAGAGAAAAAGCAGGGTGGGTAACATCTAATTATTGTCTGCACATTGCACTTCCTGGGAAACATATAACACATAAAACCTTTTTACTGGTCTTAGTGTCAGAAAATCTGTTAAGAATTATCAAAGTATGATGTAACTCAGAGAGCAGAGGTTTCCTCAAATTTAACAGACAGCAGCATGGAAAGTAACAGGTTATTAGAAATATAATAGTACTCTATAAAAATCATAAATAACCATATATTTCTAGTATGTGAAATCCATGTAAATAAAATGTCTTTGTTCCACCTTACTTGGTATCACAAGGGATTTATAGACCACAATTTCAAAGACATTGATCTAAGGAAATGTGATTAAATACTTATTTATTACTGCTTATTAAATCAAACTGAAAATAGTAATGAGCATGCAATCTTTCAAGGGGCTTCAGGTTCTACTATATTAAAACATTTGCTATCTGCTCCCACAGAATCTTATACTTCTTTATACATGTTTTGCACTTTTTAAATAAGTCTTTTCCAAGACTGTAACTTGTTTGAGAAGAACATTATGTATCTTCCTTACCACTTTTTCACCAACAGCCCAGTGCTCAGTGTTTGTCAAATAATGAATATGCAATTACCTTACTTGGATTGAATAATGAGTAACAGCCATTGACTTAATGTTTACTGAACTTTTAGATTACTCTTCACAATAACTAAGGGATACTAGCTTTTTTTAAAAAATATACTAATAAAATAAAACTCAAGAGATTTAAATGACCTGCCCAAGGTCATAGACTAACTCAAATCCATCTCTTGATTTTCAACATGGTGGTCTCTACATAGTAAGTTGCCTTTGTTCTTCCAGCATATTTACAACTGCCAAATATTTAAAAGGCATTTTGCTAAGCCAATCACCTTTGAAAATTTGAAACCTGAAAAAGCAGAACCTGTGTAAAGTGGAAACCTGTCAGAGAAGCAAAGCTCAAATATTTTCTATTAAAATGAGCAACAGAAAAGTTGTAAGACTGTACCCTGTCAAAAACAGAAAACTTATGAGTCCCAAAAAACAAGGCAGTTTCATCGAGTTAAACAGCTCTCACAGGTTTCACTGTATATGCTCATATGTCTAACCACTAAAGAAAAAGTACTGTCAACAATCTTGAATCTATAATGTTTAGAAGGAGCTCTGATGGCATAGTACGTAAGGCATTTGGCTGCTAACCAGGTCAGAGGTTCAAACCAACCAGCTGCTACACAGGAGGCAATCTACTTCCTTAAAGATTTATAGCCTTGGAAACTAAATGGGGGCTGCTGTGAGTTGGAAATTGACTCAATGGCAGTGGATTTTATTGCTTAAGGATCAGCAGATTTTTTAGCATCCCATTAAATAAGTGATATTAAAAATCAACTGAGGCAAAGAAAAAAAAATCCATGGAAGCAAAGTGTTAAATATTCAGCAGAGCCTGTAAGATTAATAATAAAATCTCATATTTTAATTTATAATTCCTATAGATAACTACCAGGAGCTGTGGTAGTGTAGTGCCTAATGCATGTGACTGCTAACCAGAAGTCTGGCGGTTCAAACCTATCAGCCACTCCTTGGTAGGAAGGTTGGGCAATCTACTTCCGTAGTGATACTGCCTTGGAAACCCAAGGAGGGGTCGCTATGAGTCAGGTCCGACTTGACGACACATAACAACAACGAAACAGATGACTACCAGCTATTCATGTTTGATTATCAGTATGTTATCATTTTAGTACATGATTTAGTTTAGTACATGACTAAACATGATTATCAATTTAGTACATGACTAAAAATCTAACCATTATCTAACAATGGAAGTAAAAAGTTATCATGATTTGCTGCAGAAAGTTGAGCAAATTTTCCTCAACACTGTTTATGAATGGTTATAACATATCCTTCTATTTTGATGACATAAAATAGGAAAGAAATTATTTACATACTCTTTTTAACGTTTTTGGTTTGTGGATGTGGCTGAATTCCTCCAGCTGGAAGACCATAGGTGCTTATTCGTTGTACAAGACTTGCTACATTTCCATGCCTTTCCCTTTTGATGGGGAAATTGCCATCCTTGGATTCTGTCTCTCTCTTAATTTCCTATAAAAGGGAAAATCAGCAAATAAGTAAATTATATTTCATTTAAATTCTCAATTGCAAAATACCAACAAACAGGTACAGTGATTGTTACATAAATCATTATATTAATAGTTTTCAACTGTTTTCTCTGTCCAAATACATCTGAAGAATGCAAGACACTTTGGTACCAGTGGCTCATTATGACATTAACTCTTAACCAGAACTGAAGATGAAAGTAAAGAAAGGAAGGCTAAAACGCCATCCCTATGCCAGCACACAAAACAGCCCCAAGATATAGATACAATGAATGGTTATTTTAAGTGGGCAAATTTTCTTCTATAAAGGATATATTTTGGGATTTGTGGGTCATACAATCTCTGTTGCAACTACCCACTTTTGCCATTGCAGTTCAACCAAAGTTGTATATTAAATGAATGAGCACAATTCTGTTCCAAAAAACTATTTCTGAACACCAAAATTCCATTTCATACAATTTTAACATGTCACAAAACATTCTTCTTCTTTTGATTTGTTCTCAATCATTTACAAAGCATTTATAAACTTTCTTAGCTAGCATTAACTCATGGGCCTTATAGTAGCTGTAGTTCGAGAGGGATAAGAGTAGGAGTGACTTTCAAAAAAACAAACTCAAACTGGTGGTGCATACACACTGACTAATCACAATGTATGCACCAACCAATCAGAAAAAAGTAGAAACAACCTATGTGATCACACCACACAGGCCAACTAAATATAAGTCTCAATGAGTGTTAAGTCAGCAAAGGCTCTCACCTCAATGATATTAAAAAGGATAAGGATTATTATTAGATGGAATCTTAAGCTTCATAGTGCTTGTAAGACCAATGTTCTGTATTTGAGGGACAGAGAATAAGATTGTATCCTGAGCTCACGTAATACTCAAAATCTATCCCAGGCCAATTGAAAATTTAAATGTATCTAACAAAACTAAAAATGTTAGAAGATATAATATTTTTGGAACTTAAGAGTTACAATGTTTCTTAAAATATTAAAAAGCACAAACCATAGGAGAAGACGGATACATTTAATACAAAAATTAAGAATTTCTATCAGCTGAAAGTAATCAGGAAGTAAAAACACAAACCACAAACTAGAAGATATTTAGCACACATGCATGGTGAACAAATAATTAGTATTCCAACAACATAAAATTATTCTGATTTTAGACTCCAATTTAAGGATAAATAATCTATAGTGGGAACACAAATTACACTATGTTTGAAAAAGATACAGTCTCTCTCTCTCTCTCCAAATTAATTTTTGGTTGTTATCATAAACAATAAATTTTGCAGAGTACCTACAAAGCCTCAGCAAGACTTCTGATAGTCTTTCCTCTACCCTTTATCTCCTTTTTTACCTAATTAGCCAATTAATAAAACACATTATAGCTCTATTTTTTTACCAACTTCACTTCATTTCCTGACCGTGAAAGCGACTCTAGAAGATTCAGTTTAAAAAAAAAAAAAAAATGTCCTCACGTACAGTGCCATCATATATATAGATAGAGCAAACTCTAAATGTCATTCTCCAAATGAAGAAAGCTTCCTGCCTGGTAGGTTATGTCAAGACAAAACTGGCCAAGAAAAAACACAATATGGATAATCTCCATATAAATACCACATATTGACTGGTTTTGTTTCACGGATAAGAGGAGGAAGAATCACATTAGAAGAGGATGAGAAATAAAAGTGAATGGAGAGGGGTAAGCTAAACCGGTTAGAAAGGATATAGTTATTCTTCATCTATTATGGTAATTAACACATAACACTTGAACTCAACTCTGACTACTCTAAGCAAAAACTGAACTAAAAACTAAAATCAAACCAATAACTAAAAAGGTAATCAAAATTTGCATACCCCTCCTTAATATTGTAATATACTTATTCAATAATTTGGTTATCTGTTCATGGCAAGGCCAGCGTCATGATCTGAAAACAGAGAGCAATAAACTTTTATTTTATGGAGTTGAAGGTCCAAAAGAACAACAAAACCAGATTAGAGGTCTGGTTGCTGTCAAGTTGCCCCTAACTCACAGCAACTCCACGTGTGCAGAACTATGCTTCACAGGGTTGCCAAGAACTGATTTTTCCAGAAACAGGCTGTAAGGCCTTTCTTCTCACATACCTCTAGGTGAACTCAAACCTCCAACCTTTCCATTAACTGTATGTACCACTCAGGGATTCCAAATTAGAGGACAAGAGCTATACATATATATATTTTTAATCTTTTTTACTTCTCAAATGAAGGCAACAGGTTAGTTAATCACCAAATTCCTAAAAAAAGTTATAGTTTTTTCATGCCAATTAAGAAATATACTAAGTTATATTTAATATTCTGGATTTCCAAAAGCATTATATAGAACTAGTACCTCTCATTTATATAATAAACATAAACCAGTAGATATAGAAAGGTGATATTAATAAAAAATAAAGAAGCAGGATTAAATGTTTATTTAGTATATATATCTGCTTTCACTTTGATCAAGTCAACTCTGGGCTGCATTTTAAAAAATTAATCTAGGAAGGAAGGGGAAAGGGGAAACTTATTTTTGGGCTATTGAGTTTATGCTAATAGTGGTGGAATATTTTGGAAAAGGAAAGCGACAATGGTGGCACAACATGGAAACAAAAAAAAATTAATCTAGAAATGACTGACCTAGGTTTCCAACTTAACAAAAAGTTTTATATATCACTCCTGAAATTTTTATTTTGTTTTACAAAATATGTTGTTGTTGTTGTTATGTGCCGTCGAGTCGGCCCCGACTCATAGCGACCCCTCCTTGGGTTTCCGAGGCAGTATCACTACGGAAGTAGGATTGCCCAACCTTCCTTTCGAAGAGTGGCTGGTGGGTTTGAACCGCCAGCCTTCTGGTGAGCAGTCAAGTGCTTTAGCCACTATGCTACCAGAGCTCCCAAATATAGGCAATACTATATAAGGAATGATTCGAGAAGGAACTACCGCATGTTGTCAGATTTTTCTTTTATTATGATTAAATTAAACGGCTTATCAACAAAAACTGTGAAGTCTAAAGTAAAATGACCAAAGAAAATCTCTTTTAATATGAAATTAATACATACTTTCTGAAGGCCAACATAACAAAATCAGCATGGAAAACAACAATGGCAGATACAATATTAGCAGGACTAGATTGAAAGTTTCCAAGTTTAATTCTCTCTGCAAATAAGCTTTTCTCCACATAATTTCTGTCTTTCCAATTTGGACAAAGGGACTCCCTATTTAATTTTCCCCACCCCCATTTGGAAAAGGCAGAAGAAAAGAAGGGGGAGAAAGTTATGTACATTCATTGTCAGTGCCATCCTACTCCTTTTTCTATCTCAAGAATGTTAGTGAGAATCAAGTGAACCACAGTGGTGAAAATACTGAGTGAAGAACTCTTAACCATAGTCTTTCTGACATACAACAATGATAAATGGATGGAAAATACTCCAATAATTTATAACAGTCACATTTTTTCATACTAGTTTTATTGATTTTAAAAATGTCATTTATGCTTTCATATTTAGGATGAAAAGGGTTCAGGATAAAAACTGCAGGGAGTGATATTTCAATTCAAAAGACATCAGGTCTGCATAGGAGATACTTCTCTCAAAGCTCCTATGCTCCTTGAGGCCACAGATGGCAGGGAAAAGCAGGCAATGAGTGCTGGTCCAAGAAGTAAGCCCAGAATACATCCCAGATTCTCAGCTTCTGGCACTTAAGCTTTTCTGATACCTGGTTTAAATTATTTCTACAACAGTAACCAACTCGAGGAGTCCCTAGTAGTGTGAACAGTTAACCACTCAGCTACTCACTGAAAACCCTTCAGAACAACACAGTTCTATTCTGACACACATGGAGCTGCCATTCAGAAACGACTCAAAAACCACTGCTTGGCTTTGTTTTAATCATCCTGACATATCTTAGCAGATTTAAAAAAAAAGAATAGTAACTTAAAAAAATGTGAACAAATTTTACAACTTTTGATCGTGATCCGACTGTGATTTACAAAGCAAACTGCTTTTCCATTCAGCACGTCATACACACTTTGATTCATGACCTTGACTGCAATCCCCACAACGTAACAATATTCCTCCCACTTCCTCCCTGTGTTTACTGTTTCAAATTTATTAACTTAAGAAAAAAATTAGAATTTAACTCTACAGATTAATTCTTGGGTAATAATTTATATAAAGTCTTGAACCTTATTTACAGTGTGAAGAAGTGGGGTACAAATATTACAATTCAGTTTAAAAGATTTTCTATTGAAAACAGTCTTGAATGTTATCTGCTAAATTTCTAAGAGTCGAAGGAAGTTGGGAAAGGGTTATAAGAGAAGTGTATTTTTCACAATAGATATTTCTTCTGACTGCTTAAATTTTACCTCAATATGTATTAATTCCTTTAAAAAAATAAAACATTGGGTATACCACAAGAAACAATGCAATAAGTCAAACGGTTATATGGCATTTGTAAAAAAATAAGCCTTGGTTTCTGTTGTGATACTGCCTCAGAAACCCAATGAGGGGCCGCTATGAATCGGATCCGACTCGAAGGCAGTGAGTTTGTTTTTTTTTACTTTTGTGAGTACACTTTACCAAGCCTAAATCCTTACATATCTTTTCTAACATTACCAATATTGAACTATTTCTCTAACTCCCTGAATATAGCCTATATGGGATTCAGAATAGTATCCAAAATAACCCAAATCTGTGTGTAACATATTAAATAATTTATAGTATATAACAGAATGTATACTATGATTTATCATAAATAACTTTATAACTAACATTTCAACTACTGTTTTATTATAATTCCCAATAAATAATAGTGTCTTCCATTTAGTATTTTGATATCTATTTTGTTTTCTCCTTTTAATCTGTCTCCTATTAATAAAAATAATCTCCAAATATTCTTCTCCAATTTAACTGTTTAAAAGCTAGCTTCCTGACCCAAAGAACTAGATGGTTTCCGGCTACCACGCTGACCTCTCTGAAAGCGAAGTCCCAGATGGAGTAAGAAAAATGTGGAACCAACCTCAAAATCAGAAAAAAGACCAACCTTCACAGGAGACATCAAGCTCAACTGGCATAACATACTACACAAAAACACTGTTCCACATCTTACTTTGGAGAATAGCAACTAGGATCTTAAAAGCTTGCAAGTGGCCATCTAAATGCAACAATAGGTTTCCCCTCATTCAGAGCAAAGAAAGAAGAAAAAACCAAAGAAACATGAAAACAGTTAGTCCAAGGAACTGGTACACCACACGATCCTCAGCCTATATAAGACCAGAAAAATTGGATGGTGTCCAGCTACCACTGTCAACCACTTGGAGGGGGATCTATGTAGGAGATCCTGGATAGAGGGGGAGAACAATGTGGAACAAAACTCAAAATAATAATTAAAAAAAAAAAAAGGGACCAGGTATGTTGATCTGACAGAGCCTGGTGGAAATCCTCAGACTATGGCCCCTAACTGCCCTTCATGTCCGGAATTGAACCCACTCCTGTGGCTTCCAGAAAAAAGACAGGCATATGAGCTGAACATTTACATTAGGTAGATACACTCCTTGGATAGATCAATCATGAGAGAACAGAAGGGCTGTGTATGCACAGGGAGACAGCTGGGGTGGGGTGGGGGGCAGGAGTGCATGGGAAGAAAGGACACAAGGAAGAGGTAACTATGGGGAGGAAGTGGGAAGAGAGCTATTACATATTACAGACACAAAGTGTATGTGAACTGGAAAATGAATTTGCTCTGTAAATTTTCACCCAAATCACAATAAAAATTAAAAAAAAAAAAAAAAGACAACCAGGTTTACCGGTCTGATTAAGACTGGTGGAATCCCTGAGACTATGGCCTTTAGATACTCTTCAAGCTAGGAACTGAACTTAACCCCCATGATTCAACTTTCAGCCAAACAACAGATAGGCCTATAAAATGGACAAGTAATAGCAGGTGGGTAGGCACTCATTAAGACAACCAAGCATACGAGATCAAAAAGACAGCATTTGCCCGGGGATTGAACTATGAAGGTAGGAAGGGACAGGAAAGAAGGAAGAAGAGAAGGGGTGGGCACAGGGAGAAGTGGGGAAAATGTTGTTACAGTGTGGGAATTGCAGTAAATATCACAAAACAATGTGTATGGATTGTTGAATGGAAAACCAATTTGCTCTGTAAATTTTCACCTGAATTACAATTTAAATAAATAAATAAAAGCGAGCTTCCTAAATTGTTGTCACCAATACATATCACAATACTTGGAGAAATCACTGAAATTTATCCAAGAGAACTAAAGTAAAGGATTTTTAAAATAAAATAAAACCAAACTGGCATTTAAGTAACATGTCTTCTTAATGGGAACAGTGGAGTACTAATATATTCAAATATTAAATCAGCATTCTTCCAGATACACACACACACACACAGACACAGACACACATACACACCAGTGAGACCATTCCAAAGTACCCAAGCCTATCATATCAGACCCTTCCTCCCTATATTGTTACCTAATTTTTCTTTCAAAGTGGTTTAAAAAACAAAATTTTAAAATATATTTAAAGATCTTTCATCTACTTAAGCATTTAGCTTACAGAACCTAGGGATAAACTGACAAACATTTTCAATGCAAGATAATGTAAGTCTTTCAGATGGTCTAGTTTTTTTTTTTTTTTTTTAAATCAGATTCAAGGGTTTAAATCTTGCTTTTTAAAGAGAATAAAATGTTAGCTAGAAATTTAGATCAAAACTAAGAAAAAAATACCCAAATTATTTTTATTCACTTGTCAGTTTCCTGGAATATTTACATGTGAATCGTTTTTGTTTCCTGTTCCTTACTATATCAAAAAGTATAAAACACTTTATCAAGCTCAGCGACGTCTTAGAAAGACCAAAATTTCATTTTAAATTTAAAAATGTAAGTAAGAGCAATTCACTTACCAGCACCTGAGACATCTTCTGGGGAACATACCCCCTTACTTTTCTCAAAGCACCAAAGCAAAAACTTCTTAACAACAGGTCACGTAATAACCACCAAGAACAGTTCAAAGATCACGAGAAAGCCATTTCGCAGTTCACAGATTAACATCTCATATTCACAATTATTTTCCTTCTAATATTCTTTAAGTACAATAAAAATTATCTGTTAACCTCTTCTGATAATTCATTTCACTGACATTTCTCTGCTTTCTCTATAACCCTTCTATGCTTTAAAACTTATAAACTACCAAATAAGTCTTCTACAGCACTGCTTTTCCCTTTCTCCCTCCCTCCTCTGTCTTGCTCCGGTGATCAGACTATGCACTCTATTCATATGAAACTCATCAGTGAAATCAGAGTCCACTACCATTTATTACATAACTACAACTAGTCAACTACTCTAGGTGCTTTCATATGTTATCCCAATAGTTAGAAGCATGTCACAATTTAAAAGAAAAGGAAAGGAACCCATTATGATTATTACCCATTTACTGAATGCTAATCTATTCTTGTATTAATGGTAACTGTTAATTACATTTTCTTGAAACACTGTTTTATACCTAAAAACCCTTCTATAGTTTTGAGTTCTTTTCCTGGATTAGCCTTACTTCCAAGCAAGATAAGCAACTATAAAGGATGTGCACTACCCTCTCTACCAAAATGCTTCACCATTTAGATTTCTTTATGGAAAGATGGAACAGATGTACTTTTCCCTATTCCTCCCACTAAATACAATTAAAAAGCACAGGCAGAATATATAAAACAAACACCAAAAGATTCTGAATGGTAGAAAGAAGATAGACCAGCTAGGGATTTCAGAATGTCCCAGCAGTAAGCGCCTTGGGTTTTCTTTTTGCCTCCTATATCAGACTGGTTACTGGAAAAGCTAGCAACCCAGAAATGCTAATGGTCAGAGGCCACAAAAAGCTCCAAGGAAAGCCTACTCTCTCTAGCCAAAGGACCAGGAAAGGGGCAGCCTAGCAACACAGAAAGCTTTTAGACAATAACTGCTCTACCCGGGGGTGGGGGAAACTGTAGCTAGAACCCCATCCCCACTCATGACAGCAAAGGCCAAGCAGGGAACCTGTATTTCTATGCCAGGCTGTTAGAAGGCATCCCAAGCATCTCCCTGTCTACCACTGGAGTGGTGTCAGAGAAAGCCAGGTGGAGGCTGCACTTTCAACTCTAAGCAGTATCAGTGGAAACCACATGGAGAGTGGTAATGAGGCACATCTGCTCTTGCCAGTCAAAGTGGTATCAGTAGAGGACTAGTGGGGAGTCTGAACTTCTACCTATCCAGCAAGTGTAAACACAGACCAATGTGGGTACCTGGATTTTGAAACAACTCATCTTACTGTTTTAGCACAGATTTCTTTCCTCAGTAAAATGACATTTAGATGTAGACTCACAGGGTCTTCAACCAAAATTCTGATTTTTTTGAAGTATTTTTACCACTAATAAATTTTCCCAGGACTTAGCTACAAATTGTTAGCTTTTAATAGGTTTCTGCTTTCTCTCCCTTCTCGATAAATGAAGCAACTCTCCAAACACATATTTTAGTCCTATAATCTTGAAAGAACTACTATCTTCATTCCAAAAGACTCACCAAAAAAAAGATCACTTCCACCAGATCCTTTTTCTAAATATAAGACTGTGGTTCCACAAGAAGATGGACCCATCAGAATTAGTTTTGCTCTAAGAAGCTATATTGTGTTGTTGCTGTGTGCCGTCGAGTCAGATCCAACTCATAGCGACCCCTCCTTGGGTTTCCAAGGCAGTATCACTACGGAAGTAGATTGCCCAACCTTCCTTCCGAGGAGTGGCTGGTGGGTTTG
>NW_006921621.1:9137901-9138991 GCF_000298275.1 Orycteropus afer afer
CGAGTCGGCCCCGACTCATAGCGACCCCTCCTTGGGTTTCCGAGGCAGTATCACTACGGAAGTAGGATTGCCCAACCTTCCTTCCGAGGAGTGGCCGGTGGGTTTGAACCGCCAGCCTTCTGGTTAGCAGTCAAGTGCTTTAGCCACTATGCTACCAGAGCTCCTATAATACCTGGCATAAAAACATTCGCTAACTAAATTAATGATATAGGTAATTTTCTTCTCCAAAATCCCCTTTCATATATGGACAGGCAGGTCTTGAGCAAGGAAACAGCAGGATGAAATAATAAAATCCACAATGTACCTACATGCAAGATAGCGACCCCTCCTTGGGTTTCCAAGGCAGTATCTCTACGGAAGTATATTGTTCAGTCTGTCCTTCCAAGAAGTGGCTAATAGGTTTGAACCGCCAGCCTTCTGGTTAGCAGTCAAATGCCTTAGGCACTCTGCCACCACAGCTCTGTGCAAGACATATACATACAAATTCTAATTCTTAGTTGCAACTCCAACAAGTAGGGATTACCTACTTTTACAAAGGAAAAAACCCATGCTCTAGAGTTAAACATCTTGCTGAAGAACACAAAGGAAGCTTGTGGGTATGTGGGAGAAAGCAGGGACAGTCACAAGTCAAACAGAAATCCATACCTCCTGACTCCAAAGTCCATCCTCCTCACAACACTATGCTATCTTTTTCTTATCTCCCACTGGAGTATAGTAGTTGGTGAAGGAGCCCTAGTGGTGCAGTGGTTAAAAGACTCAGCTGCCAAATGAAAGGTCAGTGGTTTGAACCCACCAGCCACTCTGCAGGAGAAAGAGGTGGCAGTTTCCTTCCATAAAGCTTACAACCTTGGAAACCCCACAGGGCAGTTCTACTCTATCCTATTAGGTTGCTATGACTCAGAACCAATCAATCATGATGGGTTTTATAGTAGTTGGCAACCCTACTATCACATGTAGTTTACTTTCCTCTAATTTCAAGATCCCACTCAAAGCAGAGCTCTGGTAGCATAGCGCCTAAGGCACTTGACTGCTAACCAGAAGGCTGGCGGTTCAAACCCACCAGCCACTCCTCAGAAGGAAGGTTGGGTTG
>NW_006921621.1:9139311-9153987 GCF_000298275.1 Orycteropus afer afer
GAAACCCAAGGAGGGGTCTCTATGAGTCAGGTCCGACTCGACAGCACATAACACCACCACCACCCTACCCCCCTACTACTCACTTTTTTCTTTCAAAACATTCATGACTGCCAAAAATTATCTCCATCTGCTTCATTTCTTCTGTGACATATTTGTCTTCACTTCTTCTGTGACATATTTCTCCCATTAGAAAATAAGTTCATAAAGAGCAGGGAAGTTTTCTGTAATTCACCACTGTGTCCCTATTACCTATAAAAGGTCCCAGAACATAGAAACATAGTAGGCTCAAGAAATATTTTAACAAATGCCACTACTCCCACCAAAAAAAAAACAAACAAAAAAAAACAGCTCAATGGAGGAAGCTACACTGGGAATTGTAAGCTTCTTGTCAGGGTTACTGGAGACTCATTATCTAAATAAAATTATAAATCCTACTATAACTGCTGCAAGAAGAGTAATGTGGTTGATGAAAAAGCTATATGCTTCAAATAGAGCACACTGAGAAGTACGTTTTAATTGGTGCTGAAGAAGTTGCTATTGATCTTCTCTCCTATGGCACTCTTAAAAATCTTTTCCACGTCTATCTAACAAAGGACTTGTATCCAGAATATATAAAGACTTGGCAACCCAGACCATAACACACTGTGTATTTTTGCCAGACCTAGAGTGCACTGAGTATTCATCTAATGGCCTATCTTTCAAGGAACAACTCAAGTGTTACTTTTGATACCTTTCCTGAAAAATAATTTTCCCAAGTTCTTTTCACATCTATATCTTTATCATGCATTTGACATACAACCATATACAGCATCACTATTTATCCTTTTGTTTTCATGTTGTGACCACCTCTAATAAAATAAATTGTGGGCAAAGACTTTCTTTACCATACTCCAAAACACTTCATAAAGCACTGTCATCAGATTACTGAGGATGTGTTTACTGAAATGTGTTTATGTTACTTCATCTCAAAGGCAAAACAGCAAATCCAGCAGCAGAGTGCCAAATATCAACAAGACATTGATATTGAAATTCAAAATATTATACCAACAAATAAATGAGACACTTACTTGACTCTAAATCAAAACAGTGAAGTTCATAATCTAGTAGGATGTGATAAACTACAGCCAAAAACCCAAACTCACTGCCATAGAGTCAACTCTGACTCACCCTACAAAACCAAGTAGAACTGTCTCATAGGGTTTCCAAGGCTCTAATCTTTATAGAAGCAGATTGTCACATCTTTCTCCTGGAGAATAGCTCGTTGGTTTGAACCACCAACTTTTCCATTAGCAGCCAAAAACTTCACCACTGTGCTACTAGGTATCCTTTGAGATAAACTAAAAAGCAAAAAAACCAAACTCACTGCCGCTGAGTCAGTTCCTACTCACAGCAACCCCTCATTGGGTTTCCAAGGAGGTATCTCTATGGAAGCAGGTTGCCCAGTCTTCCTTCCAAGGAGTGGCTGGTAAGTTTGAACTGCCAGCCCTCTGGTTAGCAGTCAAATGCCTTAAGCACTACACCATGAGAGCTCTTTGAGATAAACTAGCAAGGATTATTCTTAGTTTAGGTTTAATCCTTAAATCATACATTATAAACAGATGAGAAAAGGATAGACTATTCAGTATTTTTTCAGGTGGAAAAAAAAACATTCAATCAGCGCCAATTTCATACTGCACACACAAAAAAGAAAACAGTAATGAAAGAATTACACTGAAAATCAAAATTTTAAAATAAAGAAAATTTAGAAGAGTATCTTTAAAACTTTCCTGTACCTAGGTTATACTTAAAGAAGGCACAAAAGGCACTCATGAAGAATAAAAGATACATAAGCAGAAAGAAGACAAAGGATTAGTATTCAAAATATATTGAGTATTACTATAAGACTGTGAGAAAATGACCAAAAACTTAGTGGAAAATTGGCCAGATATACAGGAAAGAAAACCTAACTGGTCAGTAAATATGTGAAAAGATGCCTAACTACAGTAGTAATTGTGAAAATGAAAAACCAAAGCACAGTGGATATTATTGTACACCTGGCCAAAACAATGCTTTGATCGTAACAAATATTAGTGATTAATTGAGAAAAGGTACTGTTTCATACTACTGAAGGAAATTTAAGTTGCTTCAATTATTTAAGTGAACAAAGTAGAGTAGAATATGCATGTACATATATTGTTGTTGTTATGTGCTGTCGAGTTGGACCTGACTCATAGCGACCCCTCCTTGGGTTTCCGAGGCTGTATCACTAAGGAAGTAGACTGCCCAACCTTCCTTCCAAGGAGTAGCTGGTAGGTTTGAAGTGCCAGCCCTCTGGTTAGCAGTCAAGTGCCTTAGGCACTGTGCTACCAGAGCTCCTGTATACATCTTAGGATCTAGCAAATTCACAGCTATGTATATACCCTACAAAAGGATGTTCAGTGCAGCATTGTTTTTAATAGCTAAATATTGGAAAGATATCCTAATATACATAAAATGTGAGATGGCCATATAATATTATACATCTGTTAGAAGTTAAATAGGTCAACTACTAACCTAAACGTGGGCAGTTCAAACCCACCCAATGGCACCTCGGAAGATAGGCCTGGTGATCTGCCTCTGAAAGGTCACAGCCTCAAAAACACTAAGGACCATGAGACCAGAAGAACTAAATGGTGCCCAGCTATCACTGTCAACTACTCGGAAAGGGATCAGTGCAGGAGATCCTGGATAGACTGGGAGAACAATATGAAACAAAACTGAAAATCATGGCAGGAAAAAAAAGACCAGGTTTGCTGGTCTGATAAAGTCTGGTGAGACCGCCCCCCCCATGCCCTGAGACTACAGACCCTAGTTACCCTTCAGGTCTGGAACTGAACTCACTCTTGTGGCTTCCACCCAAGCAACAGACAGGCATATGGGGTGAAGATTTACATCAAGTAGATACACTCTCTGGAGCGATCATCTACCAATCCTGGGATTGTGGGAGAACAGACAGACACTGTTTGAACAGGGAGATAGCTGGGGGAAAGGGGGGGGGGGCAGGATACATGGGAGGGAAGGGCACAGAGAAGAGGTAACGATGGGGAGGAAGTGAGAAGAGAGCTGATATACTGTAGGGAATTGCAGTCAATGTCATGGAACAAAATATGTATGAACTACTGCATGGAAAATTAATTTGCTCTGTAAAATTTCACCCAAATCACAATAAAAAAATTAAAGAAAAAAACCCTATGGAGCAGTTTTGCACTGCACATAAATGTTACTTACCATCAAGTCAGCTCCATCTCATGGTGATTGTGGTTGTTAAGGTTGTGTGTCAACTTGGCTCGGCCATGATTCTAAGTGATTTAGCAATTATGATGAAATCATCCCTTTGATGAGTTCTGATACAATATAATTACCTCTATGACAACATCTTTTGCTATGAGCAGCCAATCAGCTGAGAGAGTATCCTCAGGTGTGTTCTGCTTCCAATATATACGTGGAAGTCATGGCAAATATCTCTGGCTTTTTGCTCAATCTGGATCCAGCATCATCTGACCTCTAGAGTTCTTAGACTTCAACCAATGGCCTCCCATATTACCTGCTGATTTTGGGATCACGGCCTTCACAGCTGTGAGCCAACAGCCCACAATCTTAACCACCAATCTTGGATTCATCAGCTTCTGCAGCCAACTGCCCACTGCTACACCGCCTGCCAATCTTGGGTTTGTCAGCCCCTGCACCTATATGACTCAGGAGAAACCTCCAGTCTGATCCTTGACCTACAGACTTTCAGACCTGCCAGTATCTACAAGTATGTGTGCCATTTCCTTGAGATAAATTTCTCTCCCCCTTTCTCTCTCTCTATACATACATACACACACACATATATACACAGAGGTAGAGGTAGAGATATATATACACACTCATATATAAGTGTCACTGGTTTTGCTTCTCCAGAGAACCTAGCCGAACTCAGCAATCTTATGTATAAAATAATTAAACACTGCCTGGTCCTACACCATCCTTACAATCATTGCTGTTTGAGCCCACTGTTGTAGCTACTATGTCAATCATCTCATTAAAGGTCTCCATCTTTTTCACTGATCCTCTACTTTACCAAGCATGCTGTCCTTTTCTATAGCTATTGGTCTTTCCTGATGGCATGCTGTAAGTAGGCAAGATGAAGTCTCACCATCCTCACTTCTAAAGAGCATTGTAGCTACACTTCTTCCAAAACTGTTTTTTTCATTCTTCTGGCAGTTCTCAATATATTCAATATTCCTCACCAACACCACTATGACACTATATATGCATTTCTACACGTGTGGTATTCTGCAAAGTCATACACTAAAAAGCACTGATTATGAAAACTTCAAAACCATACACTAAAAATAGCAGTGATTATGTAAAAAGTAGGATTAGGGGCAAACCACTCTAAATTTATGTAACTTTGGAACCTAAATACTAAAAAATAAAATAATAGATTAGATAGATCAATAGACAGACAGCAATAATTAGGACCTCAAGAGACATGTGCTAACAAAAATGACCAGAATTATTGGTCGGATAGAGACTGGTGGAAACCTCAAGACAATGGCCTCGGGTTACCCTCAGAGCCTGGAAATGGATTCACTTACATGGATTGGCTCTCAGTCCAACAGCAGAAAGACCCACATGCAGAACACCTACCCCAGGTTGATGCACCCACCTACTCTAGGGAGATGCACCCTTTGGAACAAGCAGCCATGACACACCAGAGGGGTAGCACTCACAGAGGGAAGGCTGGACCGACAGGAAAGCATGGATGAGAGGGCCACAGGGAAGGGATAATCACGGTTGGGGGACAGTAATCAGGGCCATGAAACCAAACCTGCATGAACTGTAAACAGGCATAACAAGTTTGCTATGTAAATTTGCACCCAAAGCACAATTACAAAAAAAAAAAAAAGACATGTGCTAACTGGACTGCCCAAGTAGGTAGTTCATTGTGACTGAAGAATGCCTCAGGTGATATTAAACATGCATAAAAACAGTAAGTAGAAATGTTGACTTGTCAATACTGAGAAAAAGACAGAAGTTGGTCTGCACAGCAGGACTTAAGTGTCCTACAATGCTAGGAGAGTTTAACTGTGAGAAAGATACAAGTGCTCACATTAAAAAAAAAAAAAGTGTTTTTTTTTTTTAAACAGTCAAATGAACTTCTGTGTATAGCCTTTGTCTTTCTTGGTGGAATTATAATTCTATACTCTTTGTAACAGCTCCCCTTACCTAGAAAATAAACTAACACAACTTCTCCATTGTCTTGACATCATTCCTCTATTTACCACACAGTTAAGAGCTAACTAGCATAACAAAACACAAACTGTAGCAGAAGAAACTGTATCATGTATTCCCACTGAAATCTCATGTCAAAGAAAATATGCAAAATTTAAAATTATGCAAATGGAGTAATACAATTTGTTGTGCATAGGTATGTATGTATACAATTATGCACTAGAAAGATATATGCAACTTCAAAACTGAGGGAGTAATTCATCAAAGGAAGGAAAATGAAAAGACAATCCCAATGGTAACATTCTGTACATTAAGTTCATCAATTCTTGTTCTATAGTCTCTGTAAAATACCCTTAAAATTATGTAAAGACTTGCTAACACAGCAAATGGACATGAACAGACATGTTTGTTTCTCATAGTGTTTTAAAGTTTACACAATAGGCCACAAAAATGATTTGTTCTTTATATCCATCTCCCAAGGTCTTTAGGTGATGCAAATGCTTTACACTCAACAACTAACTTAAAGAAAGGTTGATAGTTTGGACTCATCCAGTGATGCTGCAGAAGGCTTGGCAATCTGCTTCCATTAAGATTACAGTCAAGAACACCCTATTGAAGCAGTTCTATTCAGTAACATGGCATTGGCATAAATTGGAATCAACTTGATGGCAATGAGTTTGTTTGTTTTTGTAAATCCATTTTCCAAACCAATTTAATTATCACTGCTCTTCAAACATAGCTATCTTAAACAATAGCAGAGATGTGAGGTCTTAACATTCACAAAATAACTATGCACCTTAAAAATCACTGAACTCTTTGACGAGGAGTCGATTCTGATTCATAGTGAACCTACAGGACAGAGTAAAACTGCTCCATGGGGTTTCCACGACAGTAATCTTTATAGAAGTTAGACTGTCACATCTTTCTCCCTTGGAGCAGTTGGTGGGTTTGAAACAATTTTTTGGTTAGCAATCAAGCATTTACCAATTATGCCGCCAAATCAAAACGAAACCCATTGCTGCCAAGTCAAATTCAACTCACAATAACCCTACAGGATAGAGTAGAACTGCCCTGTAATGTTTCCAAAGTTGTAAATCTTTACGGAAACAGACTACCACATCTTTCTCCCAAGAGCTGCTGGTGGGTCAGAACCACCAACCTTTTGGTTAGCAGATAAGCACTTAACTACTGAGCCAGAGGGCTCCTAAAATCATTCTAGAAGGTTTATAAATTATAACACCTGAAGTGATAAAGGCAACAGATTTATTAATTTGTAGATTATCCACTGCTGTTGCTTATGGTTTTTATTTTAAGACAGTTTTACTTCAAAATAAATTTAGATTTACAGAAGAGTTGCAAAGGTAGTAGAGAGTTATCATATATGCTTGACCCAGTTTCCCCTAATGTTAACATCCTACGTAACCAAGTTACACATGTGATCATCTTATATTTGTCAAAATTAACAAACTAACACTGGTACACTACTATTAACTAAGCTAATGAGTTTGTATCAGTTTTACCACTAGTGTCCTTTTTCTGCTCAGGAACCCAACCCAGGATACCACAGGTATTTGGTCAGCATGTTTCCTTTGCCTCCTCTAGCCAATATCAGTTTCCCAGTCTTCCCTTGTTTTCATATGACCTTTATTTTTAAAGCATAGGTCAAGTATTGTGTAAAATGCCTCTTGATTTGGACTTCTCTAATGTTCTTCTCATGGTAAGATTGGGGTTATGTATGGGTTTTTGGGAAAACTACCACAGAGCTAAAGTGCCATACTTATCACATCAGGGAATACGTGGTACCAACATCACTTACTGATGATGTTGGCACTGATTAACTGGTTAAGGTAGTTACTTACCAGGTTTCTCCATTGTAAAGTCACTATTTCTCCCTTTTCCATCTGTTCTCTGGAAGCTAGTCACTAACTCCAGCCTACATTTAAGGGGAACATCTGAATGGAGGAATATTACATAAATTATTTGAAATTCTTCTATTAGATTTCCTCTTTCTCCCAAATTTATTTATTCAACCACTTATTTATATCAGCATGGAGATAGACAGGGCTCTGGTGGTGCAGTGGATAAGGCATATGGTTACTAACCAGAAGGTTGGCAGCCTGAACCTACTATAGCTGCCCATGGAAGAAACAGGAGGCTGTCACAAACATTTACAGCTTTGGAAACCCAATGGGTGTCACTGTGAGTCGGAATCAACTCAACAGCTGAGTGTTTGGTTTTGGTTTTTTTGGGGACATATGTGCAGATCTCTCTCTCTCCGTGTATGTGTATGTGTGGATTATATATAGTTATATATATGCATGCTGATATTAATAAATATACTTTTTTGGGTAATATTCCAAGACTAAATTATTTATTTTATTGCTCAAATTGTTCTAGCTTCAGACACTGGGAGTTGTATCAGGTTGGCTTCTGTTACCCTCTGACATGTCCCCATCCTTTGGGGTTGTTTTTTATTTTATTTCCCACTTCCCCCCGCCCGCCAAAAACTTTCTTACTTTCTGGCACTCCATGATACTGCCAGCTCATCTTGTATCTTTCTTGCCCCAGCACTAAAATCAGCACTTCTCTGAGGAGCCCTGGTTTATTGTATTGGATAATGATTTAGAAACCAAGCATTGGGTATGATCATGCTAGTGTTTCTAGGCCTTCTCAGTGGAAAGAACTAGGAAATATATGTCAATATAATAATCCACATATATATACATACACACATCTCTATTTCTGTATCTATCTGTACATACTTTAAACGTGAGTCATGCTGATGTCTCAACTCTAATCCAGTACCATGTGGTTAATTTTTAATCCAGAGTAAGCTTCCCTATATTCCTTGGTAGGAAGGTTGGGCAATCTACTTCCGTAGTGATACTTCCTTGGAAACCCAAGGAGGGGTCGCTGTGAGTCGGATACGACTCAAGGGTACATAACAACAACAACAACATATTCCCTAGAATACTAATAAATTGCATTCTTTATCAGCAGGCAATTCACTAAATTCAAGTTAT
Organism: Orycteropus afer afer; assembly: GCF_000298275.1. Classification (NCBI taxonomy): domain Eukaryota; kingdom Metazoa; phylum Chordata; class Mammalia; order Tubulidentata; family Orycteropodidae; genus Orycteropus; species Orycteropus afer. The sequence goes on from NW_006921621.1 coordinate 9,147,573, forward strand.
ACTATTGTTAAATTGTAAAAGGAAAGTAAAATATATTTCAAAATAAAGTCTCATGATTGATCGTTCCTGCTACTGCTACCATACATCACCAGCACACTAAAAGAGAACTATATATTTAACTTTTAACTGATTTTTTAAACTCAGTCTTCTATTATTACACTAAATTCTAAAAATCTGTTTTCATGAAGACAAAATTTATACAAAGGAATAAGATGCCAATGTCATGGCATACTAGAGTCTATAAATGTACCATTCTACTAGGGAGAATACACACATGTGATTCCTAACATCACACTACCAGCAAAGGGCCAAACTAGAACTTCATTCAGTTTAAATCCAGTTATTCTAACTCCAATTCTGAAAGAATAGCAGTACAGATAGACCTATCCTTGTCTAAATTCATAAAGGGGGAGACTCATCAGCATCAACAGCACAAGGGCAACTTCTATGTAATAGAAGTCAAACATACCTCGACCCTCCAACCTCCTCACCAATTCTGACACCAGCCAACCCTCCCATGTCAATCTCTACTTCTCTGCTATGTTTGAAAATTCATTGCAATGGTCACACACAACTGACAGACAATACTCAAGATTATGAGGTTTATTAGGGAAATAAAACATTACATTTCAGGATTGGGAACAATTTAGGATACAATTGTTCAGTCAGGGCAGCTTCTCAGCCATGCCTGTAGGTAAGTCTCTCTCTGGCCCTCAGTTTGACCTCTGTCCTGCTTGGTCAAGTGTTACAAATACTCCACTCAGGTCAGCAAGCCTCCTGCCCGAAGCCACTCAGCTCTTCAGTTCTCTCATCCTCTGGGTCAGCAAGCCTAGCTCTGCCAGCAAGTGCCTGGAGGCACTCCACTCTGCCAGGAATCTCCTGCCTAAAGACTATTAATAACTTTCTCTGTGGGTCAGTATGCCCATTGTGACTATATTGCTCCTTGGGTCAGGAAGCCCAGAGGACCCTCTTATGCCAATCTTCTAGTTCTACTGCCACTTTTTCTCTGTGGCTGTTCTCACCATCTCTCACCTTCTCTGATGTTGTTGCTATGTGCCGTGAGTCGGACCTGATTCATAGCAACCCTTCCCCTTGGGTTTCCGAGGCAGTATCACTATGGAAGTAGATTACCCAACCTTCCTTCTGAGGAGCGGCTGGTGGGTTTGAACCGCCAGCCTTCTGGTTAGCCTTAGGCACTACACTACCAGAGCTCTCTTTGTCTGTCTGTCTCCTGGGTCTAGGAGGTTCTCAACACAGGGATCCTAGGTACAAAGGACTCATTCTACTCTTAGTTCTACTTTCTATATTGTATTAAGGTCTCCTCTCTACCCTGGGGTTGACTCTCTTTTTTAAATCCAGCAGGACAGTAAAACTGACCAATCCCCTTATTAGAGTTCCATACACCTTATTTGCATGGTCCCAACCCCAGAGGGGTTCCATGAACCTTATTTGCATTCTTAGCAGGTTGTCCAATCCAATTGGTGGGCCACACACACCCTATATGAACAGTCCCAACAAAATCATTATGGAAGTTACAAGACCATGCATGGCTAAAAGGGCAATAATAACTAATTTTTTACACTGGAAGTTCCCATGTATCTATATTACTCTTCATTATAGGCTGTAAAAAAGAAATTAATTTATAAAACAAAGTGGTCTTCCCAACTAAGTTCAATTCCCTACTGTAGCTTTTCTCGGCTGTTTCAAGAACTTAAATATAGTCAGTAGTTATATTATTTGAAATCATTTAAGAAAAGTGAAGAATGTGTTCATCCCTGGATGTGAAACCCCAACCAAAACAAGCAGAGATTTATTCAGGGAACAAATAACTATACTGTGCAGGCATTCTGATAACGACTACTACTGCAAGTTAGAAAAACAAATGAAGACACACTCTGGTTTTCCAAAACTCACAATACTAATTTAATGAGGTTAGAGGATGTGGCTGACCGTAAGAAAATTAACAAAGAAAATAAAACAATTACAGGAGACATGTAAGAATAAAGATATTCCTTGCTTTTTTCCTTTTCTGAACTATTGAGAATTATATTAGTTTGTAATAGATTTAAGAGTCTTAAACATATTTTTTTTTTCCTGGTAAGGGTGACTAGAAGTATTTACTAAAACAAAGGAATGTTGTTAGTTGAAGAGTAATTGTTACTTTGGTTTCAGCTCAGATAACTGCTTCAAAAAAAACTAATACATCTTAAAAGAGCAGGAAAACCAACGAGATACAAAGGGAAGACCAATGAGTAAGAGGCAACTATTCTAGTCTTAAATTCAGACTGTCTTTGCTAACCATAACCAGCAAACTATTTAACCCTCAGTCTAAATATCACAATATTTAAAGTGGAGCTAATACATGCCCTATTTATTTTGGAAAACTATTACTGGCTTCTAATGAGAATGTATGCAACAAAGCTATTTTCTAAACTACAAAGTGCCACACAAATACAAAGTATTATTTATTAAAATTAAAGACAGATACACACATACCCCAGTTATCATCCACCACATTTAACAATTATATCCATTATAAAGGTACCTGAACCTCCATTTTCTTATATTATACAGAGTAAAAACTTAATTAAAACATTCACATACTAAAAAAACACATTTCTTAACAAGTAAAGCTTAAATTCTATAAAGCAATAGCTAGAAATTTAACTAAGAACACTCACCTTAACAAAATTATCAGGGAACATTCCCCTTCTCCCATTCAGCTCTCCTTCAAGCCATCCTTCCTCCTGTAGTTTTTTCACGTTCCTGATGATTTCCCCAACTCGAATAGTTAATTCATCATCATGTACAGCATCATAGTCATACTCCACGATATAGTCAACTAAAAAAAATACAAAAAATGTACAAAATCTAATTCACAAAATACTATAAAACAGTATTAATAAACTTAAACTAAGAAATCTTGCACAGCCAGAAAAAAATACTACAAACCTCATTAAGGCTTGTCTCAATTTAAATATTCAACTTTATCACAGTAAACTTCTTGGTTACAAACAGACAAATGAGTGGTGGTTATTAGGCATAGGATTTTTAAGTTTTGCACATCATAATATACATACTATTAATATTTTACAGGCTCAATTAAGAAAAACAACAGATTTTCTATTCAAGATGGAGGACCAACCATACTCCTATTCATCTTTTTCCTCTTCCTATAAAAATAAGGTTCTAAAATACCTGAACAAATTAAGACTCTGAGAAAGGAAGAGGGGATAGGACTATGTGGGAATGGCTGCTGGTTTGGCAGCTAATAATGTCTTCTCATTTTTTTTTCTTTTTTTTGTTGTAGGTGGTTAGATGTGTGCGTAGTTTCTTTTTTTCTGATCATTTATAGCTGGAAATAGAAACACCATTTCATCCAGCAATCCATTACGAAGCATATATCCTAAAGAAATGAGAGCTAGGACACAGGCATAGGCATACACATGTTCACTGCAGCACTTTTCACATCAACAGAGATATAAACAACCTAAGCACCCATCAACAGATGAATGGATAAACAAACTATGGTACACACACACAATGGAATACTGCTATTGTTGCTGTTACGTGCCGTCGAGTTGGATCAACTCATAGCGACCCCTCCTTGGGTTTCCGAGGCGGTAACACTATGGAAGTAGATTGCTCAACCTTCCTTCCGAGGAGTGGCTGGTGGGTTTGAACCATGAGCCTTCTGGTTAGCAGTCAAGTGCCTTAGGCACTACATGCCTATGCAGTGTTAAATAACAACAAAGAATCCTCAAAACACTGAATAACATAGAATAACCTGGGAGCACATTATGATGAAAGAAATAGGTCAATCACAAAAGGTCAAATATTGCATGAGTTTATTATAAAAAGTCAAGGAAGGTTTACACATGCAAAGAACCATTCTCTGATGGGTACTGGGGAGGGAAGGAGAGAGAAAATCTAAAGCTGTAACCTTTTACAGAAGCAGACTACTACATAGTCCTCCTGAAGACTGGCTGGTAGGATCAAACCACCCATCTTTTTGTTAGCCCGTGAATACTTTAACCACTGTGCCAGGCTTTAAAGATTACAGTCCAGGAAACCCTAAGGGGCAGTTCTACTCTGTCATACAGAATCCACTATGAGTCAAAATCAACTTGGTGACAAACCATAGCAGCAGCAACCACAACAACGTTCTTTTACAAGTGAGCTTCTCTTAGTCCCAGCGGCTTATTAAATATTGACTCATCTAGAGGAGTACTTCTCAAATACTAATGTATAATCAAATGACTGGGAAATCTTACTTAAACGCTGACTCTAATTGAGTAGACCATATATACTGATATCTAATGTTACTAGTCAAAGTAGTAAAAGTCTAGAGATAGACCCTTTAAATAGTACAGGTATCTGTCACCTAAGATCTATTCTGACGATGTCTGTCGTGCCATAAGGTCGTTTAATTTTTGAAAAGGGAAAGCAGCTCTCCTGTTGTTTATTATTCCCCCCTAATGCTTTAAAAGACTCCAAACCCCTAGAATGAATGAGCACAGGGCTCCAGGATACATTCCAGTCTCTGCAGTGCCTCTCCTTCCCCTCCATCTAACTTCATTCATCCATCCAGTCTTTCACTGCCAACAAAGGGTAGTGCCTGCCACCAGTGCTGAAAGTGGCAGCCAGGCACGGGGCACTCGCAGGTCCTGGTTCCTGACGGCAGTGTTGGTAGCTGCAGCCAGGACCACAACCGCCAGTCATACTCCCACAACCCGCAACCCACTCCCTGCATTCATTTCTCCACATCACCCACTCCCGGCCCTGGGCCCAGATGTGCTCAAAGTCCCAATCTGGCTACCAGTACAAAGCCCAACCCAGGCCAGCCACACAATGAACAAAGTTATTCTCCTGTATCCAATGGATACAGCTCTCAAGCTTTGGCAGGCTCCATAAGGTTTTAATATAATAGGCTGTACAGGGATTTGACTACTGATAGCATGGGGACTGCCTGTATATAGCATGGCATGGTGTTCACACAACATCCTAACTGCATAGCATCTTATTTACTGAACATACCGTGCATGCTAAGTGACGCATACCTGTAATTCTATTTACCAACGTATCCAGTGGCTGATTTTCAAATGAGCATGTATGTGATGGATGGATTCTGATCAATAAAATGGGATGAGTGGTTCTGGGAAGGTTTTATTTGACCTTAAAAACAAAACATAAGGAATGTCCTCTTGCTGATCTTGAAATGTTCTTTAGTGAAGATGAAATGTCTAAAACTACTGATATCATCCTGAAATAAAAATATGTGATTAAGATGGAAGAGAAGAAAGATGAAAATGAGCTGGATCCTTGGGGATACATCAAACTGTTAATTTACCAAATTGACATGATACCCTCTGTGGTAGTTAAATTGTGTGTCAACTTGGCTGGGCCTGGTTTTGACTAGCTGGGCAGCTGGATGTAGCAGTTATTCCCCATGATGAGATTGGTAATCAACTCCATGGTGGAATCTACTGGAGCAGCTGAGTAGCTGCCTTAGAGATGTGTTCTGCTTCCTGTAAATAAGAAAGATCTCTGCAGCTTTTTGACATATTTGGACCCTGCAGGTAGCCAAGATCACTCAGCAGCCTGCCATGCCCTGCCATTCTTGGGACTTTTATGGACTTGAACTAGTGGCCTGCCATGTTGTTTGATTATCTTGGGATTGTGACTTTTTACTTGTCGAGCTTGGGTTTGCCAGCCCCAGAAGCTGCCTGAGCTAAGAAGAGCCTTCAGCTTCAGGGGGCTGGAAGCAAGAGGAAGAGCTGAAGCCCAAAGTTGAGGGGCTTTCAGCCAGCCCCTAGATGCTGGCACATTGAACTTGTGACCGCTAGCCTCCTAAACTATAAGAGAATAAGCCTCTGTTTGTTAAAGCCATCCCATCTGTTGTTTTTCTGTTGGAGCGGCACAAGAAACCAACACACCCTCTAACCTCGTTATACAAGATAGTATCTTCAGAACCACAAGAGATCTATATAAATGGAAGAACATCCCATGCTCGTGGATAGGAAGACTGAACATTGTGAAAATATCAATTCTACCCAAAGCAGTCTATACATTCAATGCAATCCCAATCCAGATCCCATCAACATTCTTTAGGGATATGGAAAAACCAATCACTAACTTTATATGGAAAGGAAAAGAGACCTTGGATAACCAAAACACTATTGAAGAAGAACAAAGTAGGAGGTCTTACACTGCCGGTTTTCAAAACCTACTAGAGAGCCACATAGTCAAAACTGCCTGGTATTGGTTTAATGACAGATACACAGACCAATGGAATAGAATTGAGAACCCAGAAATAGATCCATCCACCTATAGTCAGCTGATCTTTGACAAGGGCCACAATCCATTAAATGGAGAAGAGAATGTTTGTTTAATAAATGGTGCTGGCAAAACTGGA
>NW_006921621.1:9154750-9156831 GCF_000298275.1 Orycteropus afer afer
TAGCCAAAAGATGGAAACAACCTAGGTGTCCATCACCTGAGGAACGGATAACCAAACTATGCCCATTTTTTAATTGGATTGTTGGCCTTTTTGTTATTAAGCTGTTGGAGTTTGCTATAAATTCTAGAGTTAAGTCCCTGGTCAGATATGTCATTGCCAAATATTTTTTCCCACTCTGTCATTCTCTTTGGACTCTTTTGGAGAAGTCTGTGGAAGCACATAAAAATTTAATTTTTAGAAGGTCCCATCATCTAGTTTCTCTTCTGCTGTTTGTGCATTTTGAGTTAAGCTCAATAATTTATTTATGCCATATATTGTTGTTGTTGTTATTTGCCATCGAGTCGGCCCCGACTCAGTGACCCCTCCTTGGGTTTCCAAGGCAGTATCACTACGGAAGTAGGAATGCCCAACCTTGCTTCCGAGGAGTGGCTGGTGGGTTTGAACCGCTGGCCTTCTGGTTAGCAGTCAAGTGCCTTAGGCACTATGCTACCAGAGCTCCTTGCCATATATTAGGACCTCTAAATTTTCCTTGAGGAATTCTATAGCTTTAGATTTCACATTAAGTCTTTGATTCATCTGGAGTTAGTTTTTGTGTATGGTGTGAGGTACAGATCTTGCTTCATTTTTATTCAACTGGATATCCAGTTTTGCCAGCACCATTTATTAAACAAACATTCTCTCCCCTATTTAATGGACTTTGGGCCTTTGTCAAAGATCAGCTGACCATAGGTCAATGGATCGATTTCTGGGTTCTCAATTCTATTCCACTGGCCTACGTGTCTGTCAGTGTACCAATACCAGTCAGTTTTGACTACTGTGGCTATGTAGTAGGTTTTCAGATCCGGCAGTGTGAGATCTCCTACTTCAATAGTGCTTTGCTTATCCGAAGTCTCTTTCATTTCCATACAGAGTTAGTGATTGGTTTTTCCATATCCTTAAAAGATGTTGACTGGATCTGGATTGGGATTGCATTGAATGTATAGATTGCTTTGGGTAGCACTGACATTTTCCCAATGTTCTATCTTCCTATCCACGAGCGTGGGATCTTCTTCCATTTATGTATATCTCTTATGGTCTCTTGAAGTAGTTTTTTATAGTTTTCTTTGTACAGGTCTTTTGTGTCCTGGTAAGATTTATTCTCAAGTATTATATTTTCTTGGTGGTGGTTGTTGTTATTTGCCGTCAAATCGGATGCGACTCATAGTGACCCATCCTTGAGTTTCCGAAGCAGTACCACTATGGAAGTAGATTGCCAACCTTCCTTCTGTAGCTATTGTAAATGATATTGATTTCCTTATTTCTTTTTCAGCAATTTCTTTTGCTGGTGTAGAGGAATCCAACTGATTTTTGGACATTGATCTTGTATCCTGCCACGATGCTAAATCTCCCAATTAGTTCCAGTAGATTTTTGACTGAGTTTGTTGGGTTTTCTAGGTATAGGATCATATCATCAGAAAATAGGGATAATTTGACTTCTTCCTTACCAATCTGGATGCTTTTTATTTCCCTTTCTTGCTTTATGGCATCGGCTAGAACTTCTAGTACAATGAATAGAAGTGGTGATAGAGGGCATCTTTGTCTGGTTCCTGTTAACAAGGGGAATGATTTCAGTCTCTTTCCACTGAGTATAATGCTGGTCTTGGTTTTTTCATAGATGCCCTTTATTATGTTGAGGAATGTCTCTTCTATTCCTATTTTGCTGAGAGTTTTGAACAAGAATTGGTGTTGAATTTTATCAAATGCCTTTTCTGTATCAATTGATACAATCATGTGGTTCTTCTTTGTTTTATTAATGTGGTGGATGATGATGATGACTGTTTTTCTAATGTTGAACCATCCTTGAGTACCTGATGTGAATCCCACTTGGTCATAATGAATTATTTTCTTGATATGTTGTTGGAGTCTATTGGCTAGGATTTTATTAAATATTATTGCATCTATATTCATAAGGGATATTGTTCTGTAGCTTTCCTTTTGACTGATGTCTTTGCCTGGTTTTGGTATCGAGGTTATGCTTGCTTTATAAAATGAGTTAGGGAGGATTCCATCCTTTTCTATGTTTTGGAATAGTTTGAGTAGGA
>NW_006921621.1:9157039-9180161 GCF_000298275.1 Orycteropus afer afer
ATAGCGACCCCTCCTTGGGTTTCCGAGGCAGTATCACCACGGGAGTAGATTGCCCCATCTTCCTTCCGAGGAGTGGCTGGTTGGTTTGAAGTGCCAGCCTTCTGGTTAGCAGTCAAGTGCCTTAGGCACTACGCTATCAGACCTCCCAAAAGAAACAGGCCAGCTATCTGGTGAGCTTGAACCGACAGCGAGCTTGAACCAACAGCATTGTGTGTGGCAGGTGACTGCCTTAAGCCTGAGACCAACCCCTGGGGCCCAGTTCTTCATAGTATCCTGATATTACCCTTTTTATTTCAGTTGGTTCTGTTGTGATGTCACCCATTTCGTTTCTTATTTGTGCTATTCGTATTCTCTCCCTCTTTTCCTTCGTTAAATTTGCCAGTGGTTTGTCAATTTTACTGATGTTTTCAAGAAACCAACTTCTGGTCATGTTGATTTTTTTTGTATTGCCCTTCTATTTTCTGTTTCATTGATTTCTGCCTGAATATTGATTATTTCTTTCTTCTAGTGACTGTAGGCTTTTCTTGCTGCTCTTTTTCTAATTGTTGGAGATGCTGGTTTAACATGTTCATTTTGGCTCCTCCTTTTTTTGGATGTGTGCATTTATTGCTATAAATTGGCCTCTGATCATTGCTTTTGCTGTGTCCCAAAGATTTTGGTGTTTTCATTCTCGTTTGATTCAAGGAATTTTTGAATTTCAGTTTTTATTTCTTCTCTTACCCAGTCTTTCTCAAGGAGGGTGTTGTTCAGTTTCCATGTGTTTACTCCTTTTCAGTTGATCTTCCTATTGTTGATTTCCAATTTGATAGTATTATGATCTGAGAAGATGCTTTGCAGTATTTCAATGTTTTTAAATTTATGAAGGCTTGTTATTTTATAGCCTAACATATGGTCTACCATGGAAAATGTTCCATGTGTACTGGAGAAGAATGTATATTGTTCTCTGCAGATGTCTATAAGGTCAAGTTGGTGGATTGTACTGTTTAGCTCTTCTGCATCTCTGTTGCACTTCTTTCCAGTTGTTCTATCTTTCATTGAAAGTGGTGTATTAAAGTCTCCCACTACGACTGTGGAGTCATCTATTTGACTTTTCAACTCTCTCATTAAAGTCTTATTTATGTATTTTGGGGCTCTTTCACTGGGTCCATAGATATTTATTATGGTTATATCTTCATGTTCAACTGATCCTTTAATCATTATATAATGTCCTTCCTTTCTCGTATGGTGTCTTAAAGTCAATTTGATCAGAAATTAATATTGCCACTTTTGCTCTCTTACAGTTGCCATTTGCTTATCTTTTTCCAACCTTTGATTTTTAGTCTATTTTTGTTTTTGTCTTAAAGTGTGTCTCTTGTAGACAGCATATTGACAGGTTTTGTTTTCTTATCCAATCTGCAACTCTCCGTCTTGAGTGGTGCATTTAATCCATTAACATTCAGTGTAATTATTGACAAGTATGAATTGCTTGCTATCATTTTGTTATGTGGTTTTTTCATAGTGTCCCTGGTTTCTTTGTTCCATATTATTTTCTGTGCTGAGCTCATTGTGTTTATGAATCCTGTTGTCATTTCCTTTGTTGCTGTTGTTTTAGTATTTGCTGAATATTTGTGTTTGTCCTCTTTTTTATTGGGATGTGAAGGTTTATCATTTTTCTTTGAGGTTACCCCGTTATTTACAATTTTCTCCTCGAGTTTAGACTAGTCCGTTCCATCTTGCAACTCTCTTGACTTCCTCATCATTTAGAAGTTCTGTAACTACACAGTATTTTCCCCTCTTTTTGGTTTGTAGTTGTCCTCATTTGCCAATTGAAGTCTCTGGTTCCCTGTTTAGAATCTTGTAAGCTTATTTTACTTTGGATATGTACACAGCTGTGGTTTCTGGGTTATGTCATCTTGTGTATTAATGGTCTGTTGTTGTTCACTATTTTTGGTTCTCTGTTCAAAGGACTCCCTTTAGTATTTCTTGTAAGGTTGGTCTGGTTTTAACCAATTCCCTTAGTTTCTGCTTCTCTGGAAATCTCCTAATTTCACCATATTTGAGGGACAATTTTGCCAGGTATATAATTTTTGGTTGAAAATTTTTCTCTTTCAAGGTTTTATATATACCACACTTTGCCTTCTTGCTTGCATGGTTTCTGCTGAGAAATCAGAGCTTATTCTTACTGGTTGTCCTTTGTAAGTCACTTTTTGTCTATTTCTGACAATTTAGTATTAATCTTTTGGATTTCTATCTGGAGATTTAGACTCATTTCTAATTTCTCATTTATTTTGTCATTTTGTTCTTATATTTTCTTCCAAAATTCTTCTAGGGTTTTGTCTGTGTTTTCCTTGGTCTGTCTCTCAATCTTTTGAAGATACCTAAATATAATCCTTTTGAATTCTTTATCAGAGAGTTCCAATTGCTACTTCTTCCTCAGGGATGTGTTCTGGGTCTATATTCTGCTCCCTTGTTTCTGCCACTTTATCCTGTTTCTATGTGCCGACTGTGATTGTCTGTTTCTCTGAGACATCGTGGCATTATTGTATTTAGATCTCTGTTAACTGTTTGTGAAGAGCAGCCAAGGCTGAGTCCGGCTCTCCCTGGTGGTTGTTTATCATTGGTCCATTGGTGGAGAAGGAATTTGTGGCTCTCACTCAGTAAGTGAAGCTGCAGGAGGTGTGGGTGTAGTTGTGTCATATGGGGACTGTTGCCAATTTCCACTAAGTTAGACAAAAGTCACAACTGCGATCAAAAAACTAAAAGCAAATGGACAAAAATATACCATGTAATCACACAGGAAAAGTAACTAAAAAAAAGTAAAAAGAGAAAAAGAAGTGAAAAAAAAAAAACCCCTGCAGTATCTGGAAAGAAGGCAATAAGAGAAAAAAGGTAGAAAAGGAGAATAATGAAGGAAAAAATGGGGAAAATGCAAAAAGAAAAACAAGCAATGGGGAAAGAAAAAAAAATTGCAACCAGGAACAAGGAAAAGGAAAAAAAGCTGAAAACTAGACCTGGGAGGGGAAGAATAAAGAATAATAGTAAAAAGGACAAATAATAATAGTAGTAATAATAGTAGTTGTTTTAATAGAGATAAAAACAAACAAACTAGAAAAGAAAAAAAAAAATCAGGGCAGGGCGTGGCAGGGCACCCAGGCTCTGTCCAAGCATGCAGACTGGGATGGAATTCCTCCTGGCCCAGAGGGTGGGTAGAAGTGAGGGATGGCCACACATCTGTTCACCAAGAGGGTGTGGGGTCTAAGAATAACAAAGAATGTCGCAACTTTCCAGTCGTTCGGGTCTGGAATGTCCTTGGGGTTCCCGGAAAGTTGAGCCTATTCTTAAGTCCCTGGAATCTAGGAGAACGCTGTCACTTTAAATACCCAAAATGGTCAAGTCGCTTGTAAACATTCAAAATGGCTGCATCCTCTGGACAGCCAAAAGTACACAGCTCAGCCCACCTTCCTCTTTGCTGCTTTCCTTTTTATTCCTCAGCCACCAGAGCAGTCCTCCACGCAGTCCCTGGCTTGCAGGGCCGATTTTTAGGTTAATTCTTAGGTCCTACCACCACTCAGCAATATCCAAGCTGTCTGTGCCGTCAGGATCACTGCCAGACCGCCAATCCATATCTCTCTTTTTTTGGTGTTTTCATGCAAATTGTGCTAGTTGGAGTTTAGTCCACTTCTACATCCATCCCCTCAAGGCTCAGGGGACCAGGATTATCTTCTATATCTGTGTTAACTGGTTCCCCTTTTCTTTGTTGAGGAAGGTCTGTGCAGTCTTCCTGCCTATTCTGCCATCTTACCGGAACTCGCTTCAAGCCATCTTTACTTTCAGCAAGCAAAGCTGTGTCGTCTGTATACTGCAGGTTGTTAATGAGTCTTCTTCCAATCCTGATGCCGCATTTTTCTTCATTTAGTCCGGCTTCTTGGATTATTTGCTCAGCATACACATTGAATAAGTATGGTGGAAGGGTACAATAATGGCACAATCCCTTTCTGATTTTAAACCACACAGTATTCCCCTGTTCTGTTCAAACAAAGCCTCCTGGCTATACACTGGCTTCTCATGAGCACAATTAAGTACGGTTTAGGGGAGTAATGGGAGAAGAGAGAATCTGGTGTGGGACACTAAAGCCTAAGGAAGGAAAAAGTGCAGTTATGAGAGCTCAAGAAGAGTAAGGAGGACATCCATATAGAGAGGCAATGTAGTATACATGTCAAAGCCCAAACTGTGTGGTAACCTGGTGAAGGATGTCAAACTCTAAGTAGTATAGATATGGGTCTCCAATGTAAGAAGTCTGGGAGGGTAGAGGCAGCCTAGAATGGGGAATCAGAGTCCAAGCAGGAAAGAAGTATGTCTGTGCAAGAGTGGAGAGCAACAGCAAAAATGGGAGATTGGTTACATTCTGAGAAATTCATCAAATAAGTAAGTTTTTAAGGATAATGCAAGCCAAGTTTCTCTATGTCAGAAAGTTACAAACATAGAAAGGGAGAAAGCTAAAATAAATCCTCTGATACTGGACTGGAATAAGAAATATCAGCATGAACTTTTGTTTTTCAATACACAGAGACAGAGAAAAAAATACAGATATAAATGTACATATATGCATGTATCTATACAGGTATATTAACAGATAGATACACACATATCAGTACAATCTCCTGTACACATACACACATACATTCCCTAGCTCTGTCCACTGAGAGTACCTGAAACCAGCACACCCAATGGCAGTGAGCACAGTTGGTGTCCAAATCTTATAAACACCACTTTCTACTAAAAAGACCAGGAATCCTTGGAGAAATGGCCAATTTCAGGGCTAAGGTAGGAAAAGTACAAGAGAAGCCTGGCACATCCTGGTGTATCAGAAAGCAAGAAAGAGCTAAAAATAAAAAAAAGAGGCTATATCAAAGGAACACAGAGAAATGAGATGAAAAGTGCCCCCACTGGCCAAATCAGGGCAATTGAGTATCAAAATAAATAATGACAATAAACAGAAACCATGAATGTTTACAAACATAAATAAACTAAAATTAGTTTATTAAATTTGATGGTTACACTGTGATTAGATAAAAGGCCCTGGTTTGTAGAAAATACACACTAAAGTACTCAGGTGAAAGACATCAGTCCGGGAAACAAAAATTATTTGTAATTTATTTACAACATTTTTGCAACTTAATGACTGTTTCTAAAGAAAAAAATTTAAAACATGTGCACAAATTTGTAACCTCAATAAGATGCAATGAAATTAATAAAATCAGAACAGAACACTATGGAAAAAGATCTAAGAAATATTTTTAAATTCTGGAAATTAAAATATGTCAAACAAAATGTCTTATTAATTTTGTTATTCTTTTCAGAGATAGAAGACAAATCTCATAATCTTTTCCAAAATGATAAAATAAACAAAGAAAATTAACCCTTTCATGACTCACAGGACATACAGTTCTAATCCACATTTTCCTCCCCGGGGGCTTACTGGGCAACTGCATTCCCACTGACAGTGCATGCTGCTCTCAGGAGGGAACCTGCATAACCGTTTGAAATGAAAGAAACAGGTGTGTGCCACAAATTACTGTTTTTACAAGATACTGTTATGAAGTGATGAATCCTGGTGGTGTGATTTTGCAAAATTGTTGTCTGATAGGTTTTTTTTCTTCTCCCCACTAGGAGATAAGCCTTGTAAGTATTATTTTTGAGTTCCTGTGCATTATTTTAAGGAGACCTGATGGTACAGTAAGGAACTCTGGTGGTATAGTGGTTAAAACATTCAGCTGCTAATCAAAAGGTTGGCAGTTCAAACTCATCAGCCATTTCACAGGAGAAAAATGAGGCAGTCTGCTTCTATAAAGATTTACAGCCTTGAAAACCTCATGGGGCAGTTCTGCTCTGTCCTCAAGGGTCACTAGGAGGTGGAATTGACTCGGCGGCAGTGAGTGGGTTTGGGTGGCACAGAAGTTAATGTAGTCGGGTGCTAACTAAAAGGCTAGTGATTCAAACCCACTAGCCACTCCACCAGCAGTAGTGCTTCTGTAAAGATTTATAGCCTTGGATATATATTTATAGCCCACAGAGTTGTTAAGAGTTAGAATCAACTAGATGGCAATAGGTTTGGTGTTTGTTTTGGGGTTTTGTGTGTGTGTGTGTGTGTGTGTGTTACTTAGAGGTTGCCCTTCTCACAATGATTTCATGTTCATCAGAATGCCAGTTTTCAGGTTCCCTAATTAATATGCACTTGCCACGGGAGCTCTGGTGGCATAATGCCTAAGGCATTTGACTGCTAACCAGAAGGCTGGAGGTTCAAACCCACCAGCCACTCCCCAGAAGGAAGGGGAATCTACTTCTGCAGTGATACCACCTTGGAAACCCATGGAAGGGTCGCTATGAGTCAGATCTGACTCGAAGGCAGTGAGTTTGGTTTTTTTTTTTTTGGTCAAGGGATCTAGAAGGTGGTGAAGAGTCCAGAGGGATATACATGTCTCACTAATCCTATACCACTACCCCTGAATCCAGAGGCCACACGTATCCCAGATAGTATGTCTCAAAATCTGTATTTCATAACAAAATTTCAGAAATGCTTCTTGATTCAACATTCATTTCATTATTAGAAACCCCAGTATCAACAAAAAATTCAAAGTAAAAAATAACTGCCTCACGAAAGGGTTAAGAAAGCAAACACAAGACACAGAGTATCAATCTAGACAATTCACTATCCAACTAACAGGGTTTCAGAAAGAAATGATAAAATGAGGCAATTAGCAATGAAGTAATACAAGAAAATATCCCAAATCAAATGAAACAAATCTTCAAATATAAGAGTGCATTACAATGGAAGAATAAAGTAAGTATTCACATCTAGGTAAAACTTCACAAGATAAGCTGTCCTAGAAAGCTTTCTGTGAGGAAATTAAAAAGTACATCTACAAAAGAATGAGAATTTTATCAGAAGACTTCTCATCAGATTTTAGAAAGAAAGAAAAAAGGCAAATCCACTGAAATACTAAAGGAAAATAAATTCCACACTTGGCCAAATCAACAGGCAAGTATAGGGTGTAACACTTTCACACAAGCAAGGACAAAGAAAATTTTCATGTATGAAATTATATGATGTTATTGAGCAAAACAAGAACATAAAACAAAAAAGATGTAAAATTCAAGAAATAATACAGCCAATCCAAGAAAAGAAGTGTCAAGCTAGTAATTAGTACAGCAAATCTAAAGAACATAGTGTAGACAAAGCAGGAGACAGAACGCTCTAGGAGATATTTGGGGAGAAAGATGTGAAGGCTAGGTTGTGCTATTTTATACTAGCATAAGAATCAGAAACTCAAAGGAACATGAAGCCACATAAAGAAAAATAATAAAGACAATTAGAAACCACCAGAAGTTCAAAGAAGTATATGTAGAAATATAATCATCATATATATCAATTGAATGCACAATGAAAAAAACTTACATAGTCATAATAATATAGAAACTATTATCTTTGAGAATCAATTTATAGCAAAATAAAAGGACTAAACTATAGTTATAGAACAAAATGTAAACATTAACAGCCTTGATGAAGTAAAAACTGGGGGAAAGGAGCAGCCAGTAAAGGAAAGAATACAAAGTCCAAAACTACTGTATTAGTCACTGGGCGGGGGGTGCTGGAAATAGAGGTTTATGTTTATACTCTTAAATTAGAAAGGTACCCAGTAGGAAACAGAACTATGTTGGTATAAAGGGAGAAGAGATGAGAAATTGCAGTAACTTAAATCACTACCTATCATATTAAAAAAAATTAAAAACTTCACTGCCATCAAGTCAATCCCAACTCATAGCGACCCATCCTTGGGTTTCTGAGGCGGTATATTTACAGAAGTAGATTGCCCAGTCTTTCTTCCGAGGAGTGGCTGGTGGGTTTGAACTGCCAGCCTTCTGGTTAGCAGTCAACTGCCTTAGGCACTATGCCACCCAAGTTCCTACTATCATATTAACAAGTCAAAAAATAAAAGTATTAAATCAAAAAACAACAATAGAAACTAGAATGAGAAAAGGTTTTTTTTTTAAAAAAAAAAAAAAAAAAAGCAAATGACATACTTAGATAGTTGAAAGTGGATTCCCTCTGGAGAACAGGAGTAGAAGTAAAAAAAAAAAAAAACAGCAAAGTCAGAAAATAGTGTTTTTTATTATAAGTCCTTTAATAATTTGGTATTTTAAGTTTTTGTTTAAACCATACGCAGGTATTACTTTGACAGGATCTTTTTTAAAGCAGTAGTTATTAATGTAGCTTGTCCAATGTTATGGCAAAAATGTTAGTAACACATGTAGGCATGTGTTATAATTAAGAGATTCAAAGATTCAAAATGTCATGGTAAATAATGTTAAATCCTTGCTCTTTTAAATTTATATATACAATTATGTTTGTAATGTAAGGCCAAATTTAAAAGTTATAAACCATATATACACTACCAGTGTATTTTTATAAAAAGGACAGAAATAAAAATGCCTAAAGAGTAACATTCAATAATGTTAATAAAGGTTATGTCTGCCTGAATGAATGAGATGCTGTTTATCCTCTTTTTACTTTATTTGTAGTAAAGAATTCATCTTAGCCAAAGACAGTTCTGACCTTTGCCCTCATCATCTGGAAAGTGACATCTTTTGTTCACCTCGGGGCCTTGGGTCACACCATACAGTCTAACAATGTGATTTATGATATGAGCTGTGGACCATATGGTATCAACTCTACCTCTGGAGGAGCTGGAAAATAAAGATCAGCCACAGGGGCAGTCAACTATGGCCCCAATAAAAACTCTGGAGACCAGGCTTGGACGAGCTTCCAAAGAATAAAGAAGTCTAAACAATTCTAAGCATTATGGACAAAAAAAACTGGTAAGCTTAAACAGTAAAATAAAGAAGAAAAGATGGAGAGGAAAAAAACAGCCAACACTTAAATTGACAAGTGACTTCACAGCAACAACCACGGAATCCAGAAGGTAGCATATTAATACCTTCAATGTACAGAAAGAAAAATTAAGACTACACCTGAGAAAATACCACTCAATATGAATAGATACAAAAAGTAAAATAAATAGCAATCTATATGATGTGAATATTAAATGTATAAAATAATGGTAATAATAATTTGGGGGAGATTAAAAATATAGAACAATTAAAATAATAGCAGTAACATAAATTCAGTTAAGTTAAGCAAAAGTGTTCTAAGATCCTCCTATGGTATAGAAGAACAACACAGGTGTTTTGGTTCTCTAGTGCAGCTATCACGGACATACCATAAGTGGATGGTTTAACAAACAGGAATTTATTGTCTCACTGTTTAGGAGCCTAGAAGTCCAAATTCAGAGTGCCAGCTAGCTCTAGGGGCTAGGTAAAGGCCCCTCAATCCTGGGCTTTAGTTCTGCCTCTTCTTCCAGGCCCACAGGAGCTGGAGGGCATCTCCTATCTCAGGCAGCTGCTGGCTGCAAGGTTGAAAAACCCAAGGTCAGCAGGTAAAATGGAATAATCCCAAAATTGACAGGCAACATAGCAGACCACTGGTTCAAGTCCAGGAACAATTACAAGATTGGCAGGCCACTGAATGAAGACAAAGCCAAATGCAGAATCTAAACAAGCCAGAAAGCTAGAGACCTTCCTCAAAGCTTCCCTGTATAGACTGGAAGCAGGCCACGCCCCAAAGGCAACTAATTAGCTGCTCACAGCAGATCCCAACGTGGAGTTGATTACACTACATCCAATCTCATCACAGGAAATAACATCCAGCTGCCCAGCCACTCACAACCATGGCCCAGCAAAGTTGATACACAACCTTAACTCCAAAACAGGCATCAATCAATATTAGACTTTTCTAAGAATGGGTATGATAATCAAGGAGCTTTGGTGGTGTGGTGCCTAAGGCAATTGACCGCTAACCAGAAGGTTGGCAGTTCACACCCACCAGCCACTCCATGAAGGATGATGGGGCAATCCACTTCCATAAAGATTTACCCTCTCGGAAACTCAGAGGGAATTGCTGTGAGTCAGAATCGACTGGACAGCATTGAGTTTGGTTTTTTGGTTTGGGGTTTGGTAATCACGAAAACAACAGAGAGAAAATAAAAATGCCAAACACTGTGGGAACAATAACAAACAAACTGAAAAATCACAACTTCCAGTTTCAGCTCCAATATGTAAAAAGCCTGGAAGTCATCACCTATTCTTACACAAAAAAGCAGTACTGAAAATCAGTGATTTTTGATACAACCAAACCACTACCCCAAAATCTAGAAAGAAAATCCAGAGAATCACAGACAAGATATACTTGCCCGCAGTAGAAACCATAAACTTACAGGAACAGTATACACCCACTCCTCATTTATCAACATAATTAGGTTCAAAAAACCAGGTCATTATGCAAAAATCAGTGTTGTCCAAAAATGGAGGATGACTACATCATTACAAAACTGACAAATTACGTCATTACATAATTGCCATATCACCAAGAATCATGGCACAGCCAAGTTGACACATAACCTTAACCATAACAGCCAGTCTTACTCTAGCCTTGCACCTCTGCATTCCTTACTGCCATACACACATTGTGAATGTATAAAATAGTTGGAGTTTTTTTTTTTTTTTTTTTTTTTTACTATTTCTGTAAATTCGAAAGATCAGATAATGTAATAGTTGATAATA
This sequence comes from Orycteropus afer afer, assembly GCF_000298275.1. Taxonomy (NCBI): domain Eukaryota; kingdom Metazoa; phylum Chordata; class Mammalia; order Tubulidentata; family Orycteropodidae; genus Orycteropus; species Orycteropus afer. The sequence goes on from NW_006921621.1 coordinate 9,167,696, forward strand.
TAAAAGTTGATGCATTTGTTTTCTACAGCTGCCATTACCAAATTACCACAAACTGGAATGGCACATTGGTTAAGCGCTTTGCTGCTAAACAAAAAGTTGGCTTGAATCCATAACCTACCCTGTGGAAGAAAGATATGGCAACCTGCTTCTATAAAGACTGTTGTTGTTGTTGTTATGTGTCATCGAGTCAGATCCAACTCATAGCGACCCCTCCTTGGGTTTCCAAGGCAGTATCACTACAGAAGCAGATTGCCCAACCTTTCTTCAGAGGAGTGGCTGGGGGGTTTGAACTGCCCACCTTCTGGTTAGCAGCCAAGTGCCTCAGGCACTAAGCTACCAGAGCTCCTTCCATAAAGACTACAGCCTTGGAAAGCCTATGGTGCAGTTCTATTCTGTCCTATAGAGTCCCTATGAGTTGGAATTGACTTGACAGCAATGGGTTTTGGAGGTTTGGGGCAGGGGGAGCTTTAAAAAGCAGAAATTTATTCTCTCACAGTTCTGGAGGCCAGAATATGAAATCAAAGTGTCAGTAGGGTTGGCTCCTTCTGGAGACCTGAGGGAGAATCCTCTCTATGCCTCTCTCCTAACTTCTGTAGCTTGACATTCCTTGGCTTTCATAACTCCAATCTCTACCTCTGTCTCTACATGGCCTTCCCCTCTGGGTCTGTGTGTCTCTCTCTCCCTCTCATTATTATTATGGAGACATCACTCATTCTGGAGTGATCTCATCTCAAGGCCCTTAACTTAATCACACCTGCAAAGACCCTATTTCCAAATAATGTCACATTTACAGGAATAGGGGTAAAAAAATTGGGCATTATTAATTTGGGGCGGGGTAACAATTCAACCCTCTCCAAAAAACATAAATGATAACTTTGTCAAATTGCTGGACTCTGAGTATGGAAGCATGAGAATGCTACAAGTGTGGTAAATTTCCATGGGCTTCAATCTTAAGTGAGTCCCAATATTTCCATGGGTTTCACCTCCAGGAATCCTACCATGTTCTCACAATGAAGAGTCAAAGATTCATTTTGGCTCTGTCAGGAGAGCAGAAAAGTAAACCAAACACTGTGAAACAGACCCAGAACATGCTCCACAACAAAGGCCTACTTTTCAGGGGAAAAACATTACTAAGGCCCTAAACCACCTGGAGGAAAGGCCTTTCTGTCTCACTTAAAACCAAAGACAAACTCACTGCCACAGAGTCATAGCAATCCCTCCCCTTCGTTTTCTGAGGAGGTATCTCTATGGAAGTAGATTGCCTAATCTTCCTTCTGAGGAGTGGCTGGTGGGTTTGAACTACTAGCCCTCTAGGGAGCAGTCAAATGCTTTAGGCACTATGCCACCAGAACTTCTTCTGTCTCACTTGAGGAGGAAAGGGAAAGCTAAGAAACATTTTAGTAGGACAGTCCAGGAACACAGGCCCACAAAAAGATTGAGATTTAATGATAAGATAAAAGGCTGCTTCCCCTCCCCATATTTTACCACTGCTGCAATGGGACGCTGATGCTGATACGCTGATACGGTTAACAGTGGATTACAGCTGAAAGCTGCATGATCCAGATTCTATCTGAGGAGTAATTCTTGGGAAAACCAAAGACAACAGGAGAGATAAAAATATGGACATTAGAGGAATTTGAAGCCTCTGGCAACTAGAGCTACAACAAGCATTAAGTAAAGTCCAATTCTTACCTATATTAACATAAAACCTCACACTTAGGATCTATTCACCTCAATTCCTATTACCAAATACATCATATTTTGCCTTCAACAAAAAGTTGCAAGGCATACTGAAGGGCAAGAAAAAACAGCCTGAAGAGACACAGCAAGAACAAGAACCAGTTCAGGTATGACACAGATTTTAGAGTTATGAAACATGAGATTTAAAATTATGTTAAGCACATAAAAGGAGAAAAAAATAGACAACATGCAAGAACAGATGGTAAACAGAGAAATGGAAAAAAAAATTGTTTTAAAAAAATCAAAAATACTAACAGAACTGAAAATTGTCTTTCATAGGCTCATCACCAGATTGCTGTTGTTGTTGGTATGTGCCGTCAAGTCGGACCCAACTCATAGCGACCCGTTTGGGTTTCTGAGGCAGTATCACTACAGAAGTAGATTCCCCAACCTTCCTTCTGAGGAGTGCCTGATGGATTTGAACCGCCAGCCTTCTGGTTAGCAGTCAAGCGCCTTAGGCACTACGCTACCAGAGCTCCCCATGAGCAGACCAGACACGGACAAGGATGAATCACTTAAGTTGAAGACAAGTCAATAGAAACATCCCAAACTGAAATGCAAGAAGAAAAAAAGAATGAAAAATGGAAGAGAACATCCAAGAACTACAGAACAGTATCAGTGAAGGAAGGCGGGGGGGCCCCACAATGGGGAGACCTTATCTACAGAAGTGTTCCTAGGTGGTACAAATGGTTAAACACTCAGTTAATAACCAAAACATAAGGTTAGAACCCACCCAGAGGTGTCTCAGAAAGCACACCTGGTGATGTGTTTCTGAAAAGGTCACAGCTTTGAAAACCCTATGGAGTGTAGTTCTAATCTGTAACACACACACAGGTCACAAAGTAAGTCGGAATCAACTCAACGGCAACTGGTGACAAAACAGCACACGGATAAGAACTTTAACAGACTTCTCATTAGAAACCATGCAAGTAACAAGAAAAAAAAAAAAACCTCACGGCCATCAAGTCTATGCTGACTCATAGCTACCCCCTTTGGGTTTCTGAAGTGGTAGATCTTTTCTTTACAGAATTAGATTGCCCACTCTTCCTTCCACAAAGTGGCTGTTAAGTTTGAACCACCATCTTTCTGGTTAGTAATCAAATGCCTTAGGCACTATGCCAGCAGAGATCCTTAGTAACAAGAAAGAGGGTAAAATATTTAAAATGTTAAATGAAAAAGCCACCAATCCTATAATTCTATATCCAGCAAAATTATGAAAAGTAAAGAAGTAACTAGAAGATACACATTCCTTAAAACAGTCAACAATTTGCAATCAAAAGGGCAGCATTTGCCCAAGGACAAAGTTCAGAAGGCAGGAAGGGCTAGGAAAGAAGGAGCAATGGAAATGAGAAACACCAGCAGGGGTGAGGGGGAGATGAGTACTGTTACATTGAGGGGGCTGCAATTGTTTTGGTTACCTCTGTGCTGCTCCGACAGGAATATATACCACAAACAGGATGGCTTTAACAAACAGGAGTTTATTCTCTTACAGTTTGGAGGCTTTCAGTCCAAGTTCAAAGTGCCAGAATCCAGGGGCTGTGCGAAAGCCCCCTGACCTTGAGTTCAGCTCTGCCTCTTCCTCCCAGCCAAAGAAGCTAGAGGCATCTCTTCATTCAGGCAGCTACTGGCTGCTGTGGCTAACAAGTCCAAGGTCAACAAATAAAATGGCATAGCCCCAACGTTACCAAACAGCATGGCTGGCCATTGATTCAACTCCATTCATTGAAAGTCCCAAAATCGGCAGAGCACAGCAGGGTGCTGAACGACTCAGCTACATGCAGGTTTCATGTGTGCCATAAGCTAGAGACCATTCCCAAAGCTGCTTATATTCAAGAAACAGAGCAAATTTCTAAAACAGCTACTCAGCTGCTTGTGGTAGATCCCACCATGCAGTTGACTGCCAGTCTCAGGGCGAATAACTACCACCAGCTGCCCACCCACTTAACCAGGCCCAGGCCAAGTAGACATACAAACTTAATTACCATAGAAATCAATAACCTGAAACAAAATGTGTATGAATTGTTGATGGGAAAACCGACTCGCTCTGAAAACTTTGACCCAACACAATCAAAAGTTGAAAAAAAAAAAAGTAAAGGATTTTCTCAAACAAAAAACAGGAACTCATCATCACCTACCAATTCTGCAAGAAATGTTAAAAGTTCTTTGGAGAGAAGGAAAATAATGTCAGAAATTTAAATCTACATTAAGAATGGAGGCGTGTCAGATGAATGAAGGTAAACAAAGGCAAAGCAAAATCTTTATTTTTCTTATTCTTAATTGATCTAAAAGACAACCATTTAAATATAATACCAACAATGTACTGGCTGACTATAGCATATAGATAAGAGAAAGGAATGAAAGCTGGTGGGTTTGAACTGCCGACCTTCTGGTTAGCAGCCAAATGCCCTACCCAATGCATTTGCAAAAACTCAAACCAAACTCATTGCCATCAAGTCGGATCTGACTGATAGTGACGCCTTCTGGGGTTTCTGAGGCAGTATCACTACAGAAGTAGATTGACTGCCCAATCCTCCTTCCAAGGAGTGGCTGATAGGTTTGAACCGCCAGACTTCTGGTTAGCAGTCAAATGCCTGAGGCACCACCAGAGCTCCCTAGTATCATAAAGGCCAGAGAGAGGATATGGAAATACTCAAAGGCACCTGTACTGCACCAGCAGGGAAATGCTTTTTGAAGATGGACTTAAAACAATTATAAATCTGTACTGCAAATTCTAAGACAATCATTTGAAAAAAAAACTTTAGAAATATAATAGATATTCTGAGATGGGATAAAATGGACTCAAATAAAATAATCAAGGCAAGACACAGAAAATAGAAGTCAATGAAGCCAAAATTGGTTCTTTGATAAAATCAGTAAAAGTGAAAACTCTGTAGGAAGAATGACCAAGGGGGGGATAAGAAAACTTAAATCACTAGTACCAGGAATGAAAGAGGGAGTATCATTATGGATCTCACATTCATTAAAAATAAAGGAAAACTACAAACAAGGCTGCACACACAGTTGTTTCAGACAACTTGAAGAACAATTTTTAAAAATAAATTTGTAGGTAAAAATCTGTCAAAAAAAAAATAATAAAATAAAATACCCTCCAGGCTCAGATGGTATCACTGACAAATTCTACCAAATATTTAAAGAAGAAATGATACCAAATCTACATAATGAAAGAACACTATACACCTATTAGAATGTTAAAAAAAAAAAAAAGACAAGGATGTGACAAAACTGGAATTCTAATAGATTGCTAGTGACAATAAAAAACGGTACAGCCAATCAAGGAAATAGTTTAACAGTTTCTTACAAAGTTAAACATATACTGACCCAGCAATCCCTCTCCTAGCTATATATACTCTGTTGTTAGCTGCTGTCAAGTCAGTCCCCAATCATGGGGATCACATGTGTTACAAAGTACATTTGCCAGTTCCATAGGGCTTGCTTTGCTGTCATCTTTGCAAAAACAGATTAGGTCTTTCTTTGTAGTGTCACTGGGTGCATTCAAACAACCAATCTTGAGGTTAATAAAAAAGACCAAAAAACCAAACTCACTGCTGTCGAGTCAACTCGACTCACTGCAACCCTCCTTGGGTTTCCGAGGCAGTATCTCTAGGGAAGTAGATTGCCCAAACTTCCTTCCAAGGAGTGACTGGTGGGTTTGAACCGCCAGCCTTCTGGTCAGCAGTCAAACACCTTAGGCACTAGGCCATCACAGTCGAGTACAAATTATCTGTGCCACTCATGGGCCTTACCTGTACTCTCTCAAACCAAACTCACTGCCACTGAGTCAATTCCAATTCATAAATAATTTATACTCTCATCTATCCATGAGTAACATGCTCCCAGATTCCCCAAAACCTAGCACAGTATTTGGCTTCCCAACCAAAAACCAAACCCACTGCCACTGAGTTGATTCCAACTCATAGTGACCCCCATTCGGTTTCTGAGGCAGTATATCTTTACAGAAGTGGATTGCCCCATCTTCCTTCCACAGAGTGGCTGGTGGATTTGAACTGTCAAGCTTCTGGTTAGCAGTCAAATAAATGTCTTAGGCACTGCACCACCAGAGCTCCTTATTTGGCTCACAGTAGGTGTTTAATACATATCTGATTTTTTTGTGGATTTAATTTTTTTTTTCTGATTAAAAATAAATATTAAAGCTATTATAATTAGGAAATTGAATAAATACCAGGTTTGGCCAAATCTGGCCCACTGCCTGTTTTTGCACAAAGCCACCCACATCCCGTCATTTACACAGTCTATGGCTGCTTTCCTGCTGCAATGGCAGAGTTGAGTATTGCAACAGATCGCTTGGCCCATGAAGCTGAAAATATTTACTAACTGCTCCTAAACAGAAAACGTTTGCTGACCTCTGCTCTGTAATAAAACTATACAGTCATTAAAAATAACCAAAGAATATTAATACAACATGAAAATATTCATGATATGACATTAAGTGTAAAAAAAGATTAAAAATAAAAGTACAATTCTAAGTGATGGTGAGAATGTTGAGCAACAGGAAGTGTCTCCTATCACTGATGAGAGTATAAATTGTTACAATCATACCGGAATGCAGCTTGGAATCGTCTACTAAAACTGGAAGTATACATGTCCCCTGACCCAGAAACTTCACTCCTAGCATTTACTCAATCAAAACAAGTGCACACTGCACTAAAAGATACATTAAAAGAATGTTCATAACAGCATTCACAATAGACCCAAATTGCAAACAACCAAACATCCATCAAAAGTAGAGCATCCCTTAGAGCAACAGACCATAGGACACCAGAGGACCAACATTCAAACTGAGGAAATGCAGGACAAACAGGAATGTATAAATATGAGGGGCAGAGAGGGAGGGTTGCAGGATATGGAGGGGAGGAGACTGGGTTAGGGTTGGACATGGCAAATGGGGAATGAAACTAAATGTACATGTTACATTGAATGTAAAACAAGCTCTTAAAATTAAAAAAGAAAAAAGAGATGGACTGACACAGTGGCTGCAACGATGATGGGCTCAGGTGTGGCAAGGACTGTGAGGCTGGCACAGAACCAGGCAGTATTTCATGCTGTTGTAAATATGGTCCCTATGAGTCAAAGCTGACTCGATGGCACCTAACAACAACAATAACAAGACCATGGCATGAGTCAGACTCACCTTAGTCATCAACACAACATCTTGCTTTTTAAAACTGAAGAGGTCTTTTGCAAATTTAACCAATGCAATAAATCATTTGATTTCTTATCTGCTGCTTCCACACAGAATACCCTTCATTCATTCATATGAATGCCTCTTGTCCATGCACATGTTCAGAATAGCACAATTAAGTGTTCTGGAATTCCAAGTCTTCACAATGTTAGCCAAAATGTGTTATGACCCACATAGTCACATGCCTTTGCATAGTCAATAAAATACAAGTAAACATGTTTCTGGTATGGTATTCTCTGCTTCTGGCCAGAAACCATCTGACAGAAGCAATTATTTCCTTCATTTCATGTTCTCTTCTGAATCTGGCTTGAACTTTTGGCAGTTCCCTATAAATGTAGGCTAGATGTGACATTAATGTTACTATTCGATAATTTCCACATTCTATTTGATTGCCTTTCTTTGGAATGGGCACAAATATAGATCTCTTCCTGCCAGTTAACCCAGTAGCTGCTTTCCAAATTTTTTTTGCTGTAGATGAGTAAGCACTTCTAGCACTAAATGTGTTTCATGAAGTATCTCAGTTGGTATTGTCTAGATTCCTGAAATTTGTTTTCCACCAATGCCTTCAGCACAGCTTAAACTTCTTCCTTCAGGACCAGTGGTTCTTGATCATATGCTTCCTCCTAATATGGCTGACTGCCAATCATTTTTTTTTTGGGGGTAGAGTAAATATATATCCCTGTCATCTTCTCCTGATGCTTCCTACATACATCATTCAGGTTTACCTCATAGAATCCTTCAATATTGCAACTCAAAGCTTGAATTTTCTCTTTAGTTCCTTCAGCTTGGAAAATGCCTATTATTTCTTTCCTTCCGATTTTCTAATACCAAGTCTTTTTGTACATTTCATTATTATAGTTTATTTGTCTTCTTGAGCCACTCTTTGAAATTTTCTATTCAACTCTTTCACTTCATCATTTCTTCCATTCACTGTGGCTATTCTGTGCTTAAGACCAAAGTTTCAGAGTCTCTGTTAACATTCATTTTGGTCTTTCCTTGCAGGGGAAAAAAATACATATACATTTTCATCTCATAACATATCCCAATATAAATTCTAGTAAACAATAATTCTAAAAACCCACAAAAAAGGGGTAGAGGAAGAAGGATGGAGAGAAAAAGGATATGGCAATGAACATCAAAATGATAGAGGAAATATTTCTAAAACTTAAAAGCAAAGGAAAACAAAATAGTAATCAAAATTTCAAAGCAAACTGGAACTTGGAAAAAATATTTGCAGTAAACAAAGACAAACAATTAAAGCATTCATAAGAATCCAAAAAAAAAAAAAACTATGAAAACCTAGATCAAAAAACAGATAAAGAAAAGTGTTTAAAATGAAAGTAGTACAGTCACTCTAAGAACTTGTTGTTGTTATTATGTGCCATCAAGTCAGACCCGACTCATAGCAACCCTTCCTTGGGTTTCTGAGGCTGTATCACTACAGAAGTAGATTGCCCAACTTTCCCTCCAAGGAGTGGCTGGTAGGTTTGAACCACCAGCCTTCTGGTTAGCAGTGAAGTGTCTTAGTCACTACACTTAAGAACTTAGTGCTCAAAAAAAAAAAAAGCCAAAAAATTAACAACTTCTCTGCAGGGAAGGAGTGATGGCGGGGCACTGTTTAATGAGTCTACTGTTAAATGTTCTAAAAAAACAAAATCTGTATTTTTTAAAACTACAAACCGAAAATCAGGATTTAAAATCTCAGAATCCAGAAATTCTTAAAGTATGATGCCCAAAAATATTGATAGCAATATTATAAAAGTTATCACAGCAAAAATATGGAAGCAATATAGATACCCAATTTGTAGAGAAATCAGTTGTGACAACTGTGTCCTCTTAGGTGAAATATCATAGAGCCATTAAACCTTATTTCCGAACAATTTGACTTAACAATGAAAAATCCTTACTATAGTCAATGAAAACAGGAAAAAAAAAAAGACACACAGTACAACTTTCCTCTTTATGCAGAGAACAATGTTATGAAATACAACAAAACATATCGGAATCAAAATATTTACACCTACTGGGTGATAAAAATTGAGATTTTTATTCTTTTTTCCTACTGTTCTGCCCTAAAAAGCACATGTAATCATTTCTGGTACTAAAAAGTCACTTCATGAAAAAAATAATATAAACAATTTAGACACAAATTTCAAACAAGTATGAGTTGTATGGGCAGTCAAAGTTTACTTTTAATGTTGATTAATACTATAAAGATAACAAATATTACAATGACATCTAATTGGGTCTGTCAAATTAATCTTACTCTATACTACACTGCTGGAGACATTATACCACAAGGAGCATCACTATAGCAAATGACAAAACATAGAAAATTATATAAAAATTAACAGAAACATATTTAACTCTAAGATCAAAAACAATTATAAGTTTTACTGCCAAGGAAGCAGTAATATGATACCAAAAAAAAAAAAAAAACTTCACTGCTGTTGAGTTGGCCCCGACTCATAGCGACCCCTCCTTGGGTTTCCAAGGCGGCATTCACTACGCAAGTAGATTGAGCAAACTTCATTTCAAGGAGTGGCTGGTGGGTTTCAACCGCCAGCCTTCTGGTCAGCAACCAAATGCCTTAGGCACCATACCACCAGAGCTGTCAGTAATATGACAGAAATGTTTTAATGCTTCTATGTCCTCTGGTGGCTCCAGTGGGCCAGGAGTAGGAGGCAGAGCTGAAGCTCCAGGTTGAGGGGCTTTCACCCAGCCCCTAGAGCCTGGCACTCTGAACTCAGACTTAAAGCCTCCAAACTATAAGAGAATAAACTCCTGTTTCTTCAAATTGTCTCATTTGTGGTATATTCCTGTCAGAGGAGTACTAGGTAACCAAAACATATGAATAACAGAATCCTCTGTCACATCCTTTTACCTATATGATATTAGAAGTTCTATCATTTATTTCCCCAAGCTTGTTAAATATAGAACTGATAAGCAAGACTTATTAGATGCTCTTCAACAGAAAGACACGTAAAGTTAGTTCATTCTTAAGAAAAGGAAAAATCCTAAAACTTAAGATACTGAATAAATCACACATACAACCCTTCCCTCCCTTCTGTCTCTCAAATAGAGTGCAAAGAAAGGTTTACAAGCACCGTATTTACACTTATCACATATCCAAAGGGAAAAGAGAAGGAAATTTGATAGTGTATAAGGAAAAGTTTACAAAGTATGAAATTCCTTCTAAAACCACTAAATCAGATCAATAGGTGATGACAATTACAAAAATAACTATAATCAAAGTTTACAGAGCCAAAAAAAATTTTAATCTATTTTGTACCTGTGGTTAGTGATTTCTCCCCAAAATAATCCTAAAAACATAAGAAATCCATCTAAAGCATATACAAGTTGTAAAATTCAATTAAATATTACTCATTCATATTTTTATTTCCACAATTAACTCTGAAATAGCATTGGAAATTAGGTTTAAGCATGTTTCAAGCAAGATCAAAAAAAAATGGCTGTTCATAAAGTTTTGGAAAGCTCCCCTCAAAAATCCTATGATAACCTCCTAGATAAATAAGTAAAAGACCAATGTATAACACAGTTAAAATTTATTAAAAATCTCTTGAAGTAATTACTAAAACACATCAACAATGAATAATACCAATCCACAATATCTTAGGTAATAAATATTTAAATTTATTTTTAACCAATATTACAATAGTGATATCAATCCATATTATTTGCTCTGTTTAACACAACATTCTCTGCTTTTCCCAAAATGTTTTAAATAATTAAAAGGATATGCTCTAAATTCAGACCAGTGCAAGTCTGATCTTGCCTCCTCCACATTCTCTGACCTTGGGCAAGTGAGAATCTTTTTAACCTCAATTCCCTACTCTGAAGAGTGGAGACAATAATACTTTTACATCATAGTACTGTGGGGACTAAATGATCAATATAGTGGCTAGCATAATAAACATTCCCTAAATGCTAGTAATGCTAAAAAGAAATTTAAAACTTACAGAAGATAAGTGGTTACTCCAAGTCTAAACAGACTTTAAAATCCTAAGAAAGTTAGATAGACAACAACAAGAACCTCTAAGAACAGTAACAGTACTAAAAAAATCTGAAGCAATCATTTGAATTTATTCAGGTTTGTAAGTGTCCATCAATAATAATAACATATATACATGCAGACAAGAACCAAAAACCTCAATTTTCATAATCAAAGTCAAGTTACCAAAAAACATAATCTGGCCAAAGTTGAGAGGAGGTAACTGGTTTTACTTATCTTTGTGTTCCCAGGCCCCAGCAGAGCGTACACAGTATGTACTCAGCATACTATATATATGGATATAGATAGTATGTACTCAGAAGCTATCTGTAGCACTCAACTGGAAGATGCTATATTGACTAGTATTTTAATTTCTTATTTCAAACTGTTAAATTTTATTTTCAGTGAATTCAGCTTTCATATATAGTAGCATAATACAAGTATAATCATATTCAATATTCATTTAGCAAATATTTATTAAGTTCACAATGCTATTGGAAGGTTCTTTTCCTAGAGGCATGGGATACATCTAAGATAAAAACAGAGGCTCCCTGTACTTCTGAAGTTTATATCTAACAAGTTGAGACAAATTAAAAATAAACATAGTTTATAAGGAAATTACAAAGTAAGATACAATATGGATGACAGAATCGATAAAAGAACTTTGGGTAGGATAAGGAGAATCAGGAATGCTCATTATATGTAACCCATAGAGACAACTCCCAGAGAAAGAGTGGTTTAGGGTACATTTCATAGTGGTTCCTTTCACATTTTATAGAGGCTTAGAAAACAGTACTGCTTACATTTAAACCCTGGCCTTTCATTAGGTACTACTCCTGTGTTTGTTTCCTAATCTATAAAGAGAATAAAAGAGAATAATAACAGTACCCAAAATGCAAAAGTTGTGAAAATTAAGTAAGAATGCCTGTACAGTACTTAAAATTATGAAACATGAAGACTTCCGGTAAGACGGAGTAACAGGCAGACAAGCAACACAGACCCTCTTCAACAAAGAAAAGAAAACCGAATTGACAGAGATACAGAAGATAATCCTGGAACCCTGAGCTTTGAAAGGAACTATACAGAAGTGGATTAGGCACCAACTAGTGGAAAAACCTCAACAAAAACAGTGAGTACAGAGATGGTTGGAGGCTGCGGACTGTCAGCTACAATGACAAGACCAACAGCCTGCATATTTTCAAGTAATGTTGGGACCTGAGAATTGACCTAAAGATCAGTCTCAGTCACCAAGGGCTGCACGGACAACTGCTCTGGTGGCCTATGAGTAGGAAGAGAAACTACAAGGAGGGAGACAACCTGAGCTGTGGACTTTCTGCTATCCAGAGGGCGCAGACATTGTGATTGTTTACACGAGGCAGCCATTTTGGATATTTAAAGTGACCGAGGGCACAGCCATTTTGAATGTTTACAAGTGGTGGCCATTTTGGATATTTAAAGTGACCAAGGGCCCAGCCATTTTGAATGTTTACAAG
>NW_006921621.1:9182527-9196131 GCF_000298275.1 Orycteropus afer afer
AGTATTAGTTCGTTGTCGTGGAGGGTCAAGGAAAGGTTTATATATGGAGGGAAACTTACTTTGTTGGTTGCCAGGGGTGGGAGGGGATGGGGAGGGAACACTTAAAAAAAAAAATGAATTGACCCATGTTACTTTAGTTTTGTGTATTTCACTGTACATGAATTATATCTCAATAAAATGTATTAAAAAATTGTGAAACATAATTTATTGTTCTTAGGTGCCACTAAGTCCAATCCAATTTACAGCAACCCCATGTGTACAGAGTAGAACAGCTCTATAGGGTTTTCAAGGCTGTGACCTTTTGGAAGCAGATGGCCAGGCTGGTCTTTTGCAGTGCCTCTGGGCGGGTTCAAATCACCATCCATTTGGCTAGTAGTCAAGTGCTTAACTGTGCCACCCAGGGACTCCAAAATATAAGGACCTAACAAATATTCACTAAACTTTTTAATACCTATCACAATATACTATCAACTCTCCACTAAAGATTAAGCAACTAGAGTGCAAAGAATCTTGTCTCATCCACCTCTTATACTGCTTCTGTCTGTGTTCATATATACAAGAAACATTTATTACGTTAAACCATGTATTTATTGAGTAATCAGACAAGAAAGAATTATAATTATTATGCTAGTAAAAAAATAATGAGTGAGATATGACTGATTAAAAAGAAATAGCTATGCTATAGTATGGACATCACATATAAAAGCTTTTTAATAATCCTTCAGAATCTTTTTCTGATCACAGACCTCATACCTCATTGAAAATCCAAAAAAGATATAGACTCTTTTCCCAGAAAAATTCTATTACGAAAGTCCACACAAAATTTTGCATGTTCACAACTGACACACTTTGAATTGGTTTCCCCATGTTATTTTTGGAAATTTGTTACATCACAAAAACAAGTATCTTGGTGTTATTCCTTTTGAACCCTTTACCAACCACATTTATGAAATATCACTCTTAAATTTTCATTATCTCTGAAATAAATAAGCATTATATACTGAAGGAACAGCCCTCTTATTATGAAGCCCAAATTTTACTTCCCATAACCAAACATCATTCAAAAGTTTCAAATTTTCTAATATACCAGTGTATTGCATGTCAAAAAAAATCACATTTAGAAAGGAGAATGAAATAAGCATGATACCTAATACATGGAATCTACTACAATGAGAATTTTTTGCCATGAGAAAATATATTTAAACTATTAATTACCGCAAATAATTATTAATTAAACGTCTAATACAAAATAAAACAGGTATCATAATGCTTTAGCTATCATTAATGAATCCTAAAGCTTTAGTTATCAATAATAAATGCTAAAGTAGTGTGATTATATCCAAAATATTGTTAAAGTAATTTCACCTTTTCCTTTTCACTTTTTTTAATGACTATGAGAATATTTTAAACAACTTATGTAGATATCATACGTAGATTTCTATTACACACCACTATTCTAGAGATTGAGTCAATTACATCTGAGCATGTCATATAAAGCTAATAAACTGCAAAGTCTAGCTTATCTGACCGACTCCAGAACTACCTCAATGAAGTAAATCAATACCAGAAGCAGAGAAAAGATCCAATGTATGTTATAACTCGGAAAACCAAACTCACTGCCATCGAATTAATTCCGACTCACAGTAACCCCCGACTGGGTTTCCAAGGCTGTAAATCTTTCCGGAAGCAGACTGCCTCACCTTTCTCCCATGGAGTGGCTGATGGGTTCAAACCACCAACCTTTTGGTTAGCAGCCAAATGTCTTACTTAACCTCTACACCACCAGAGCTCCTTAATGTACATTAAACAAACTAAAAACTAAGTCTTTATGCCTGATGTTGGTTTAACACGGTAAATTGTAGACTCATAGAGAAATGTCTCTCACCTGCAAAAAAAGTTAACTTTCCCATTATTTACTAGAAACATGGGACATACATGGAACAGGCAATCAGCAGACCCATGTGACAAGCTTAGTATTCCATACTAGTGATTGTCTACAAAAGGGATTTAAAAGTCCCAATAAGGATTAAAGTTTATTTTCTAAAAAGAAAGTTAAACTATATCCAACAATGTGAAACAGTAACTCCACTAGGCAACATTCTTTTAGTTTCCTTTGTTGCTGCTGTTAGTTGCCATTAGGTGGACATATTTCAACATACTTAAATTTTGTATTTGTTAGACTGATCCTCTCTCCAATTAGTCCAAATTCAGAACAGGCTCCTAATTTTCTGCTCGCTATTAAAGATGTTAACATATGTTTGAAATGCAATCAAATAAGTAGTGTGATAGTGACAATGAGCTCAGGGCAAATAGAGTCATCTACACATGAAATGGAAGAACATAATAAAGCCGATTTTAATTAGACTTTAAACTGTGCTTTCTAATTATAAGTTCAACTTGTAGAATATAAGGAATTTAGGATAATTTTATGGGAAAGGAACTATCTCAAGATTTAAAAGTGTTCACATTTTCATTTGACACTGATTCTTAAAATTCTGATCTCTTCACAATTTAAGCCAATTTTTCAACTGTTTCATAAAGTATGTCTGATAAGAACTATCTAATTAGTAAGTAAAAATGGACTTCCTCATCTTACTCTCACTCGCATGAACACACACCTGAACAGAAAACAGCAAAGTACTCTTCAGAGGGCAACCTATTGCAACAGAGCAGGAATTTTAATTAAAGCCTATGCAAAACTTTGATCTTAGGAGAACACATTCTTAAGTAAACTGAAAACTGTTTCTAAGAATTACCCATGTAGAATATTTAAAAAAAAAAAAAAAACGCACTGCTGTGGAGTCATCTCCGACTCATAGCAACCCCTCCTTGGGTTTCCGAGGCAGTATCACTATGGATACTCTGGTAGCATAGTGGCTAAGACACTTGCCTGCTAACCAGACGGCTGGCGGTTCAAACCCACCAGCCACTCCTCGGAAGGAAGGTTGGGCAATCCTACTTCCGTAGTGATACTGCCTCGGAAACCCAAGGAGGGGTCACTATGAGTCGGGGCCGACTCGATGGCACATAACAACAACAACAATCACTATGGAAGTAGATTGCCCAACCTGCCATCGGAGGAGTGGCTGATGGGTTTGAACCACCAGCCTTCTGGTTAACAAATGCCTTAGGCACTACACCACCAGAGCTCCTATGTAGAATATTATACATTTGAAATATCAGCCTTAAATGTTTTCTAAAAATATGATAAACCAAAACCAAACCTGGAATTTAATCAATTCCAACCCACGGCTTCCCCGTGTGTTTCTCTACTTTAATCAGAACTATATGATCTCAGCTGAGAAGATTGGGCAATCTACTTCTGTAAGGATACTGCGTCGGAAACCCAAGGAGGGGTCGCTGTAAGTTGGAGACGACTCAACGGCACATAACACATGATCTCAGAGGACAGTACTGGGTTCAGTGGTAGAATTCTCACCTTCCATGGGAAGTTGGTCCATGAGAGTTGTTGTGTCCTATCAAGTCTTTTCCAACTCATGGTGATCCCATGTGACAGTAGAATTGCCCCATAGGGTTTTCTTAGCTTTAAATTAAGGAAGTAGATTGCCAGATTTTTCTCCTGTGGAGCCACTGAGTGGGTTTGAACAAACCAATCTTTTGGTTAGCAGTTAAGATTCTGGTTCACTTCCCAGCTAACATGCATCATACAGAGCCACTACCCATCTGTCAGTTGTTTCTATGATGCTGAGCAGGTTTCAGCACAGCTTCCAGATTAAGATGGACTAAGAAGAAAGACCTGGTGCTCTACTTCCAAAAAATAAGTCAATGAAAACCCTATGGATAACAATGGTCAGACTGACACCTAACCATGAGGATGGTACAGGGAAACATTTCATTCCCTTCAGCATGGGGTAACCATGAGTTCAGAGCTGACTCAACAGCAGCTAACAACAGCATATAATCTCAATTTTACAAAGCATTAACTAATACACTTATAATCCAAAACACACAATTTGGCACTTAATTATTATAATAATCATGATAAATAAATACTATTCTATGACTGAGATTCTTTATAGTTAACAAAGTAAGTATAGACGTTAAGTAAAGTTCTGACCTCAGTACTGAGGCACTGATAGAATGCTAAGACGCTTCAAAAGAATATAATAAATAAAACCCACTGCCATCGAGTCAATTCTGACTCACAGTGACCTTACAGGACAGAGTAGAACTGCTCTTCAGAATCTCCAAGGCTGTAATATTTACAGAAGCATACTGCCATATGTTTCTCCTATGGAGCAGCTAGTGTGTTTGAACCATGACCTTCTGATTAACAAACAGTCAAGTCCTTTAACCACTGCACCAAGAAAGCTACTTTTACACCACACAAGGACACCTTATTACTACAACCACAATTAAAGTATTTTTCCATTAGAACCCCTAGTGGTTACATGCTACAAAGCCACTCCCTTGGAACCACCTGGATACTGATTGATCAAAAAGAATGTGAATTGAGTGTCACTAATAGAGTATGTGCTACAACAGATAGTGGAATTCAGGTTTCCATGTTAGTCATCTTTGTTTTGCAAATCATTTGAGAAGTAGAACGGGACCATGACGAAAAGTTTAATAAGGTCAGTTTATTCTTGTTCTAGGAACAAATCCCTACCCTGTATTTCTTGTGAGAAACCTAGACCCTGAAACTTCATTTCCCTGTGGCTATGTCTTTAAGGCCTACTGTCAGACCCTCTTTCCTCCTTTCCCAACCCCCCTACCCAGGAAGTTAGTCTGACTATCTAGTTAGTACCTGCTATCAACGACCATCCATCCCACTGCCACACCAAGCTGGCTTGCTCCACTTACCTGCCTACACATAGGCTTTTCCTACATAACCCTAATGCTGACGGCCAGCCATAGGGATATATGGTAGTGCGTAAGGCATTTGACTGCTAACCAGAAGGCTGGTGGTTCAAACCCACCAGCCACTCCTCAGAAGGAAGACTGGGCAATCTACTTCCGTGGTGATGTTGTTGTTAGCTGCCTTCGAGTCGTTGCTGACTCATAGCGACCCCATGCACAGCAGAATGAAACACTGCCTGATCCCACGCCTGCTCCATGATCCCTGCTAAACTTGAGCCCATCATCACAGCCACTGTGTCAATCCATCTCGTTGAAGGTCTTCTCCTCTTTCCTCCACCCTCCACCCTACCAAGCATGACATCCTTCTCCAGGGAATGTTCCCTTCTGTCAACACAACCAAAATAGGTGAGACGAAGCCTGGCCATTCTCGCGTCCTAGGAGCATTTTGGGTGCACTTCCTCCAGGACAAATCTGTTAGTTCTTTTAGCAGTCCATAGTACTTTCAGCATTCTTCGCCAGCACCACAACTCAAAAGCATCAACTCTTCTTCGGTCTTCCTTATTCATTGTCCTCCGTGGTGATACTGCCTTGGAAACCCAAGGAGGGGTCTCTATGAGTTGGATCTGACTTGACGACAGTGAGTTTGGTTTTCGGTTCTCAGATCTCTCAGATCAGTGTTCTGCTGAGTCCTCCATCTAGAATCCACTATACACTAGAACTATTTCATCCCTAAATCCTGCTAAAATTCATTCCACATAGTTAGTAGAATATCATATCCTACAAGTCATCACTACCACAATGCTGATTACCCAATTTACCCAAATTTTAATCATGTCATATTAAGTTTTCTTCACCTTTTCTTTTCTGAATACAGATTCCCTGAAAACTTTCACATTTTTCACAACCTGCTTCTCCAATTTAACTAGAAGGCCAAGCAAGCATTGTTGACCTCTCCTTGCATGTCTGTGCACCTGGCTCTATTAGCACCCCAAATCTCTACCTGTCTTCAAGTCCTTGCCACAATGACACCATATATATAAAATATATAAAACATGAAATTTAACTCTTTCTATAATTACCAAAGGGAGCTCTGGTAGCATAGTGGCTAAGGCACTTGACTGCTAACCAGCAGGCTGGCGGTTCAAACCCACCAGCCACTCCCCGGAAGGAAGGTTGGGCAATCCTACTTCCGTAGTGATACTGCCTCGGAAACCCAAGGAGGGGTCGCTATGAGTCAGGGCTGACTCGACGGCACATAACAACAACAACAACAACATAATTACCAAAATACATTTAACAGTAGAGTAAAATATTCCATGACAGAGAAGGGGAAAGGAGCAGAAATCTGAATTACGTATAAATAAAAATTGGGAGATATTTCTGATTGGCAGTATAGCATGAAACAAAAATACTTAATTTTTTGTAACTTTTTTTTTTAATCTTAACTGTTTGGAAATTAAAATCATCTTACTAAGTTAATATGGTATCATTTTACTTTACAAACCCCTTATTTAAATGCATGGCAAACCTCAGGCTGTTTTCTGTACAAAAATATCAAATATCATGAATGGGAATGTTCACCCTTCATGTAACTTTATGGGATATAAACTATTCAAAACTTTCAACACTTAAGAAAATCTGGTCATGAGCACTTATTAATTATGTTAATTATAATTAATTATAACTGATTTGTTAGATTTGCTAATGATTCAACTTTGAGACAAAAATCTCCTACTTGTTGCCATCAAGTCAATTCCAACTCACAGCAACCCAAAAGGAGATAGAAGAACTGCCCTATAGGATTTTCAAAGCTGTGGACTGCTGAAAGAATGAACAAATCTGTCTCGGAGCAAGTATAGCTGGAATGCTCCTTGGAAACAAGAATTTTCAGACTCTGTCTTGAAGTTTTGTCATGTAGTTAGAAGGGACCAGTCCCTGGAGAATATCATCATGCTAGTAAAGTAGAAGGGCAGCGCAAAAGGGGAAGGAAAAACTCAAGGAGATGGATTCACATAGTGGCTGGGATGAAGACCTCAAGCATGGCAACAACTGTGAGGATGCTGCAGGGCCTGGCAATGTTTTCTTCTGTTGTGCGTGGGGTCGCTATGGCTCAGAACCAATTCAAAGGCACCTAACCACTACCTTTACAGAAACAGACTACCCCCTCTTTATCCCTCTGAGCAGCTGTTGGGCTTCAAACCACTGACTTCTCAGTTAGCAGCCGAGTATACTTAACCACTGTACCACCAGGCTCCTTTTCATGCTCTGGATTAGTGTAACTAAATTAAATTGCGAGATTGAAACGTCAAACATTAGCAGGCAATTTCCATTTACAACTACTTATCTGTATAAATCAGGATTTTTCTCCAAACAGTGCAACAAAGTAAATTATAGAAGTGAATTATTACAGAAGTGCAAAGGTCATTTCCAAACAAACTGCAAATTTAACTTCATGATGTAAACATATTGACTTTAAATGGTATATATGTGAGTTTGTAAAATAAACTAAAAAGTTCATAACCTCATCTCAAATTATTGAGAGAAAATGAGTCCTTAAAATCATGCTTACTTTTCCAAAAATAAAAATTCATATAAAATGATACTTCATTTGGCAGTATTTGCCTTGCTTTATCTTTCTCCACAAATGCAAATCTGTACTTTGGAATATGAAAACGCATCATACTATCTCCCCAAAGTTCTCCCCAAGTTTTTTCATAAAATACATCAAATTGTTTATGATAGCCATTCTTCCACATTCAACAAATGTTGAAACTAAAAGCATCACTTTAACAATTCAACTAAGTCTCTTCTACTACTCATCACAGAAGCTCTGGTAGCGTAATGGTTAAAGCATCTGGCTGCCAACCAAAAGGTTGACTGTTCAAACCCAACAGCTGCTCCACAGGAGACAGGTGAAGCAATCTGCTTCCATAAAGGTTTACAAGCAGTTTTACTGTCCTAGAGGATTGCTAAGGAAAAAAAAAAAAAAAATTAATATTATCTTCCTATATAAAGTCTGCAAGGTATAATACTTAAATAAAGTTCAATCTCTGCATTAGTATAGAATCATCTCACCCCACTGATTCTTTTTCCCTTACACAGAATCACAGATTTGGATGTGATTTCCACACTTCTTAAAAAAACTGAAGAGGGTGAAGGAGGACACCGATCCTACTGAGAAGCATATCCAGTAGCAAGGTGGAAAATAGTGGGTTTTTTTTTTTTTTTTAATAATTTCAAAATGCCAAATTAACACAGTCTTACATACAACCCAACAGATCCTCAAGGCATCACAGTAACTGATGATCACAAATGATGACCCAAGATCATCAAAAGTGGTTAAATTGTATTCTGCATCCTATTTAAGGTAGAAAATAACTGTATATTTAATCTTAGAATGATTTTCATCCAAAGTGATTAACGTGGTTTTTTATAATTTGATGCATAAAGGAATTAAGTCCTCAATTATCCAATAAGCTGAATGAATCAATCAGAAAAGCATTAACTGGAAAGTTTCAAATAACCAAAGTTTTAGTTTCTGAGTTCAAGTGTACTTTATGTATAAAAGTTACCTGAAAGCAGAGAGAGAGGGACATAAAAGTTGAAGGTCTAAGAAAACAAAATAGCTAGGCAAGTATTTATAAACACTATGCCTGAAGCATCTCCTACTAAAGTGTGGGCAGAGTGTGCCACATCAGCAGTACTCCACTTATGCTGCTTCTAAACCATTCGTTAGTTTCATGAATTATTAATTTGGGGTAATGGTTGGTTGATAGGAAGCAGTACCAACTCTCCTCATTGGCAAAAAGTGAGAGCGTCCTACTCCTGATTTACTCTGCAAAACCAAGTTGGGATTACTCTCACAGAACACGCACTGCCTTTTACAGTCGCACAAACTTGAATTTAAAAAGAAAAAAAAAAAAAAGCTATTCTCTTTTAAAGTGCTTCTAATTCTTAAGAACTGAGGGAGTCAGTGCCTAGCCAACACCCAACTCTTATCAAATGAACTGTTACACTACTACAAAAAAACTCCTTTTCCAACCAGCCTGCAATGCATTCTACTTTCTCTAGCTCCGAACAAAACTTTAAAACACACAGTAAATAACATAGTAAGATCTTGTACTTTTCTCTCCTCTACCAAGGAAGTCTAACTCCAAACAGGAAACTGTTCCTCAAAGCGCTCAATATTGAAATCCTATCAAACCTCAGCCCAGTCCTCAAGGTGGTGATTTAATATTTAAGTGCCAACACACTTGCCTAGCTAGAACAACAGTAAATACTCAATTCTCCTTGTTCTTGAGACATCCCTTGGAAGTTTTGGCAGAGGAAAAACCAAATGCTTTTCCTATTTTATTTAGAAAATAAATCTTCTAAAAAACCCAATCTGTACAAAGCCTCGCAAAAGATAAACAAGTTGAAAGTGCTACTTTGTTAAGGTTTTCGATCACCCTCCCCCATCCGACAGGGTGGGGGTGGGGGGTTGGGAGGAAAGGGGCTGGGGAGAGGAACAGAGCCCCGGGCCGATTTCAGCAGGGCAGGGGACCAGGCGAGGCAGCCGCCCCCAAATTTTCCCGGGTGCAAGAAAGGAGCGGGGAGGAAAGCGCGAGAAGCACCAACGAGCCCCTCCGCCCAATTTCTCTACAGAAGAGCAAGGTGGAAGGTAGGACCAGGAGGGGCGGTGAGGAGGGTGGGGTGGTGCCACGCAGGTGTTGATCTCCGTCCCTTTCTAGCAGAGTCCGAAAAGGGGACACGCCTCCTCGGGTCAAAAGGGTCCGGCCAGACGGCGGGCAACATCCTCAAGTCTCTTACCCATGCTGGGGGCTCCCGCGGGGAGAAGCCCGGCGCCACTGCTCCTCCTCCTGCTTGCTGTTCGCACGGCCGCTCCGGCAGCAGGAGGCGGGTCCCGCACCCCGTCTCGCCCCTCCCGACCTCAGGCGGGGCGGGGAGGCGCTTCCATCCACCCCACAGCGTTCTTCAACCAGTCTCGTCCGCGCGGCCCTAGAAGAAGCAGTGGTGGCGGCAGCTCCTCACGTCCGGCCTCCGCCGAAGCCACGGCGGCGGGAGGACCGGTCTCCGCCCGCCCAAATACTGTTTATCCAACCCGGTTGCCCCCGTAGGGGTGTGGAAACCTGACGTTTCGCCCTGGGCGCTGGCTCCAACCCAGAGCGCCTTCCCAGTCTCAGACCTGGACCCACGGCCCTCCCTCTGCGTCGCAGTCCTCGAACGCAACGCCAAAATTAAAGGGAAGACCAGGGCAGAGGCGGAGAAGGTGCAGAGAGCTGGGCGGAGAAATCAAGTCTCGCGAGAACTTGCCTTGTTCTCCCCTCACCCCCGCCCCGCCCCCGTCGTGCTTGGGCTCTCCTCGTGGCCCCCGGGCTGGTGCCAGGTGCGGTGACTTTGAGGCTCGGGGGTCCAGGGCAGCCCGTGTCCAGATGCGCCACGGGGCGTAGTATAGGGGATGAGAGGGAAGCTGCGGCTTGACTTAAGCTCGGCGGTTCGTGCCAGCTGGGCCGAGCGTTTTGAAGTTTGTCGCCTCAGCTTGATACAAAGATTTTTTGCTGATAGCCAAAGTGAGCCTGGATTACCCCAGTTTGCGCGGTGGCGATACGGCGTTGCTTTCTGCAAAAGGAAGGCTCTGGGAGACCTAAAGGAAAAGATGTGGTGGAGGAGAGAGCTAGCCTGCCTGCTTTTGCCTCTCAAAGGACCTGCTGCCAGGAACCTGCCGTTTACCTTGCAGGATTCCTTGCGAATCGGAAAGATTTGTTCTTTGTCGGGGGAAGAGAAAAAAGGTACGAAAAAAATGCTGATTTACAGGAATAAATTAATTGGGTTCCTTCAGTCGCTGTCAGCTGAAGACAACTTTTTAAGTCCTTTCTCACTTTTGAAAGTGTAACTTAAATTATTACCTGATTTTATTTATGTATATCCACTGCCATCCAGTCGATCGCGACTCACAGGGACCCCTGTAAACCAAACCAAACCAAACTCACTGCCCTGGAGTTGGATCCGACTCACAGCGACCTTTCCTTGGGTTTCCCAGGCTATATCACTACGGAAGTGGATTGCCCAACCTCCCTTCCGAGGAGTGGCTGCTGAGTTTGAAGAGCCAGCCTTCAAATGCCTTAGGCTAGATTTCAATTTCTTAGTCTCTTGAAAGATGTTATTCTTATAGTGCAAATTACAGAATCTGGCACATTGTAGCAACCTTGTAAATATCCATTCCCACTCCATCTTATAGGCCTGCTTTTTCTGAATTGTCAAACTTATCAACAGTGACCAAAAAAGAGAAATGAAAAATTTTCATTTATACACATCTAAACTTCTTGGCTGTATTGTATTGAAACCATAGAACACGGGCTTTTTTCAGTCAACAGAAACTTACTATTAATTACGTCCATTGTCCCTAACTAAGCAAACAAACAAAAAGCTTAAGTATAATCTTTATCCTCATAGTGTGATGTGGACATAGAAAGTTAATTAACAGTACGAGGTGGTTGTTAGGTGCCATTGTGTCAATTCCAACTCATAGTGACCTTATGTGCAACAGAACAAAACACTGCTCAGCCTGTGCAATCCTCACAATTGTTGCTATTATTGTAATTGAGCCCATTGCAGCCACTGTGTCAGCCCATCACATTGAGGGTCTTCCTCTTTCTTGCAGACCCTCTACTTTATCAAGCATGATATACTTCTCCAGGGTCTGGTCCCTCCATCAGTCCAAAGTAAATGAGATGTAGACTCACCAGTTCACTTCTAAGGAGCATTCTGGCTGTAGTTCTTCGGAGACAGATTTGTTCATTCTTCTGGCAGTCCAGAGTATATTCAATATTCTTCACTAACACCACAATTCAGATGCATCAGTTCTGGTCTTCCATATTCATTATCCAGCCTTCACATGCATATGTGGCGATTGAAAATACTGTGGCGTGATTCAGGCTCACATTAGTCATCAAAGTGACATCTTTGCTCTTTAACACTTTAAAAGAGTCTTCTGCTGCAGATTTGCCTCATACACTATCATACAATACGTCATTTGATTTCTTTTTCTTTCTTTTTTCCACTTCTTTTTAAAATTGTGATTTGGATGAAAGTTTACAGAGCAAATTCCTCTTCCAGACAACAGTTCATAAATACTTTGTTTCAGACACTGATTGCAATCCCCATAAGATAACAGCTCTCTTCCCACTTCCTCCCTGTGGTCATTTGAATTCTTGACTACTGCTTCCGTGAGCATTGATTGTGGATCTGAGTAAAATGAAATCCTTGACAACTTCAATATTTTCTCCGTTTATCATGATATTGCTTATTGATCCACTTGTGAAGATTTTTGTTTTCTTTATGTTGAGGTATAGTCCATACTGAAGGCTGTAGTCTTTGCTCTTCATCAGTAAGTGCTTCAAGGCCTCTTCACTTTTATGGCAGTATGAGGTAGCAAGGTTCAAATCCCTAAGAATTTAAAAGAAAATATTGACAATGCAGGTTTCAGGGAGAGGGTATGAATTGATGTTTGGAGGAGGGCAATCGTTCCTGCCCAGAGGGGTCCTAGAAATGAGGAGTGGATGGGAAATGCAAACAGAATATTCCTGAGCTTTTAAGTTATCAGTGTAGCTCAAGCAGCCCAAGAAAGTAGACCATTTAAGGTTTGAAACAATGGAGCTGGAGAGAGGGAGAAGAAAGTTCATGAAAAAAGACAAAAAATACTATATTGGCGAGAACTACATTCCTAAGGTCTCTAGGATCCTAGATATTTCTGGAAGAAAAGCAAATGAACAGAGAGAGGTCAAGGAAAACAGAAGGGAAAAAAGAGACTATTGGATTTGACAATAAAAAGGTCTTCTTTGAAAGTACATGAACAAAAAAACAAGCTCACTGCCATTGAGTCAGTTCTGACTCATAGCAACCCCTTTTGGGTTTTTAAAGAGGTAAATCTTTACTGAAGTAGATTGCCCAGTCTTCCTTCTGTGGAGTAGCTGGTGGGTTTGAACCACCAGCCATCTGGTTAGCAGTCAAATGCCTTAAGCACTATGCCACTAGAGCTCCTTACAACAGGATATATATACATATATATATATATATGTAAATACACGATATATAACAGTATACATATTTTATATATGTATATTCAGGATAGGAGCTCTGATGGTATAGTGCCTAAGGCATTTGACTGCTAACCAGAAGACTAGCAGTTCAAACCCACCAGCCACTACTCAGAAGGAAGATTGGGCAATATAGTTCCATAGTGATACTGCCTCAGAAACCCAAGGATGGATCGCTATGAGTCAGATCCGACTCAACAGCAGTGAGTTTTTTTTTTTTGGTTATATTCAGGATATAAATAACAGAAAAGTTAAAAGTCAAAGATTTCAGTGACTAAATGAATATTAAGAAATATAAGGAGACCACAGGTAAATAAGGTGACCACATTTTCTGAACCAGAAATTGGGTCATTTAATCCAACAACATGGTAAAACATTTATGATTAGTTCTGTATTAGAAATCCCAGGATCTGTAAGATCTTGATACAGACCATGTATTTTGAAAGTTTGAAAATTAAAATAAGCAAATTCACTTTGCAGAGTCACAGGTTAGTATCCCATTTGGGTGATTTTGAAATGTGGATCATAAAAGAAAATGAAAGGATTAAAGAATATGACTCAAAAGTATAATTGAACAAAAGGACAAATACTGTATTAGTCCGTTATTGTAAAAGTTAAGGAAAGGTTTATCTATTGAAGGAAATTTTCTTTGTCGGTTACCAGGGGTGGGAGGGGAGGGGAGGGAAC
>NW_006921621.1:9196997-9199986 GCF_000298275.1 Orycteropus afer afer
TACCTCAAGTAGACACACGCCCTGGAGAGAACAATCATGGGAGAAGGAAGGGCTGCTTATGCACAGAGAGACAGCTCAGGGGGCAGGAGAGTATGGAGGGATGGATGCTGGGAAGTGGTACTATGGGGAGGAAGTGGGAGGGAAGCTGCTGCATTATGGTAAACTGTGGTCAGTGACATGAGACAAAGTATATGTGAACTGCTGTATGGAAAGTGAATTTGCTCTGTAAATCTTCACCCAAATCACAATAAATAAAAATAAATTTTTTAAAAAAAAAGTATAATTGAGAAAACTGAAGTTGATAAGATGGGATGTAAAAGTCTTTAGACCTTCTCTCCTCTCTGGAATACTTTGCCCTTCTAGTCAGAAGTGTTGCCCAGTTTGCAAATCATGTATTAAACTTCAAATCAGTTTATATCATTGGCTGAATATGATTTTTTTTTTTTATTATAACAAACTTTAAATTCCTTTTAGCTAAGAACAGATTTTTTTTAATGTTTTTTGTTAGTCACTAGTCTCGTATCATACTGAATTAGAGACAAAAATGTGGCATTCTGGTTCTGTCAAGATTATAGCTTCTAAAACCCTATGGGATAGTTCTTCTGTGTCCTTTTGGGTTACTCTGAGTCGGAAGTGACTTGATGGGAACGGGGTTGGTTTTGGTCCCCACCCTTCCTCATATTCCAGGAAAACTGGACTAATGTGCATTAACCATCTCTTTTTTTCCTAAATACTGAACATGTTGATCTGGCATTGCAGTGTAGTAAATTACTTGGTATGGCTTTTCTAGCCATGTCTTTGTAAATTCTGTGGTGGAATTTGTCATGAGTAACTGAGTAGTTCCTGATTGTTAAAGTTATCCACCTGAGCTATTTCTGTTGAGAATGGCATAAAGCAATGTTCTGGGAAGTTCACTCTCTCTCAGGTGCTTAGAATTCTGATGTTATGATTGACTCCTTTGGCCACTCAGCCAGGCTCAAAAGGGGACCTCCTAGAGACAGAAGTCTCTCTGACTGCTGGCTGAGAAAGATGTGCTGCTGAGAGAAACACGCTCCTGAGAAACACTCACTGCTGAGAAAGAGACACCGAGAGACATACGCTGCTGTGAAAGAGACACCAAGAGACATGCACTGCTGAGAGAGACACCGAGAGACATGCATTGCTGGGAGAGTGGCTGAGAGAGACTGTTGCCTGAGAGACAGCGGGCTGAGAGAGACTGAGCGTTTTTCCTGAACTTGAATTGTAGCCTGGTGCTTCCCTAATAAACCTCATAATCTGTGAGTTCTGTGTGGCCACTGCAGTGAATTATTGAATCCAGCAGATAGGTGGTGAATGCTACAGGAGGAACGCTTGGTGTCAGGGTTGGTGAAAGGGCTGGAGGGAGGCAATATGTCTGGCTTTGCAGGAATAGACCTTGGGCTACTGATGATGATTCTGTCTTCCTCTTGTGGGGTTAGAGGACATCAGGAGATGTGGCCTCCTTGCCTCTTTAGCAGGCATCAAAGAGAATATTACAATTTCTACGTGAATAACACAATTTCAGACCAATCTAATTGATATCAAACTGCCATTAACCTATTTTATACAAAGAACACACCATGTTTTGCATGCCATGCAACCCCCATGTGTTATTTTTATAAACACGCTATACCAATATTTTTCACGTGTTGATGACTTCAATTTCCTTTTTTTTCATGTCCAACAGATTTCATGTAAGTCTTCATCTTGGTGCCAGTAGTTGTGGAGGTTTGCTTCCCAGCAGCAGATCTTCACCAGCCTACCTTCAAGTTTCTAAAGCGGTTGCTGTCCAAGCAATATTTCTTCCCTGCTCTGCAAACTACATTCTCCACTGTAGGAAGATATCAATTTTTCTCCCCTAAAAACAGCCCTTGTTAGAGGAACCAGCCCCAGCCTAGGAAGTACACTAGTCTGGTGGAAAAGGCCACTCAGGAAGGCAAGGCTGGTGTGCCACAGCCACACACATTTTCCCTGCTGCCCAGCTCCTGACCACTGTGCTCAGTTGGTTTGAATCTCCTACCTGTGTGGACTCCACAGGCTTCATGTGGAACTGGCACTGCAGGACCTGGGCACATGTGGGCAACAACACTCATCCACTGCAAGACTAGCCCATGCTCAGGCTATGGCAACTCCACATGCAGTCCTACACCCACCCCTCCACCCGTATCTGGTGTGACATACCAAGGCACAGACCAGCTACAAGGACCTCCACTGCTTTTAGGCCCAGCCACAAACTGCCCCAGAGCAATTACACAGTTTTGATAGTTTATTTTCTGACTGCTAGGGTAGCATCAAACTTGATCCATGACTTCTTGATCATGGCTTACACCTTTATTTATACAAATATGACCAAAAGTAATATTTTTGAACTATTGAATGAGGGTAAATAGGGCAAAGACATGCAGGGTATATGCATGGGTGCACCATGCTAGAACTTTTTTACACAATTTCATCATTTCCTCCCATTAGGCTTGTGGGCATGTTATTTATATGACATGTTTGCAAAAAAACACACTAGTTCTTCCTAACATTTTCTCAGAATTTACCAGGAGATATCTAAACTGAATAAATTGTCTATCTTCTTTACTTTTGGTAAGAACTAAATATAAATTATTACATCAAGGTATAACCTGAATTTTGAAAATCATTTTTTGGAAAACAATTGCAGGAAATAATAGTAGTAGTCACAATGCCTAAACTGTGAGATCATTGAAGCTAAAAAATCTCCCTGCACTAAATAGTAACCCATCAGCTCGTAAAAATCCTGTTACTCTGCTAGAAGTTTGGGGGATATGCTAGGCATATGACCACTCTAAGCACTTTTCACTATTGCACATGAAGAATAAGTTTAATTACAAAACTTGCTGACCACCATTACTTGGTCACAGCCAGCTACCCAGAGGGACCGAGTAGTTGATCCTGCGGGCTTGGGACCATAGTCGCAGGGGACATCAAGCTCAATTGGCATAAC
>NW_006921621.1:9200741-9203571 GCF_000298275.1 Orycteropus afer afer
TTTTTAATGAAGTTGTTTATACTTTATTCAGAAGCTAACGTCATGTTAGTGCTGGCCTCTGATAAAGTCATTGGAACCCCATAGGCCCTCAAAGGGAAACAAGCTGTCTTTGTAAGGCCAGGTATTTTATGTAATCCCCATGATAAATACATTTGCATTTTTCAAATATCATTTAAAAAAAATCCATTGCCATTGTGTCAGTTCCAACTTAGAGCAGCCCTATAGGACAGACTTGAACTGCCCCAAGAGGTGTTCAAGGCTCTAATCTTAATGAAAGCAGACTGCCACCTCTTTCTCCCAAGAAGTGGCTGGTGGGTTCAAACCACAGATCTGTTGGTTCACAGCCGAGTGCTTAACCACTGCACCACCAGGGCTCCTCTTTCAAATATTAAAACCAAACTCACTGCCGTCGAGTTGGGTCCGATTCATAGCGACCCCTTTTTGGGTTCCGAGGCTGTATCACCATGGAAGTAGATTGCCTAACCTTCCTTCCGAGGAGTGACTGATAGGTTTGGACTGCCAGCCTTCTGGTTAGCAGTCACATGCCTTAGGCACTTCGCCACCAGAGCTCCTTTCAAATATTAAGCAGCTAAATTATATGCTAGGAGCTCTGATGGCATAGTGCCTAAGGCATGTGACTGCTAACCAGAAGGCTGGTGGTTCAAACCCACCAGCCACTCATTGGAAGGAAGGTTGGGCAATCTACTTCCATAATGATGATGTTGTTGTTATGTGCCGTTGAGTCAGACCTAACTCAAAGCAACCCCTCCTTGGGTTTCCGTGGCAGTATCCCTACAGAAGTAGATTGCCTCATCTTCCTTCTGAGGAGTGGCTAGTGGGTTTGAACTGCCAGCCTTCTGATTAGCAGTCAAGTGCCTTAGGCACTACGCCACCAGAGCTCCTTGCAAATCCAAGGAGGGGTCACTATGAGTCAGATCTGACTTGACAGGACAGCAGTGAGTTTTGACTTAAATTATGCTAAGGACCTCCGGTGGTGTAGTGGATGAGGGATTTGACTGCTAACCAGAAGGTCAGCATTTCAAACCCACCATCTGCTCTGTGCATGGAAGACTGGGTGATCTACTTCGGTAAAGACTTACGGCCTCAGAAACCCAATGGGGGTCACTATGAGTCCAAAACGACTGGATGGCTGTGAGTTTGGTTTTTTGGTTTCGTTAAATTATATGCTAATATGTAAAAATAGCAGCTGGGTGGCAGAACTGTTAAGCACTCAACTACTAGCCAAAAGGATGGTGGTCCAAACCTACCCAGCGGCTCCAAGCAGGCCTGATGATCTGCTTCTGAAAGGTTCCAGCCTTGAAAACCCTATGAAACAGTTTTATTCTGCACACATGGGGTCACCATGGGCCAGAATTGAATCGACGGATGGCAACTAGCAACAATAAATCATGTAAAGAATTTGCAGTCATGAGTACACATTCATTCAACTCAACAGACTTTTGCTATCTCCACAGTAGATCAGCAACTGCCCTGTCATAAATACAAAGATGGAAAATACAGTCCCTACACTAACGAGGAGGTTTTGAGGAGCCTGTTGAGGCCTTGGGGTACACTGGAGTTATCGAATATGAAAGATGAGGAAGGGTGGTCAGACAGCCAAGACAACAGACAGGTGTACATTCATAACCTCAAGGTGCTTCTAGAGGGGTCCAGACACAGAACCAGAATCAAATTACAAAAGGCCCTGTGGGCCATGGGAATGAGTTGGGGTTTTATCCTGGGATTTATAGGCAGTTGATGAGGGATTTTAAGTAGGTAACTGATATCTCAGACTGTCATCCATATCTATGTTGTTTTTAGGTGTCATCAAGTCAGTTTTGACTCCCAGTGACCCTGTGTACAACAGAATGAAACATTGCCTAGTCCTGTACCATCCACACAATCATTGCTATGCTTGTGTGCATTGTTGCAGCCACTGTCAATTCATCTCGTTGAGGGTCTTTCCCATTTTTGCTGACCATCTTCTTTATGAGGAGCTCTGGTAGTGTAGTGGCTAAGGCACTTGATTGATAATCAGAAGGCTGGTGGTTCAAACCCACCAGCCACTCCTCAGAAGGAAGGTTGTGCAATCTACTTCTGTAGTGGTACCGCCTCAGAAACCCAAGGAGGGTTTGCTATGAGTCGGGTCCGACTCAATGGCACATAACAACAACAACAACTTTATAAAGTATGATATCCTTCTACAGGAACCAGTCTCTCCTGATGACATGTCCAAAGTATCTAAGACAAAGTCTTACCATCTCTGCTTCTAAGGAGTATTCTGACTGTACTTCTTCCAAGAGAGATTTGTTCATTTTTCTAGAAGATCATGGTACACTCAGTATTCTTTGCCAATACCATAATTCAAATGCATCAATTCTTCAGTCTTGTTATTCACTGTCCAGCTCTCACATGCATATGAGGCTAGTGAAAAGGCAATAGGTTGGATCAGGTGCACCTTAGTCTTCAAAGTGATATCTTTGCTTTTTAAAACTTTAGAAAGGTCTTTTGCAGCAGATTTGCTCAATGCAGTACATCATTTGATTTCTTGACTGCTGCTTCCATGAGTGTTGATTGTGGATCCAAGTAAAATGAATTCCTTGACAACTTCAATATTTTCTCCATTTATCATGATGTTGCTTACTGGTCCAGTTGTGAGGATACCAAAACCAAGCTCACTGCTGTTGAGTCAGATCTGACTCATAGCGACCCCTCCTTGAATTTCTGAGGCAGTATCACTGTGGAAGTAGATTGCCCAATCTTCCTTCTGAGGAGTGGCTGGAGGGTTTGAACCCCCAGCCTTCTGGTTAGCAGTCAAATGCCTTAGACA
>NW_006921621.1:9203906-9206917 GCF_000298275.1 Orycteropus afer afer
AACATCAACAACAACAAAGTCAACAAACTAAGGACCTCTGGTGGTGTAGTAACTGGGGGAATTGGCTGCTAACCAGAAGGTCAGCAGTTCAAACCTACCAGATGCTCCATGGGAGGAAGATGAGGCAATCTATTTCCGCAAAGATTTATGGCCTTGGAAACTCAATGGAGGGGTGTTGTGAATTGAAATTTTAAAAGACTAATTTTTTTCTTTTTTTGGTAAGTTCAACCAACTAGTCAAACCAACATGTTCCCAGTACCTTCTATAAACAAGGCACTAGAGATGGGGGTTCCCTGGGTAGTGCAGATGGTTAACACGCTCAGCTACTAACTGAAAGGTTAGAAGTATGAGTCCGCCCATAGGCGCCTTGGAAGAAAAACCTTGGGAAAAGGCTTCCAAAAAATCAACTGTTGAAAATTTCTGTAGCACACATGGATATAGTCAGGGTTGACTCGAGACAGCAACTCATTTTTCACATGTATGTTGGACATTGTGAGTAAGAAAACACAGCAAACACAAACTCTGCCTTCAAGGAATATGATTTCCAGTTAAGAGGGCTAAAATATGTTTTTAACTTGTTTAAATAAAATTCACTTTATTGCAAAGAAGCTGAATTTAGAATCATGGCTCATACCAGTAAAGTGAGCACATTCTTATCTCAGTAGTGTGTTTGGAGTATTCTGATTTGGATCTCTGCAAATTTTAAGCAGTAAATGCAAATGACCTGTTGCCTAATCATTAGAGGCTGATACAGTAAAACCCATGAAAGGGGAAACTGTATAAGATGGAAACCTGTCAGAGAAGGAAACTCAAATATTTTCCACTAAAATAAGCAATAGAAAAGTATTAAAATTGCACCCTTTCAAAGGTGGAAAACTTGTGAGACCCGGAAAAACAAGACAGTCTCTTCAAGTTGTTTTTCACAGGTTTCACTGTGTTTGTACGTATCACAAGTTAGTCTAATCACAGGATAGCATTTTTAAAGATACAAGTATCAGTAATCTGTGTTTTATTCATCAGTGAGAATGTATAAATTACAAAGAAGGGATTTAGTAGTAATAATAATAAGGCAGTGTTCAACAGAGGATTCCATTTATAATCATTATCCCTAGGACATTATTACCATTTTTTTATCAAATCATTATATTTCTATGCTTCTACTCACCTGGCTATAAATTCTTTCAGAAATAAAAAGTGAAAACTTTATTTCAGATCCCCACTCAACAGCCTTGACTGCACAGATGATGATGAGATGAAAATTATGACCTGAAAACTTTTAAACTGCCCAGAATTATTTTGAAGCCCAGAAATGTTTGCTTGCTAAAGCAAAAGAATCTGGTAAACCAAGACATACCTCTCTGCATATTCCTGAGAGCTCACATTCCATTCTGTCAGTTTCCTGGCCACACCTCCCCACTCCCACACTGCACCACATTCTGAATACAGTTCATAAGAAGGTCTCCTCATCCTCCTTGTTGGTTCACACCTCCTCACCCAGCATCTGCCTTTGCTCACATCCACTTAAATATCTGACAGCTGCTTGGAGTGTAATAGTACACGTCAACCTCTCTACTCCTGGGATTATACCAATACCTCCAGTTTATAACCCCGGATCCTGAGTCACACGAAATGATCCTGCACACACTCCCTATTTCCTTCTTTGCACATCTGCTTCTTCTTCAACATGGATCATGTCCATTTCTTTTTTCCCCTCAACAATCATGTTTCTGATTTGTGGGTTCTCATAATTTTATCTTTGGACTACCCCTGTTTTTCCTTAATTTCCTAGACTATATCCCCATCCTTCTTTTTTCATCCCATCCTTTTTCTCTATCTCTGTTCTTTTGTTGTCAATCCAGTTTGCCTGGTCTATTAAGTGACACATAGATAGACTCTTTGATCGCCTAACACTAGCTCACCACCAAATATCTTTATAATTTGGAATACCCTTGGACATTTTGAGACTATTGTAAAGTAATAAAGTTTTCTACATGTTAATTAACAGCATGTAATCTCCATTTCTTTTTTAAACCAAATCTGCAAAGTAGGCAGTATTATTTCTAGTTTGACCATATTAGCAACAAAAAAACATTAATAACAGCTAATATTGGGAGCTCTGTTAGCATAGTGCCTAAGGCACTTGGCTGCTAATCAGAAGGCTGGTGGTTCAAACCCACAGCCACTTCTCGAAAGGAAGATGGGGCAATCTACTTCCGTAGTGATACTGCCTAGGAAACCCAAGGAGGGTCGCTATGAGTCGGGTCCAACTTTACGGCATATGACAACAACAACAACATTATCATCTGACCATTTTAACTGCCAGGCACTTAATATCCTCGTATGGCACAGTTCTCACTACAACCCTATGATTAGTTGTATTATCATCTCCATTTTAAAGAGCAGGAAACAGACTTGAATTAATTAACTTGCCTTCGATCTGGCACAGTGGTCATATGCTCAGGTACGAACCAAAGAGTTGGCAGTTTGAGCCCACAGCTGCAACTCGGGAAAATGATGTGGCAATCTAATTCCATAAACATTACAGTTTGGAAATCCTATAGGGCAGATGGAAAAGCTCAATATCTTCAGCCAAAACAAGTTCAGGAGCTGACTGTGGAACAGACCGTCAATTGCTCACAGGCAAGTTCAAGTTGAAGCTGAAGACAATTAAAACAAGTCCACAAGAGCCAAAATATGACCTTGACTATATCCACCTTATTATAGAGACTATCTGAAGAATATATTTGATACACTGAACACCAAAGACCAAAAACCAGACAAATTGTAAGATGACATCAAAAAATCATACATCAAAAAAGCAAAAGGGGGGAGGCGGGGCAAGATGGCGGACTAGGCAGAAGGATTGCACAGACCCTCTTCAACAAAGAAAAGGGAAACCAATTAACACAGATACAGAAGATAATCTTGGACCACTGAGCCTTGAAGGAAAGGATGCAGATTTGGACTAAACCCCAACTAGCAGAAGAATTTGTGTGAAAATACCAAAAAAA
>NW_006921621.1:9220992-9232086 GCF_000298275.1 Orycteropus afer afer
CAAGGGATACTGCATGGCTTAAAATCAGGAAGGGGGTGTGTCAGGGTTGTTTCCTTTCACAATACTTAATCAATCTGTATGCTGAGCAAATAATCCGAGAAGCTGGACTATATGAAGAAGAATGTAGCATCTGGATTGGAGGAAGACTCGTTAACAACCTGCAATATGCAGACGACACAACCTTGCTTGCTAAAAGTGAAGATAACTTGAAGCATTTACTGATAGAGATTAAAGACTACAGTCTGCAATATGAATTACACCTCAACATAAAGAAAACAAAAATCCTCACAATGGACCAATAAGCAGCATCACGATAAATGGAGAAAAGATTGAAGTTATCAAAGATTTCATATTACTTGGTTCCACAATCAACACCAATGGAAGCAGCAGTCAAGAAATCAGATGATGTATTACACTGGGCAAATGTGCTGCAAAAGACTTCTTTAAAGTGGTGAAGAGCAAAGATGTCTCTTTGAGGACTAAGATGTCCCTAACCCAAGCCATGGTATTTTCAATAACCTTATATGCATGTAACAGCTGGACAATGAATAAGGAAGACCAAAGAAGAGTTAATGCTTTTGAGTTGTGGTGTTTGCAAAGAATACTGAAAGTATCATGGACTGCCAAAAGAATGAATAAATCTGTCCTGGAAGAAGTGCAGCCAGAATGCTTCTTGGAAGTGAGAATGGCCAGACTTTGTCTCACCTACTTTGGTCATGTTGTCAGAAGGGACTATTCCCTGGAGAAGGATATCACGCTTAATAAAGTGGAAGGCCCTTGAGGAGATGGATTGATACAGTAGCTACAATGATGGGCTCATGTATAGCAAAGATTATGAGACTAATGCAAGACAGGCAGTGTTTTGTTCTGTTGTACATATGGTCGCTATGAGTCAGAGCCAAATTGACAGTACCTAATGACAACAACAACAGTATGAGGCAGTTCTACTCTGTCCTATAGGTTGACTATGAGTCAGAATTGACTGAATGGCAGTGGGTTGAAGATCATATAGTTATTACATTGCAGAGTCAGTGCTTGCAAACCCCAAACCAAACCCACTGCCATTGAGTCGATTCTGACTGATAGCAAACCTGTAGGACAGAGTAGAACTGCCCCCATAAGTTTCCAAGGCTATGAATCTTTACAGAAGCATACTATCTCATCTTTCTCCTGTGTGGCAGCTGGTGGGTTCAAACTGCCTACCTTCTGGTTAGCAGCTGAATGCTTTACCACTACTGCTTGCACTAGACGCTAATTCCGTAGTTGATTCTCCGGCCTATCTCAAGTCAATTTGCTCCTTAAGTAGTGATTTCTTTGTCTTTTTAAACGGAAAGAGAGAAAGGGGTTCAGGGGAAGCAGAAGGAATCCTGTTGTTACATATAACAACCAGGAAAGGACCTGGCATATAATAGGTGCTGATGTTGTTGTTGTTAATTTCCATCAAGTTGTCTCTGACCCACAGCAACCCTATATACAACAGAATGAAACATGATGTGGCCCTGTACCATCTTCATGTTCATTAGTTTGCTCAAGTCCATTGTTGTGGCCAGTGTGCACTTTGAGTGCCTTCCATCCTAGGGGACTCATCAGCCAGTACTATATAGGACAGTATACTTTTGTGATTTCAACAAACAGATGCTGTGCTGGAGGCACTTACTCATCAATGCCAAGAAATTTGGAGGACAGCTGCCTGGCCAGCTGACTGGAAGAAATCCATATTTGTGCCCATTCCAAGTATCCAACAGAATGGGGAAATTATCAAAAATATCATTCATATCATATACAAGTAAAACTTTGCTGAAAATAGTTCAAAAATGGTCCACATTGATAGGGAACTTT
Source organism: Orycteropus afer afer (assembly GCF_000298275.1). Lineage (NCBI taxonomy): Eukaryota > Metazoa > Chordata > Mammalia > Tubulidentata > Orycteropodidae > Orycteropus > Orycteropus afer. Next base: position 9,222,832 of record NW_006921621.1, read on the forward strand.
TAGAAATGCAAGCTGAATTCAGAAGAGGACCTTTCTTTCACTGGACCTTTCTTCCTACTCTGTCTGACTAAGCTCTGCTGAAACCTGTCCACCATAGGTGATCCTGCTGGTGTTTGAAATACTGGCGATATAGCTTTTCACATCATAACAGAATACAAGCCACCGCAGTACAACAAACTGACATACAGTGTTGGGCTGTAATTTCTTTTAAACATCTGTTGGTAAAGACTTGCTCTGTGCCAATCCTTATACAAGGTGCTTGTGCAGATGGGTGCATGGAAGTAGTAAAGGAGAAAATTCTTACTCTTGTGGAGCTTATAGTCTAATGGAGGAAGTTTCATTTCACAAGTTGTTATTGTTGGGTGACCTCGAGTAGTTTTCGACTCATGGTGGCCCCAGGAAACAGAATTGTATTGTTTAATTTAGTACATAGTTATTGAGACCCTTTTGTATTGGTTACTTAAGGCTGTGTCATCTGCACTGTAAGGTTTTCTTGGCTGTAATCTTTATAGAAGCAGATCACCTTACAGGTCTTTCTCCTGAGTGGGCTTAAACCACCAACCTTTCGGTTGGCAGCCAGGCACTTAACTGTTGTGCCATCAGGGTTCGTACACAAATGATCAATGTTATTTCTCACATGTTCCCTCCTACATGATTCATTCTTTCCTGAATGTGTTCTCTCCTTCTTATAAACACTGTGCATATACCTCTCTTAGGACATTTTGTGGCTCTTCTGTTGCAATATAACTATTTTCATACAATGATTGTCTCCTATTATGAGTGTGATTGCCTTGAAGACTGGGGCAGTGTCCTACTTACCTTTGCATTCTTGCCTTCTGTTAGCAGATAGAAGGGTGTGGTGGTTAAGTTTGTGTGTCAACTTAGGCTGGGCCTGGTTGAGTGGCTGGGCAGCTGAATGTAGTTATTCCCCATGGTGATATTGGTAATCAACTCCATGTTGGAATCTATTGGAGCAGCTGAGTAGCTGCTTTGGGTATGTGGTCTGCTTCCTATATGTAAGAAACAGCTTTGGGAATGGTCTCTATCTTATGGCACACTTGAACCCTGCATGTAGCCGAGTTGTTGTTCAGCAGCCTGCCATGCTCTGCCAATCCCAGGACTTTCAATAAGCTTAAATTAATGGCCTTCTGTGTGGTTTGGTAACATCGGGACTGTGCCTTTTTACTTGTCAACATTGGGCTTGTCAGCCTCAACAGCCAGCCGCTGAGTGAAGAAAAGCCTCCAGCTTCAGTGGGCCGGGAGCAGGAGGCAGAGCTAAAGCCCATGGTTGAGGGGCTTTCACCCAGCCCCTAGAGCCTGGCACTTTGAACTTGGACTTAAAACCTCCAAATTGTAAGACTTTTGTTTGTTAAAGCCACCCCATTTGTGGTATATTTCTTGTCAGAGCAGCACTAGGTAACCAACACAAAGGGTCTCGATAACTATGTACTAAATTAAACAATACAGAAACAATTCAAGATTATTTCTCATTGTGCTCAAGATTTCAAATCAAGGAATTTTTACTTCAGTGATGACATCAAATTCTTCTTGTGAATACTGCCTTATAACTGAATGGTATTACACTCTGCGGCAAACTCTTCCTGGAGATAATGGCCAAGGTATGTATGATTGCCTAAAATGTATGCTTAATTGAGTGTTCTATTATCTTATTTTAATGAAGATAAACAAACAAAAAAAACAAAACAAAACAAAAAAACCTCACAGCCAGCAAGTCAATTCTGACTCAGAGACCCACATTGGGTTTCCAAGGCTGTAAATCTTTACAGAAGCAGATTACCTCATCTTTCTTCCACAGAGTAGCTAGTAGATTTGAACCACAGACTTTTTTTAATGAAGACAGTCCCACTTAAACCATTAAGCAATACTTTACATTGATTTCTAAATACCTGAATTTTCTTAGAAGGATAAACTCAAAAAAAGCTGAAGTAGTATATTCAGAATGGATACATTATATTCATCACAAAAAAGTCCCTGAGAAGTGCTTCTAACCAAAAAGTTAGTTTTTCAAACCCACCCAGGAGTGCCTTGGAAGACTGTCCTCATGATCTACATCTGAAATATCAGCCATTGAGAATCCTGTGGAGCAGAGTTCTAGTCTGAAACACCTGAAGGAGCCATAAATCAAAATTGACTCAACAGAAAATGTGTGGTTTAGTTTTCATTTATCACAAGGTCATAATTTTTTCTAAGATTTACTGGGAAGATAGAAGAAGCAGTGAAATAAATGCCAATAACACCAAAAATCAAACCCACTGCCATTGAGTCAATTCCATCTCTTAGCAACCCTGTAGGACAAATTAGAACTGCCCCATAGGGTTTCCAAGGCTGTAAATCTTTATGGAAGCAGACTGCCACAACTTTCTCCCATGAAGTGGCTGATGGGTTTGAACCACTGACATTTTGGTTAGCAGCCAAATGCTTTAACCACTACACCAGAGCTCACTAAATGCTGGCAGTATGAGAGAAATGCTGGAATAGTCTATCTTACAGTCTTCATCCTAGCAGCCACTCCTAAGGGGTGAACTCTGGGCTTCATCAACCTGGACTTTCTGCACATAAACACATATTTGTGTTCATACACATAGGCATGTTCCCTCTCAACCAATGAACCACCACCTTATTCTTCAAATCTCACCTCTCACCCCTAGAAAATTTACCAAGAATGAAGAAATCCAGGTTATTACAACACCACAAAGTTTCACTCAAAACATAGTAAAGAGTCCTGACCAGATGGTTAGGGGAAAAAAATCACTACTTGTGTGTCATTTAACCTAAAATCAGGTAAGAAACAAGAACGCAGGGCTCAAAGACACGCTGAATGTTTCAAAACCTGAAAGAACAATTAAAGCATTTACAAAACAGAAAGGTAGCATGATTACCACACAGCAGAGCTGGGTTAAAACAGTAGCACGTTTTCCAAGGCGTGGGAAAATGATACTATGCCAAAAGAGTTCACCTAGAATTCCTATTTCTAGTGTAAGTTCACTAACATAAGTTCATATACAGCTTTCTCTTCCCCTAAGCGGAAGTATTATTTAATGAATCTATTTAAATATTGCGTTAAAATGAAAGGGAAAGGAGAGTCAGGGAAGAGAATTGTAGAGACAGGAATTGAAAGTCACAGGGGCAGTTTGTTTTTTTGAGGGGAGAATTCTGAGAAAGAGGAAGTCTCTAAACAATTTAGTGAGAGATAGCAAATTTAGCCAACAGGAGGTTTGAGGAAAAAAAATACCTCTTTTTTTTTTTTTTGCTCATTGACTTTTTCATGTATTCATTTATTGCAAGAGGAAGGGGGATGGAGAATATTTTAACCATGAATCAGGACACATTTTTTTAACATAATGAAAATTAGGATCAAATTTGTCCGGTATATATAGAAACTTGGCTTATTTTTAAACCCATTTATTAATCATTGTTCATATTTTTATACTTTTTCTGATTATGTAAAAATGACTATTGTATAAAACTCAAGCAAAATACAAAAATGTGTAAAGCGGAAGGTGAAAGAAAGTCCCACAGAATCTCCTATTTAAAAATACCCGTTGTTAATAATTTGCTTTATAGTCAACCAGTACCTTCCATCACCTATGAAAACATGAAAAAAAGAATTTATATTCATGTTTGAACGTGTAAATGTTTTATAATCATACTATACATACTCCCTTCTCTCACTTAACAATAGACATATTTCCATGGCAGTGCATTCTATTTCCATATCAAGTCATTCCTTCAAATGGTGTTTTCCGCTGTATTATTCTGAATTAATGGACATCTGAATTATTTTCAGGTTGTTTTCTGTTTGTCTCTTTTTGTACCATAAACACTGCTGCAGTGAACATCTTTGCATGTATATATTTGCATACTTGTGTGACATTCTTCATAGAATTGCTAGATCAAAATCGTATACATTTACATTTTGATTCAATTTTGCCAGATAGTCTTCTAAAAAAGTTGTACCAAGTTATACTTCCTCAACAATTTATGCTATTGCAAGTCCCCCCATTGCACACCCTTGATAGTTTGTCAAAATGATGCAAATATGTTTTCAGTTTGATGTTTGACTTTGATAGTGTTTTTGTGCCATTCAGAAATTTTAAAACAGCATTAAACTTATCAATCTTTTTTTAAATGATGGTTGAGTTTTATGTTACAGTTAAAAGACCTTTTCTCCTTCAAAAGTATAAAAATAAATGATCTATAGTTTTAAATTTTTATTGAATAATGTATTATCTCAAAAGTATATGTGTCATAAGTGTATAGTTCACTGAATATTCACAAACTATGAAACTTCTAGCAAAGCTATAATTTCATTTTTTACATTTAACATTATGATATCTAGTCTGTATTTGAGATTAGGTGAAATAAAATTGAAATTCAGGTGTGTTTGTAGTTTGTTTTTAATTTTATTGTGTTTTGGGTGAAAGTTTACAGAGTGAATTCATCTTCCATACAGCAGTTCTCATACACTTTGTCTCATGACATTGACTGTAATCTCCCACAATCCAACAGCTCCCCTCCCACTTCTTCCCCATAGCCACCTCTTCCCTGTGTCCTTCCCTCCCATGCACTCCTGCCCCCCAAGCTGTCTCCCTGTGCATACACAGCCCTTCTGTTCTCCCATAAAGGATCTCTCTAAGGAGTGTATCTACCTAATGTAAATGTTCAGCTCATATGCCTATCTTTTGTTTGGCTAGAAGCCACAGGAGGGGGTTCAATTCCAGACCTGAAGGGCAGCTAGGGGCCATAGTCTCAGGGGTTCCACTAGCCTCTATCAGACCAAACCTGGTCCCTTTTTTTTTTTTATGATTTTGAATTTTGTTCCACATTGTTCTCCCACTCTCTCCAAGATCTCCTACATAGATCCCCCTGTGAGTGGTTGACAGTGGTAGCTGGGCACCATCTAGTTCTGGTCTCATAGTCATATAGGCTGAGATCATGTGGTGTACCAGTCCCTTGGACTAATTGTTTCCATGCATCTTTGGTTTTCTTCATTCTTCTTTGCTCTGAATGAGGAGAGATCCATCATTGCATTTAGATGGCTGCTTGCAAGCTTTTAAGATCCCAGTTGCTACTCTCCAAAGTAAGATGTGGAACAATGTATGTTATGCCAGTTAAGCTTGATGTCCTGAAAGTCAGGTGTGTTTGTTTTCCTTTCAATGACTAGCTGTTCATAATGCTTGAGAACAATAACCCATATTTCTCCCAGATATGAAATGCCATTTTTATCATATACTAAATTCTAAATATATTTGATCAAGTTCTGGACCCTGATCTATTCTGTGTAATTCACAATGTGTTCTAATATACAATTGTGTTAAGCACTCCCTTTCACCCTAACTACTCATCTCCAGAATTTAAAATCTTTTAAGTGTGTAGAATTACAAAAGGCCATTGTCAATGCAAGAGTGAGTGAGTTAATATAAGGAACAAGTTCTAGGCCAGGTAACATTGTTAATAAATTATCTTGTGTAACCCTGTGCAGATGTTTATCTTTCTTTTGCCAGTTTAACCGATACCTGGCACATGTAAATATTCAGGAAATAAATGTTTGCTAAGCATGGCTGAGCATTAGAAGTGCACCAAACATACATTTTTTCTGAATTCCAACTGATTGAATATTAAAATCAGTATTAATCAGAACTCATGAGCAGACCTAGTTCTCCCCATCATACTTTGAAATTCTAGCATACAAAAATCAACCCAAATTTTGTATTAAAAATGATTATTCTAATTTTATTTTTATCATTTTAGAAGTCAATTCTTTTTTTTTTAATTTAGCATTATGGAGCATGAGCAATAATCTCTCCTCCCCACATGCTCTTGTGGTCACTGTCATGCACATTTTGCTAAATCTATGCTTATTGTAACAGAAGTTAGTGGTTGAACAAGATGCTACTAGTCTGGCAATGGGTTTGGTTTTTTGGTTTTGGATGTGCAGACTGGGGATTTCATGGCACAGTGGTTAAAGTGCTCAACTGCTAACCAAAAGGTTGTTAGTTCCAACCAGCTGCTCCACAGGAGAAAGTTGAGGCAGTCTGCTTTGTAAAGATTTACAGCCTTGGAAACCCTATGGGGCAATTCTACTCTGTCCTATAGGATCACTATGAGTTGAAATTTACTGGACAGCAGTGGGTTTGTTGGTTGACTTGTGATTACATTGCATCCTCATGGATAATCCAGGATAATTAATATCTCTCTTTTAAAGTCAGTTAACTAGCAACCTTAATTCCCCTTTGCCAAGTGACACAACATATTCACAAACTCCAGGCATTAGAATACAGACATTTGTTGTTGTTAGGTGCCATTGAGTCAGCTCCAACTCAAGTGTCCCTGCGTACACTGCATGATCCTACACCATCCTCACAATCCTTGGTATGCTTGAGCCCATCGTTGCAGCTACTGTATCCTAAATGAACATTTTGGGGCAATCTACTTCCGTAGATACAGCCTCAGAAACCCAAGGAGGGGTTGCTACGAGATGAGTCCGAGTCAACGGCAAACGACAATTCTCCCTAGCACAACATATGTGTTTTTACACATTTTTAAAGTCAAGATTCAGTTGCAGAAAACATCATCTCTAGCTAGTTTAAACAGAAAGGAATTTATTTCAATGCCCTCAGAATTGTTGGCTAAAGAACTAGCTGAACTTTAGCTAAGCTTCCAGGAATTCTTTCCAAAGAACGCACTGCAGAACTAGGCCACCAGAAAGTTGGCCCTCCTGGTATAATCAGGTATGTGTCTATGAAATCTGGAAGCTCTGGCAGAGCTATTGTCTGTTGAGCCCACACAACCTCTGCGACTATCAGAAAGCCATCTTGGCTAAACTGGAAATCCAGTACTACTCTGTTGATCTATGCTGCCTCTGCCATGATCAACGCCAGCAGAACGAATGCTTCCTGCCTTGACTTCTCCCCACCTGGCTCAGTTTAAAAAGTGTCATATAAGTGTATCTGATTAAACAACAACAACAAAACCCAGTTGCCACCCAGTTGATTTGACCCAAGATGACCCCATGAGCTGTAGAGTAGAACTGTGCTCCTTAGAGTTTTCAATGGCTGTGATCTTTTGTAAACAGATCACCAGGATGTTTTTCCAAAGCACTTCTAGATGAACTGAAACCTCAAACTTTTAGTTAGCAGCCAAGTGTACTAAACTTTTGCACCACCCTGGGACTCCTACATCTGATTACCATCGCCATCAATTAAGTTCTGACTCATAGTCAGACTCAAATTATTGTTGTTGTTGTGTGCCGTCAGTAGGACCTGACTCATAGCAACCCCTCCTTGGGTTTCTGAGGCAGTATCACTACAGAAGTACATTGCCCAACCTTCCTTCCGAGGAGTGGCTGGTGGGTTTTAACCTCCAGCCTTCTGGTTAGCAGTCAAGTGCCTTAGGCACTACATTATCAGAACTCCCTAGTGACCCTATAGGACAGGGTAAAATTTTCCCATAGCATTTTCAAGGCTATAACGTTTATGAATGCAGATTGCCCCCTTTCTCCCGCAGAGTGGCTAGCGGGTCCAGCAGATGAGCACTTAGACACTGCACCAGTAGGGCAAGCACATCAGGAATTCTGATTATACTGGAGTCTAGGAGAGAATGTTTTTAGCTTTGTAGAATCTGCAGTACAGGAAGGCATACTAGAAAGAAGTTGAGAATGGATATTAAACAAGATATCTGCCAGAAACACATGGTATATTGTATATTTTTGGAAGGAAATAGAAGAAACTGGTACAGTAGATGCACCTGGGAAAGGGAATAAAATTTCTGTAGCATAGGATGGGAAGGGCACTTACTTTTCATTTTGTGTTCTTTTGTAACTATTGGTTATACCTGGCACAAGTTCCTGTTTTCAGAGCTAAATATATTTTTTTAATTGTATAGGGCAAAACAAAACAAAATTATCTAAATAAAAATTAAAAAGATACTCAATGATTCTGAGAGAGATGCTCAACAGACCACGGGCTAGCAACCACAACAATAAGTACTTATTGAAATAAACATACTTTCTGTTTTGATCAGTCAAGGAAGATCATAGTTAGGTGAAACAGTAACTAATGATTACGGGATTTACTTTTCTATTTTTTAATTTTTTCATCATTTGTAGATAAAAAAGATAATCTTTATTGCTCCCTACATATCTTATTTATCTTGCATTTTATGTTTTCAATGCACATAGTGATAAGAGTCTCTCTCTTAGTACCATTTCTTACCCATTTCTTAGGGTGACTAGTTAACTAACATATACCCAAAAGACTAACTTATATAAAAAACCCATACTTTCAATTATCCATCACTTGGGTTGGAATCAAAAGGAGCTTTGGTATCATAGTGCCTAAGGCATTTGACTGCTAACCAGAAAGAAGGCTGGCAGTTCAAACCCACCAGCCACTCCAGGAAGGGAAGACTGGGTAATCTACTTTCATAAAGATCAACTGCTCAGAAACCCAAAGGGGGTACCTATGACTTAGAATCCACTCGATGGCAGTGAGTTTGGTTTTGAGTTTGAGTTGGAATCAACTTGATGGCAGTGGGCTTTCATTTTGGGTAAGGCTAATCATTTGTATGGAACTTGGAGCTCTGGTGGCATAATCCCTAAGCCATTTGACTGCTAACCAGAAGGCTGGCAGTTCAAACCCACCAGACATCCACTCCTTGGAAGGAAGATTGGGCAATCTATTTCTGTAGATACACTGCTTCGGAAACCCAAGAAAGGGTCACTATGAGTCGTATTCGACTTGACTGCAGTGAGTTTGGTTTTATTTTATTTTATTGTTTTGTTCCCATAGCCAGGAAGCACAATTCCATTGTTGACATCTGCAAGAACTACAGATATCATGCCAAAAAGGCAACAGTTCTACATGATAATCTTGCAAAATCAAACTCATTAATGTATGTTAATAATATTATTATAATATTTTGAAGAGTAAGTAAAATATAATGCTGACCTGAGCAGTTAGAAGAAGAACTTATGTAAAGAAATGAGGACAGACAAGTGCAATCCCGAGGAAATGGTGTTTTGATTGAGGAGAATAATGAGTTGATTTATGCTGAGTTTGGGTTGACAGAGACCGTCTTTCAAATAGCAAAATCTGAGGCATCACTTAACATGAGGAACTGAAATTTAAGAGTGGGCAAAGCTGAAACAAAGTACAGGCATGTGAGTTAAACATTTACCTCAAGTAGACACACGCCCTGGAGAGAACAATCATGGGAGAAGGAAGGGCTGCTTAT
>NW_006921621.1:9232336-9239248 GCF_000298275.1 Orycteropus afer afer
ATCAAATACATATAAAACCTATAGAGTCTTCTCTAAAACTGCTTTCCCACAGGCTAAACCATATATGTTTTCAATGCACATAGTGATAAGAGTCTCTCTCTTAGTATCATAAAGTGAAACCTCTTAGTAGGTAGGCAATGAGTAGAAATGGTCACCTATGGGGCTTTTCCTCTGAGGAATGTGTTTGGAATACAGCTGTAACTGCAGTTGGGTTGTTGATCCTTCTGGGCATAAGTCACTGAATTGGCCTGTGTATTCCCACAGGCTAAAGGAGTAAGTGGAAAACAGTTTATGCAGGGGGTCTTCAGGATTTGGGGGCTGATGCTGTGGCCATAACAACCACAGCAACGGGTGACCCATGCAGCATCTCAGAGAAGGTGTGCTGGTATCTGTTCTATGGCAATTGAGAAATTACTGTAAGAGTAAGACTTTAGTCTTCTCTAGTGGCTCAATGATAGTCACAACTCTTTGAAATTGGGTGATTGATGAGGAGAAGGAGTAAGTCACTGTAAGGAAATACTTAAAACCGGTCCTCAATGTCTTATACACACACACACACACACACACACAAACACAAATAATTAAACTAGCTGTACAAGAGTTGCCTTTAAAAGTTAATCACTGACTAGAACCAGGAAGATAATTCTCAGGTTCTCCCTAAAATACAAATATGTGACCATAGAAATCTGCATATACTCTCATGATTCCCTGGAGCATTTGCTGGGTGTGGAGGAAGAAACTGTGCTTCAAAGAGTGACCTGACCCATGACCAGAAACCTGACTCCAGCACAGGACAAAGTTGCAAACAGTGTCATATGCAATCTCGCAGCTCAGCAGGAAGAAACAGGAGAGGGGCCACCTGCCTGGGGCTTTGGAGTCTAGTCCCTACTCAGGACTTTCCTAAGACTGGCCTGAGGAATGTTGGTGTGGGACCAGGCATGAGGGGAGGTGGTTGGTGATTTTCCTGTTTGCATAGTGCCCAGTATAAATGGTTTGTTTTGTTAATTAAGCCCCTTTTGAAGCCAGGATACTGGGATATGTGGCCATTGGCATTAGGTATCAAATAGAATAATCCTGGTGCTGGAACAGTCAACTATGCAATGTAATTTCACATTATCAGAAGCTCAAAACATCTGCTCAAAATATTTTCTGGACATCTTCATGAAGTTCTTCGAACACAGAAGTATTCTGCCCTTTCTCTGTAAGCCCCTGTTGCTGTTAATGTGTCTGGCGAGTCAATCCCAACTCATGGCAACCCCATAAGCTTTTCTTGGCTGTCATCTTTATAGGAGCAGATTGTCAGGTCTTACTCCCAAGGAGCAGCTAGCTGGGAGTGCTACCTTACTGGGGTGGGAGAAGGTGTTTGATGGAGGGGGAGAGGGAGGGGGAGGGAAAAAGAGCCAGAGAGTTAATTGAGCCTCATGGATTAGAGCAGTGGCTGGCTTCAAATTATTACAACCATTCCTCATTCATTGGCATGGTTAGGTTCCAAAGGCCAGGTCATTTTATGAAAATTGACACTACGTAAAATTGGAGAATGACCACATCAAATCACAAAATGGAAGATGACTACACCATTATATAATTGCCAAATGACATCATTATATAACTACCAAATTACATCATTACATAAGTGCCAGATTTTCATCTTAACTGCCAAACCACTGAGAATTACAGCCCAGCCAATTTGACACATAATCTTAACCCTCATAGCTAGAGTTACTCTCACCTCTGTATTAGAGCTTAAATTCTTCAGCACTTGGTTGATGAAAGTCTGTGGTCTTACAGCAAGAGCCTAACACTATTTTGAGTCTTGACTTAAGTTCAGATGCCATTTGAATTTTTTCTGATCATTAAACCAGCAATATGGCTATGCACAGATCTGGAACAAACCAAGGGAGGGACAGTTTGCCCTCCAGAAGAGTGTGTTAGAAAGTAGGTTATGCTCACACAAAGAACTAGGGAACTTGATTTACTGAAAATAGCCACATATTATCCAATTTAAGTTAAAAGTTGGAGTCCTGGTATTGTCTTGTAGCCACCTTGTGGCTATAACTCAGGGCTGCATTAATCATATGCAGAACACCAGGTAGCCAGGTGGTCAAGGATCACAACCAATCCTGTAACCCTTTCTAATCTTCAATTTTGTATGTATCCCAATCATGATCAATTCCCCGATACTGTAGTCCTGCCTGCAACAGTGATGAATTGACCTGCCATCGATCAAGATTTTGTGATGATTCTTTTACTTTTTATCATATACAATGAACACCATGACTATGATTCAGTGGAATACATCTGGCTTTCTATACTGTGTATGTGTTTATGGTTTCCTTCATCCTGGATGATTATCTTGTCTATGTTCTGTCTAAGGCTTAATGAAAGAGGCTTCATAGAACATGTTTGCTTCTGGGGTCTTTTCTCCCCTGGCATACCTCATCCCTGATTGTTCATAATTACCAGATGTACATTGTGAATATGCAAAATAGTCAGATAGTGGATGTTTTACTGTTGTCGTAGTGCCTAAGACATTTGACTGCTAACCAGAAGGCTGGGGTTCAAATCTACCAGCCATTCTTCAGAAGGAAGATTGGGCAATCTACTTCCTTAGTGATACTGCCTTGGAAACCCAGGGAGGGGTCACTATGAGGTGGATCCAACTTGACTACAGTGAGTAAATGCAAAATGTCAGGTAACAAAATAGTCCATGCCCATTGCCATCGAGTCGGATCAGACTCATAGCGACCCCTCCTTGGGTTTCCGAGGCAGTATCACTACATAAGTAGATTGCCCAATCTTCCTTCTGAGGAGTGGCTGGTTTGTTTGAACCACCAGCCTTCAGGTTAGCAGTCAAATGCCTTAGGCACTACGCCAACAAAGCTTATTACTTTAAGCAGTGGAATCTTCTTTATTTTCCCAAAAAAGATCTTATCCACAACTCTGACATACAAAACCAAAACTACTGTGTTTGAAGCTGGATTGTTGGGATCTAGGATTCTTCTGCTGGGTCCCAAATTCAACCCTCCTTAATTTTGAAATCAATTACATTAGAGATTAATTTCTGTAAAATAACAAGTGTTCACATTGAAAATATGAAAACTGTGTAATAATGACTATGGTAAGCCAGAACATATCCATGATTTAATACTCCTTGGTATGAATTAGTTTAAATCAGATTTGTATTTTTTTAATAACTGGTGCACCAGGAAATGTGAATTTTAATGAAATAGAGGGAAAATGAAATAAAATTAGTTTTGGGTCATTTGGCATTATAAGGGAGGATAAAGAGAATGGAGTGTCTCGGTGGGGGGTTGGGTATTGGGTTTTGGTTATAAAAGAAGAAAGGATACTATGGCTTTGAAGAATGACTCTGCTACTTACTGCCTGACCTTGGGGAAGTTACTTGACCTCCCTATGCCTCAGTTTCCTCATTTATAGCATGACCATAATGATAGTACATATCTCATGTTATTGTCTTGACTATCAACAAATACAGATGATATTTGTAAAGCCTCAGAACAGTCTCTGACACAAAGTGAGTGCTCTATAAGAGAGCAAAGTAACTATTTTTGATTCAGGATTTGTAGTAACCACAGGTATCTCTGCTATACAGGTTACACACACTAAGTCAATTATGTGAAAGTTATTGTTTCCTTTAAGTGAGGATTAGCTACTGAGATGAAAAGCAACAACAACAATAAAAAATTCCACAAATAAACCTATCTTCAGATAGATCTGAATATGAGAATTCTTCTTTATGGTATTGTGTTGCACTCTGCCCCTTTAGGACATTGTAGAGTAAGTCTAATCCTTCTTTCTTATTGATCCTCTTAGAAATGTAAAGATAAATCTCTTACTCCCAAGTCTTCCTTTTTTCCAACTTTAATACCTCCAGTGCCTTTAATTCTTTCCAGATGATATGGTTTTAAGAATCTTTACCTTCCTGATTGATCTTCTGCATTCCAGCTTTTTTAAACATGATTTTAAAATGTATCTGATATGCTGGTTAGTGCAGAAGAGAGAGAACAATCACCTACTATTCTAGACTCTGTACATCTCTTCTGCACTAACCAGGGCATCTGTTCTGGTTACCTAGTGCCACTCTGACAAGAATATACCACAAATGTGATGGCCTTAACAAACAGGAGTTTATTGTCTTATAGTTTAGAGGCTCTAAGTCCAAGTTCAAAGTGCCAGGCTCTAGGAGCTGGGTGAAAGCCCCTCAACCTTGGGGTCCTGCTCTGCCTCCTGCTCCTGACCCACTGGAGCTTGAGGCTTTTCTTCACTCAGACAGCTGCTGGCTGCTGAGGCTAATGAACCCAAGGTTGACAAGTAAAAAGGCACAGTCAAAAAGGCACAGTCCCAATGTTACCAAGCCACATGGCAGGCCATTAATTTAAGTTCATTGTAAGTCCCAAGTTCGGCAGAGCATGGCAGGCTGCTGAACAGCGACACAACTACATGCAGGGTCCAAGCATGCCATAAACCAGAGACTATCCCCAAGGCTTCTCCTTATATACAGGAAGCAGACCACATTCCCAAAGGCCGCTACTCAGCTGCTTGTGGTAGATCCCACCATAGAGTTGATTGCCAGTCTCATTATGGGGAATAACTACCACCAGCTGCCCAGCCACTCAACCAGGCCCAGCCAAGTGACATACAAATTTAACTACCACAGTATCTGGTACATACCACCAGGAAAAGGAGGGTGAGAAGCAATAAGCACTCTTGGTGCTCAAGTTTGCTATTATTTGCATCTCACCCATCCTTTTCCTGGTGGTATAGTGGGATCCTCAGTCCCAAGTTTGGTTCATTTTGTCCCTATTAAATCTTAAGTCAGCATGTAGGGACCTTTGAGATTATGGTTCACTGGCATTCAACTTACTTGCTCTCTGAATCAGTTTCATGTCATCTGGAAATTGACAAATGAATCATTAATACACAGATTTCTAGTAGGGTCAAGGACAAAGAGAGGTCTGCACAGTACCTACCTCCAAGCTGATATTGACACACTATTGATATGCTTTATTATCTTGTAAATGTTGGAGATATTTACAACTAGACAGGTCTTACAAGTGGATGGAACAGGTTGGTGGTTTCAAAGGCTTCATCTCCAATTTGTTTCCAGTGGTTTGGGTTCTATAAATTTTTAAGATTTTTTCCTTTATTAAAATGAGTCAACATTTAATAATACTAAATGCTCCCATCATACGTGGGTGTGAATGTATCAGATCTTTCCTGACAGCAGATTTCAACAGAGTGGAGAGTGGAGAGACAGATCTCCTCAAAGGCACCTTGGAAGAAAGACCTGGGCCTCTATTTCCATTATAATTATAGCCAAGAAAACCCTATGGAGCAGTTCTACTATTGTGCAACACATGGAGTTGCTATCAGTCAGAATTGACAAGATGGTAACAGGTTTGTTTTAAGAGTGGAGATGACTTCCCTGGGTGGTGCAAATGATTAATGTGCTCAGCCACTAACCAAAAGGTTGGCAGTTCAAGTCTACCCAGAGGTACTTCCAGAAAAAGGCCTGGTGATTTACTTCCAACAAATTAGCCATCGAAAACCCTGTGGAGCACAGTCCTACTCTGACACACATGGGATGGCTATGAATCAGAATCAACACCAAGGCATCTGGTGGTGGTTTTGGTGTTGGTAGACAGGCGGCAGCAGGAAATCCTGTGGATATGAAAAGAAGATTTGAAAGAAGATTGCAGATACTCTAGCAGATTCCACTTACTTCAGACTCTTCCAATATTTTTGGACCTCCAACTATTTTCATATTAACATATGATAGTCAGAAGTCTTTTAGGAATTTAAAAATAACTTCATATTTTTGTATGGTATGATACAAACCTCATAGTGGCTAGGAGATCTTAGCTCAGTGATAAACCAACTGATAGGGTAATGAACAAGCACATCTCAGCCCCATTCATTATGACCCTATAAACTTTTTAAGAAATATAAATAAAATGATAAAGAAAGAGAGGTTTTCAGTTAAAAATATTTTACTTTAGGTCAGCATATTGTTTAATATTGTATTAGAAGAATGAATATATAAAGTCTTTACAATGACCAACATATATAAAGAAACTTTTGCACTGTTTTCCTGTTTAACAAGAAATATGTTACCAACTTACTTGAATTATGGGAGATAGCTTTATTTAGCAAAAGGTAAACTTTAAAAGGTATAACATGGTTACTTTGGGGAAAAATTCAAAAAGAAAATACAGATAAAATTTAATTGTTTGGTGACATAAAAAATCAATAAATGCTTTCATACATTGATGTTTGGAATTTTAAGAGAAAAATAACTGCTTTGTTTTTTTGTGTCTGTGTTTTGTTTATAAATGGTGAGATAACAGAGGTTGTGAGCCCCTCCCCACAAATAACACATTGTATAAGAAGTCATGTCCAATACATGAAAAGTCATGGTGTCTATAATCACATGACATTTCTAATCTAACTTTGATTTTTGAAGCAATCAATCTATTTTATTTGATGCCTGTGTATTATTGTAGTTATGGTCTCACTGATATATTCTACTTGGTCACTAATATTTCTTTTGTTTTTGGGTTATTAACCAATAATCTATTATGCCTATAAATAAAACAGATATGTAATTGACAATTAAAATGACGTAAAGATGTATATTGGTCAAAATGTCATAATGGCTAGCAGGTGTCAGCTGAGTGGTAAATCAACTGACATTAATGAACAAACCCCTTAGCCATAGCTCTGTAAATTTTTTTTTTTTTTAATTGTGATTTGGGTGAAGATTTACAGAGCAAATTCACTTTCCATACAGCAGTTCACGTATACTTTGTCTCATGTCATTGACCACAGTTTACCACAATGCAACAGCTCCCCTCCCCCTTCCTCCCCATAGTTACCTCTTCCCAGTGACCA
>NW_006921621.1:9242812-9244264 GCF_000298275.1 Orycteropus afer afer
GATAGAAACAAAAACAGGTTCCCATCGCTGCCTGTTAACAAACATTGGCTGGGAAACATTTCATAGTTTTGCACAGAATTGAGGGGTTCTTAGAGTAGAAAAACCTTCCAAATGTTTTGAAACAGTATGGTAAAAGAGAAAAATAATACCCCTGTCTACTTCATTCCAGTAAATAGAGTGTTTCTGAAAGGTCACTAATATGGACCACCAAAAAGATATAGTAAACTTATTCTGCATATTTGGGTTTTGCATATAGTCACAATTACATAAAAGATATCTCAAGATAATCAGTAATCCTAGGTAACTGGTTGTTTAAAGACGTAGCTGTTCCTTAGGTCAGAGCTTCTCAAGCTGTATTGTACAGCTACATCACCCAGGAATCTTACTGAAATGCAGATTTGGATTCAGCAGTTGGGAAGGAGACAGATGGGATTCTGCATTTCCAACAATTTTAGGTAATGCTGATGTTGTTGGTTTATCTACAAGATACTTAGAGAACACTCTCCAGAGCTGGCAGAAGAATACTAACTAGCAATGTTAACCTTGTTCAATGAGGTAAGGTGGAAAAATTATAAAGCACAAATACATGCCATGTATTATACTAGTATAATCTATTTACTTCCTTTTGCACCCTATGTGGTGCAAATGGTAAACACACTTGGCTATAAATTTACCCAGAGGAGCCTTGGAGGAAAGTACTGGCACTCTACATCCAAAAATAAATAAATAAATAAAATAACCCAGCCATTTAAAACCCTTACGAAGCACAGTTCTACTCTCACACACATAGGGTGGCCATGAGTTGGAATCATTATTCGACAGCAACCCCATCTGCTTCCTTGATTCATTTCAGTCCCTGGCAAGCAGAAAAACATCACCGCCAACAAAGACTTATTCTTACCCCAAATCCATCTGTCTACTACCTAAAAACACATTGCACCTCAAACATTATGTGAGTTTTGTGAAGCTGAAAGCTGTGGTTATATGTAAACAAACACCAACGAAGAAAGATGTGTATACAAATGGCAGGTGATGGAAAAAGCTGGCAGAAAAGATCAGAGAACACCCAGTAACTAAAAAGAACACTGTACAATTATTCCCATTTGCTTTGGGTTCCAGTACACTCTGCTCAGAAAGATTCTTCATTATTTTCTTCATTAGCCATGAAAGAACCACATATTTGCATTGAAAACATGATCTGAATGAGTGAGGTCAAAATACTGTAAACTACCTCTTATTATGTATGGTGTTGGGAGATGGAGATTAGAGTTGATAATGGCTAAAAATAATTGATTGAGCACCTGCTATGTAAATCCACTTTACGTGGATCATATGATTTAATTTACACACTGCCTTAAGAAGTAAGCACAGTATTAAAATCTCCTTTCTCAGCTGATGAATCTGAGGCCCAGAGAGGTTATATGATTTGCCTAAATTTAAAAATCGACAGAG
>NW_006921621.1:9247877-9256415 GCF_000298275.1 Orycteropus afer afer
TTCACATATACTTTGTCTCATGTCATTGACCAAAATTTACAATGCAGCAGCTCCCCTCCCACTTCCTCCCCATAGTTACCTCCTCCCAGTGTCTCAAATTAATTTTTTAAATCAGTATGTAAACATGGAAAAAAATCAAATAGTATATTTAGTTATAAAATGAAAAGTAAAAGTTCTGTCCCTCTTCTAGAAGTGGAATGGTTGGGTCCAACTATATGTATATTTTAAATTTTGATGCTGTTGTTGCTGGATGCCCTGTAGTAGATTCCAACTCATGGCAACCCCATGTCCAGACAGCAGTGTTGGGGAACAGGAAAGGGGACCATCTGAATGGCTGAGA
This sequence comes from Orycteropus afer afer, assembly GCF_000298275.1. Lineage (NCBI taxonomy): Eukaryota > Metazoa > Chordata > Mammalia > Tubulidentata > Orycteropodidae > Orycteropus > Orycteropus afer. Next base: position 9,248,218 of record NW_006921621.1, read on the forward strand.
GGGGGCTACCCCTGCCACTGGGCTCTGAAGCTTCAAACACTGTGTGAGCCCTAAGAGAAGGTCGAGTAGATGCTGGAAACCAAGACTTTTCTGGGACCTTCAGACTGAGAATAGAGACCCTGGGACAATTTACCCTAGGGCAATTTGGGACTGAGTGGATACTCACAGACCTCCCTGGGGACTGAAACTGCCATGAACGAAGGTTAGGGAGATCATGGTTAGGGAGTGTGGTGCAATGGACGCTTTTATATGGCCTTTCTAGCCATGTTCTTGTAACTCTCACCAAAAGATTGGTGGAACTATGCAAATAAGGTGCTTGTTGCCCACCAAGGGGATTGGACAGCTTGCTAACACAATAAGGTGCAGATCACCCTTATGAGAGTGGGACCATGTAAATAAGATGTATGGAAGCCTAATGAGGGGATTGGTCAGTTCTGCCATACTGCTAAGCTTAAAATAAGACATCCCAGAGGGTAGAGGAGGGATCACTACCACCAAGGAGAAGAGATGGGAGCAGAGCACATCCTTTGGATCTGGGGTCCCTGCCCAGGAACCTCTTAGATCCAGAGATATATGTGTACATGGAATGATAGCAAGAGACAGTGGTGCAGCAGTAGCCAGAGCAATAGTGATGTGAACAAGGAGACTAGCTTAAGATGGCTATGGTGAGGCTTGCTGGCCCACAGAGCTAAGAGTTGTAACATTGCCTGAGAAGGCCCCCAGCAGGAGGACTCAGTGGCAGAGGGTGAGAAGAAGCCCTCCTGATTGAAGGACTGCATCCTGAGTTGGCCTTGCTTCCAAGTTGATCTTGATCCCGAGTTGTACCCTTTTACTTCTCTAATAAACCACTTTCCTATAAGTATAGTTCATGAGCTCTGTGAGATGTTGCAGCAAATTACTAAGCCTAAAGATGGGAGAGAGAACCCTTAGGAGAGGAGGATTAGTTGATGTTAGAGATGATGGAGTGGCACAACAGTTTGGAAAAGTTGGACATCTTTAACTTCTGCCTCCTAGGAGCTGATCCTTATAAAATACATTATTCATTTAGGGAGAAAGCACTTTGGGTCACCCTGTGGGAGGCATTTGGGGGGCTAGAAATGGGGAAAAAGGGACTTTAACATGTCATTAGAATAGCCAAGAAGAGTCCTCCCTCATTGAGGGGTTGTTGAAATGACCACCAAGTCCCACCTTGTCCGAGAGTCCTCCCTCACTTGCTGCTGCCACCTTTTCTCCAGCACATACATATATATATACATGTACACCTGTATGTGCACACACAAAGACACACAAGTGCACACACACACACCTTTCTCTTGGTTCAAAAGAAGTTGGGATCTCCTGTGAGACCCATAGGAACTTGAGCCCTAACTTCTTGCTTTGTGACCTTGGGCACTGTCTTGGTTTCTAAGTGCTGCTCTAACAGAAATACCACAAATGGGATGGCTAGAACAAACAGGAGTTTGTTCTCTTACAATTTTGGAGGCTAGAAGTCTGAGTTCAAAGTGCCAGGCTCTAGGAGCTGGGTGAAAGCCCCTCAGCCTTGGGTTTCAGCTTGGCCTTCTGCTCCCAGCCCACAGAAGCTGGAGGCTTTTCTTCACTCAAGCAGCTACTGGCTGCTGAGGCTGACAAACTCAAGGTCAACAAGTAACAAGCAGGGCACAGTCCCAATATTACCAAACACTCAGGCCACTAATTCAAGTCCAGAAAAAAAGTCCCAAGATTGGCAGGGTATGGCAGGCTACTGAATGAAGACTCAGCTACATGCAGGGCCCTAGGGCTCCATAAACTGGAGACCTTCCTCAAAGTGCTGCTTATATACTGGAAGCAGCCCACATTCCTAAAGCAGCTACTCAGCCACTCCAATAGAGTCCACCATGGAGTTAATTACCAATCTCACCATAGGAATAACTACATCCAGCTGCCTAGCCACTCAACCAGGCCCAGCCAAATTGACAACAGTCAAATGCCTTAGGCACTATGCCACCAGAGCTCCTTCAACTACCACAGGCACATTTAACTTCTCTGAGCCTCAGTTCCTCAGCTGCAAAATGGAGACCATCACACCACCCTCACTGGATTGTGGAAAAGATACAGTGAGATCAATATGTAAAGACTCGCTTGGCCTCAGCCCTGTTGTTGGAGTGTTTCTTTCCTGACTGCCTGCACTCTGTTCTAGGGCACTTGGTTACTTCCTGATACCTTAACGTACACTGTGTCCTGTTGTTTCACCAGTTCTATTTCAGGTCTTTTACCGTACTGGTGGTAAATTCTAGAGAACAAGGCCCCCAGTGAACACAGAAATGCCAGAGGAGAGAACTATACAGGGGCAATGAATAAGTTGTTTTTGTCTACTAGTCTCCTTTTTTTAGGGGTGCCGCCACATGTATACAGTCTCCATGTGGTCCTCAGGGAGCTGTCTATCCTATAGTTCTCCACCCCTGAATCCAAGGCTCAGTGAGTTTCTTAATTTTAGACTACACATAAAGCCATACCATGAGATCACTTCACAGGGCATTTGGTTTTGCAGCTGGTGTCCATCACATTTCTCCTGACTCCATCTTGCGGTGTCTCATCACCTTGCTCTGCACAGGCCCACTGATTTCACGCAAATGTACTTTGGAGTGTGATCTTGATCTCCTGGTGTGGTTTTTATGTGTGGTCTGAGAAAGCAGGGACTTGGGAGAATTTAAGAAACTCTCCCAAGTTTCCCTTGTAGGTGTCAGAATAGGATGGGAAACCCAGTTCTCCCAGTTCCAAACCCGTCCCTGTGCCATGAGACTGATTTTGCAAACAGAGTTAGCAAACAGAAAGTCTGTATTCACCTGTCCATGCTCCCAGCATAAGCATCATGTGTCTGTGAGTCATAAGACTTGGCAGGCTGCTTCTGGCATGTTAATTGAATCCCAAATCTGAAGCCTTTTTTTTTTTTTTTAATGATCCTGGAGTAAAATTTCATTTGAAATGCCACTTCCTACAATCTATGCAATTTATATACAATTTCAGGAATGTCTAATGGCCTCTTGTTAGGTGGCAAAATGTCACTGACACAGAGCTGATCTTATTTTAATTAACTGCTCCCCTTTCCTCCCTCCAGCCTTCTTAGAGCTCAGTGACTGGGAGTAACTGAGACTCAGAGAAGTTAACTGTTTCTTGAGCAGAAAACCATGGCCCTGGAGAAACAAGTTAAAATACACAGCAATTTGTCAATGTCTCCTTGCTAGCCTAAAACTGAAGATAACTGGCTTAACATCTAATTTAATGTGGAAATTGTTTAATGACTGTTCTTAGAATAGCAAAGACAGAAATTGCTTTTTGTCTTTAGAGAAGTAGCTATGTGATCAAATTCATCTTGTTATTATGTGAACATTGAGTGTGAAGAAAAAAAAAATTATAACTGATGGACTGCCAAGTGGAATGCTTTTTAATCGTCATTGGCTACACTTAAAAGAACGGGACACTTTCTTTTTAATCAGTCTTGTCTTCACACCTGTGTGGACAAGTGGCACTGGATACACAAAATCAGGGAAAGAAAACTGAGCTGGTGAAGTGAAGCACAGACATTGCTAAATATGCCTCAAATGCACTTCTCTTTGATAAAAATTTCAACCTTTCTTAAGAAATTCTTTTATTTCTGGCATGAAGAAAGCAAGCATAGGGTGATATCAAAACATAAAACCAATCTGTGCATCAGCTACTATTCTTGAGTAACTTTGAAGGTTGAGTTTAAATGAAGAATTCAGAAATTCTGGACACCAGTTTCTAGAATATTCACAACTAGTTTCTAGACTGCATTTTCTAGAAAAGTCTAAGTGGTCAAGTAGACTGACACAAATAAAATAATTTCCTCATTTGAAGTTTCTGACTATGAGTGTTGTTGTTATGTGCTATTGAGTCAGACCTGACTCATAGCGACCCCTCCTTGGGTTTCCGAGGCAGTATCACTATGGAAGTAGATTGCCCAACCTTCCTTCCAAGGAGTGGTGGATGACCATAAATTAAGAAATTGAACCTTGATGATAATGAGAAAATTATGTCCCACTCCACCCCCAAAATTCAGATTTTAAGATCTTATAAAGTAAAAATTTGTTATTTCTGAACAACTAATACATGGGAAGATAAGCAATCAAGTAATAATAATAACACAGAACCAGGATTTTGATTATACCTAACTTATTAACAAAAAATAACTAGATATTTCTTAGAGTTTTCTAGCACAACACTCTAAGATTCTTTTAACTCTTCTGTTTTGCTTAAATACTCAACAGTGCAGCCCTACATACTACACTACGATGTAGTGCATACTACACAAAAACATTGTTCTACATTCTAATTTGGTGAGCAGTGACTGGGGTCTTTAAAGCTTGCAAGCAGCCATCTAAGATGCAACAATTCATCTCTTCTCATCTGGAGCAAAGAAGAATGGAGAAAACCAAAGATGCATGGAAACAATTGGTCCGAGGGACTAGTGGACCATGCAAACCTCAGCCTACATGACTGTGAGACCAAAAGAACTAGATGGTGCCCAGCTACCACTATCAACCACTCAGAAAGGGATCAGTGCAGGAGATCCTGGACAGAGTGGGAGAAAAATGTAGAATGAAACTCAAACTCATAAAAAACGACCAGGCTTACTGATCTGATAGAAACTGGTGAAACCCGCAAGACTATGTATGACCCCTATTTACCCTTCATACCTGGAATTGAATTCACTACCATGGCTTCTAGCCAAGCAATAAACAGGTGTATGATATGAACATTTACACCGGGTAGGTATACTCCATAGAACAATCAACCATGGGAGATTAGAAAGGCAGTATTTGTACAGGGAGAAAACTCAGGGGGCAGGAATGCATAGAAAATAATGACACAGAGAAAATATAATCACAGGGAAGAAGTAGGAAATGAGCTATTACGTTATGGGGATTGCAATCAACATCATGAAACAAAATGTGTATGAACTGTTGTATGGAAAATGAATTTGCTCCGTAAACTTTTACCCAAGCCACAGTTAAACAAACAAACAAACAAAACCTTCAGAAGCCAAAGGTGTGATACCATAAAAACCCAGACTGCTTTTACTGATTTACACTCAGTATACAGAAAGGTGACAAGATAGTGATATGTTCATGTCAAAGAGGACAGTGTAGCACTAACTGCTTCCTTCTTCTCCCCACAAACTTAGGCAAAAAGATAACTTCTATAGGTTTCTTGCATAATAGCATCTCAAAAAGCCAAGGCTCTTGTCATAATATCTGAAAAGAAGGCAAAAAGGGTATCTGTTCAACTCTGTCACTAACTGGCAGATTACAATGATAATACCCCATGTACAACCCATCAACTTGATAGCACAACTTATCATTTCCTATTATGTATATTGATTGGTAATTTTGAAGAGCTAGTATTAAATTAACCTGAGAAATAATTTTTAAAAATAAAATAACTACTTGTAATATTCAAATATATTCCAAAGTTGTAACAGAAATCATTTATCCAAGAAATAATTATTTATCATCTACTATATGAGTCAGGGCTGACTCGATGGCAAATAACAACAACAACAAATATGCCAGGCACAGTTTTAGGTTCCAGGAGAGATAAAAGTAAATAAAATGGACAAAATTCCCTATTCTCACTAGAGTAGGAGACAGTGACAGGAACATGTTAAATAATCATTAAATATTAAAATGTGATTGATAACCCCTCTTCTTAATTGACCTTGTTAAGACTCAAAAGAAAAAAATCACTCACACTTCCCTTTTTCAAAATAAAAAGCTCATTGTAAAGGAAATATAGTGGTTTGAAGCTGTTGAGATGTTTAAAGTGGATAAAATTCTCGCTTCCCCAAATGGTAAATATGAGTTTTCTATAAAGGGGATCAGCATGGTTAATGTTCTCATAAATATATGTCATAAGCAGTTAAAAAATCTAATGTGGAAGTTGCTTTGAAAATGTAATTAGGTTTTACTCACCATGGAACAACAACAACCAAAAAAACCAAACTCACTGCCATGGAGTCAACTCTGACTCATAGGGACCCCTATTGGGTTTCCAAGGCTGTAACTCTTTATGGAAGTAGATAGCCCCATCTTCTTTCCAGGGAGCAGCTGGTGGTTTTGAACTGCTGACTTTCTGATTAGCAGCCAAGTGCCTTATCCACTATGCTACCAGAGCTCCTTACTAGCCATGGAAGAGAGTGGAAATACAGGAGCTGAGGCATTCAAAGTTGGGCAGAGGTGAAGGTCTGATACTTCTGGAGGAAAAACATTGGGAGCAGCACAGCAATCTTGAGAACCACAAGCAGAAGAGAAATGAAAGAAAGAGAAACAGTAAGTGCTGACTAGAACACAGTGCCTGCCAGAGACACTACAAGCAAGGCTAAGAGGGAAGAACAATGTTGTTGTACCTAAGTCATAAGACAGAGTAGGACTGTTCCATAGAATGTCCTAGATGTAATCTTTATGAGAGGAGATGGCCAGGCTTCTCTCCGACAGGTTCAAACTGCTGACATTTTGGTTAGCGACTGAGACCTTTAACCATTGTGCCACTAGGGCTCCGTGGAGGAACACTAGAACTGACTTACTGGCACAAAAAGCCAGTCTTCAGATCCTTTTGTTTTGTTTTGTTTTTCTTTTTCCAGTTCTCCTCATCTTGGCCTTCTTGGATTGATCAAGTAAGGGTGAATATATTTTTTATTCTGTCCATGAAACCCCCAACATTTACTCTCCTTAATGTTCCTAATAGTTTTGTGTGAGCTTTCAATCTGTGACCTCATTGCTCTGAGGAAAGAGAATTATTTCAAATTATATCATCTGTGTTCTGGTACATCAGACAAGTCACTTAAATTTTATGAGGCCTCAGTCTCTCTCTATAAAATGAAAGGGTTGGATTATCTCTCAAATACAACAGAGACTATAAGTAATAGACAACTTGGCCCTACTGCCAGTACCAATTGCCTTTGAGTCAATTCTGACTCATGGTGACCCTCTGTGTTGCAGAGTAGAACTGCTCTCCATAGAATGTTCAAGGCCATGACCTTATGGAAGCCATCTGCCAGTCCTTCCTTCTGAGGCACCTTTCAAACAAAAAACCAATCACCTTTAGATGAATTCAAACTGCTAACTTTTCGGTTAATAGTCAAGCACTTAACTGCTTGTGCCAACCAACCTGAGAGGATTTATTGACTCATATAACTGAAAGTTCAGAGACTGAGAAGGCTGTGAGTTTGGCTTAATCAAGTAACTCTTGCTCTTTTTCTTCACAATTCTCCTGTCTATTGTCCTTCTCTGAGCATTGGTTTCAGCCACAAGGGCATCCTTCTTGATGACAAAACGGCTGCAAAATTTATAAGCTTTGCATTCTCACCTCACAACACTGACAAAAAGAAAGAGTGTCTCTTTTGCTGTTTTCTTTTAACAATAAGGAATATTCTCTCTTACAGGTTTCCAGAAAACCTACCTCCTTCTTGGCCCAAACTATGTCACATTCCAATGCCCAGTCTCATCCTAATGGCAGGGACCTAGGTGTGCTGACTGGCCTAGGCCTGGATTCCTGAACCAATGAGCTCATCCCCTCTGCCGAGTCAGGCTCATCCCCAAAGCACATAGGCAACATTGGGGAAGGTGGAACACTAGGTGAGAATTGGGCTGATAGAATCAGCAACAAGCAATGTCCACTATAGGAAGGCTATGCTAAGTGATTGCTAAGATCTCTTCTAGCTCTACAAATCAATGATTCTAAGTCCCAAATATTTCTCTCCATAATTTAATAAAAATTAGTTGAATATAAAACAATAGATGGAGATTTAATGCAGTAGGACAGAAATAGAGGCTCAAAAATTATGTTGCCAAAGAAGCTAGCATAGCTAGCAGACATTCTACCAGAGGTATAACTCTATGATTTCTTAATAGTGACAATAAAAAAAATTCTATGGGCTTCAGCTAACCAAAGATGAAGGAAAGAAGAAATCATTTGGTTAGTGTGGGGAAAGGCAAAGAGGATTCAGTGTCCTATGTTTCAAAAATATAGTTCTGTAAATGTCAAAGGGTAAAACCCACTGCCACTCACTCAATTCTGAGTCATAGTAACCCTATAAGACAGGGTGGAATGGCCCTATAGAGTCTCCAATGCTATAAATCTCTATAGAAACAGATTGCCTCATCTTTCTCCTGCATAGAAGCTGGTAGGTTCAAACTGCTGAC
>NW_006921621.1:9256890-9259165 GCF_000298275.1 Orycteropus afer afer
TTATGAAAAGAAGCATGTCTCAGGAACTAAATTCGTTTTTAGCCTGATTGCCACTGTAAACTACATTTATGATACAATATAAAATGGTGATGACGACAGTCTTAATGGAAAAGCCAAATTACATTTCACACAGCCTGTTTGCTATATCTGGTGAATATATAATAAACCAAACAGACTGACAGAAATGGCGGCATTTTTAAAGTCTTCATTATCTGAAATATCTTTCCCTATGTGGTTCAAACCCACCAGCAACTCCTGGGAAGGAAGGTTGGGCAATCTGCTTCTGTAGTGATACTGCCTCGGAAACCAAAGGAGGGGTCGCTATGAGTCAGGTCCGACTTGATGGCACATAACAACAACAACAAATATAGTAAGTAACTGAATCTCTGACTATAGATGGAAAAATATGATATGTAGGGTTTCATATAAATAGCAGAAAAAGTATTTCTCTCTCAATATCGACCTCCACCTTCCCTGTCTTCTAACTTCATTGTCACTGATATCCCATGATTTATTTGCTGGATTATTTGTTTTTGGACAGAATATTTTTAAATGTTCCTGGTAGGAATTAATGGGAAAAAAATATTGGCTCCAGACTAGGTGAACCCCACAAACTTCTTATAATGTTATTTTTGGTTGAACTTCAGCTTCATTTTCTTTTCCCCTACATGTGGCCAGAGATTAAAAAAATATATATATTTTAATCAGGATTTTTCTTACTTCTTCAACTTACTGACATTATTTTACCTTTCTAGAAATTTTGTGCAGAATAAGTTTCTCTTCATACCCCTCCCTTTAAAATTGTGTTTGAAATGTGTAGGGAAAATAGGAAAACTGAAAAAAAATCCAATAAATTTCCAATAAGAAAAACATCACTCATGGCCTTTTTATAGAGAACTTACTCAGAAGAGCCTCAGAGAAAAAATACAATTCTATCTGCACAAACTCCAAGAGACTTAAATTTATTATATGTTTTGCAATAAAGCAAGAGTATTAGTTACTAATAAAGTTTCTGGACAATGCTATTGGTAGAAAAAAGCACTCTGGAGCATTTGGGGGTACTTCTGGTAGGATGGCAGAATAGGCAGACAAACTACACAGACCCTCTTCAACAAAGAAAAGAGAAACCAGTTGACAAAGATACAGAAGATAATCCTGGAGCCCTGAGCTCTGAAAGGAAGTATATAGAAGTATATAGATTAGGCACCAACTAGTGGAAAAACCTGAATGAAAACAGTGAGTATGGAGACGGTTAGAGCTGTGGACTGTCAGCTACTCTGATGAGACCAACAGCCTAAATATTTCCAGGTGGTGTTGGGACCTAATAATTGACCTAAATGTCAGCCCTGGTTGCCAAGGACTGCAGGGACGACTCCGCTGATGGCCTATGAGTAGGAAGGGAAGCAGCAAGGAGGGAGATAACCTGAGTTGTGGACTTTCAGCTGTCCAGAAGGTACAGCCAATTTGATTGTTTACAAGCAGTGGCCATTTTGGATATTTAAAGTGACCAAGGGTGCAGCCATTTTGAATGCTTACAAGCAGTGGCCATATTGGATTTTAAAATGACAGCATTCTCACTTGGATTCCAGGAACTTAAGAATAGGCTCCATTTGCCAAGGACAGCAAGGACATACAGGAGGCTGACAATGGGAAAGGAGACAGGTGGTGAGTGGATAAGTGTTGCCAACTAGTGAATAGAAGAGCACAGTACCCTGCTTACATAGATAACATCCAAACAAAACAAGAAAAACAAAAATCGTGGGCAAGTCACTCCAAAATACAATCACCAGTTAAATACAAAAATGTCACAATGTCTCAGAGACAGCAGAGCATCACAGTTCACACAAAGAAGCAAGATAAAGCAGGAGAAACAAGGGACCACTATATGGACCCAAAACACATCCTAAGGAAGAAGCAGCATTAGATCCCTGATAAGGAATTCAAAAGAATTATATTTATGTATCTTCAATGGATTGAGAGATAGATCAAGGAAAATACTGAAAAACTGAAGAAAACACAGAGAAAACCCTACAACAATTTTGAAAGACAATACAAGAACAAAATGACAAAATAAATGAAAAACTAGAAATGATGCAAAATCTACAGATAGAAATGTAGAAGATTAATACTACATTTTCAGAAATAGATAACACATTTAACAGGCAAAGGAGTAGAACTGCATCAATGGAAGACAGAATTAGTGAGATTGAAAGCAAATACCTCAATAGTTCTTTGGAAAGGGGTCAATCAGAAAAAAGATCAAAACAAAATGAAG
>NW_006921621.1:9260455-9261259 GCF_000298275.1 Orycteropus afer afer
AAAATGATAGCAACAAATTCATACTTGTTGATAATTACATATCTGACAAGGGGCTTATCTCTAAAATTTATAGGAAACTCCAACACCTCAACAAGAAGATTAAAAATCCAATTAAAAAATGGGCAGAAGACATGAATAGACACCTCACCAAAGAAGATATTCAGGCAGCCAGCAAATACATGAAGAAATGCTCATGATCATTAGCCATCAGAGAGATGGAAATCAAAACAACAATGAGATACCATCTAATCCCAGCACTAATTATAAAATTCAACAAGACAGAACATAACAAATTCTGGTGAGGATGAGGAGAGATTGGGACTCTCATGCACTGTTGGTGGGACTGTGAAACGATACAACCACTGTGGAAAACAGTACAGTGATTCCTTAAAAAGTTGGAATTAGAAATACCATTTAACCCAGCAATCCCATTACCAGGTATATATCCTAAAGAAGTGAGAGCCAGGACAAGAACAGATATATGCACACCCATGTTCATTGCAGCACTATTAACAATAGCAAAGAGATGGAAACAACCTAGATGCCCATCAACAGAAGAATGGATAACCAAACTATGGGACATACACACAATGGAATACTATGCAAAACTAAAGAATAATGTAGAATTTGCAAAACGCCACATAACATGGATGAACTTGGAGGCCATTATGGTGAGTAAAATAAGTCAATCACAGAGGGACACATATAGTATTAGTTCATTATTGTAAAAAGCCAAAGAAAGGTTTATATACGGAAGGAAACTTTGTTGGTTACGGGGCGGGAAGAGAGAACAATGCAAAAAAA
>NW_006921621.1:9261359-9267981 GCF_000298275.1 Orycteropus afer afer
TGTTTGTTTGTTTTCCTGTTACCTAGTTATTACTAAGAGAGAACAATAAAAAAAAAAAAAAAAAAAGGCACTCTGGTGCTGCAGTGGTTAAAGCATTGGGCTTCTTACCAGAAGACCAGTGGTTCAAACCCAGCAGTTGCTCCACAGGAGAAAGATGAGGCAGTCTGTTGCCACAAAGATTTGTAGCCTTGGAAATCCTATGAAGCAGTTCTATTCTGTCCTATAGGATCACTATGAATAGAAACCAACTCAATAGTAGGGGGTTTGGTGGAACAATACAATATTTAATTAAAACACAAAATCATTCTGTTAGAGAAATTAAACAAATGTCATTTTCTCTATTTCTTTTTCCTTGATGTGATCTTTTTTAAAAAATGAATATATTTCTACTTTTCAAATGCTGAATTTGTTGAAGTTGAATTACACATTGTGTCTGGATTAATCTGGATGAGGGAGGGTCAGGAACACCAATCAAGTGAGTCCTATGGTGTTCTATAGGCAAGGGGAGCCACAATTGATTTTTTAGGAGGGCAATGACAATGGCCCCAAATTATTTTTTTTGTGAAGAATATTTTGGAGGGCTTATAGTAAGGTGGAAAGGAGCTCTGGTGGTATATGGGTTAAGGCATTTAGCCAGTGGTTTGAACCCACCAGCTGCTCCACAGAAGAAAGATGGGGCAATCTGCTTCCATAAAGATTTATAGCCTTGGAAACCCAGTGGGGGTTGCTTTGATTTAGAATCGACTCAATGGCAATGAGTTTTTGTTGTTGTTGTTTTGTTTTTTTAGTAAGGTGGGAGGAGGTTAGGAGGCTTTTGTGTTTCCAGGTGAGAGCTAATGAGAGCCTAAATTAAATTATTTTCCTGTCTTCTCCTTTTCTTTTTTAACGACATGGAACCCACATACCTAGCACCTAAGTCCACCGAACTGCTGATCTATTCAAAAGTCTTGACCTACACTTCTTTGCCTTTTATCAACCTCTTTTACCCTCTTTTCACTAATCAAAATTCTTGGCCTCCTTGTATCTACCTACCTTCAACTCTGGGGCTCCCTTATTTAACCTTCATCTTTATTTTTCTGCTCTTTGGACACTGGTTTTCTCCCACTGAATCTGCTTTGATTTGCTTTTCCATCATTGGATTATTCCACTGGGTCAAGGGGCCTCGTGCTGCCCAAGCCCTGGCATTTTTCCTGTAGAGCATAGTCCCACAGGCATCAGTCAGTATTCTTAGATACAAACAGAAACTATTCTTGCCAGTTGAGGCAGAAAAATAGCTGTAATTAAATGAAGGATGTTTGGTAGCTCACGGAATCTCTAAGAAGGCCAGAGAGTCAACAACCAGCAAAGTTTTTATAGCCAAAAGCAGTGCCCATGTCATACTGTAAGATTGCTGCAGGACAGGACCCTATAGCTGCTGCTTGGCATAGACACCACAGCCTACACCAAAGGCTCTGGGGACTTAACACCAGAAATTTCATTAAGGATTTCTAGAAGAGCTGGTGCCTCTCTTGTCTGTCATTCTTGTGAAATGACAGATTCCGGGCCTCATGCTTGCTTGCTTCTCAATTGAAATCTTCACAATTACTTCTTAGTGGAGCTCTGGTGGCATAGTAGGTAAGCCGTTTGGCTGCTAACCAGAAGGTCAGTGGTTCAAACCCACCAGCTGCTCCCTGGGAGGAAGATGAGGCAATCTACTTCTGTAAAGATTTACAGACTTAAAGTGGAAATTGCTATGGCAGTTCCTTAAAAAGTTGGAAATAGAAATACTATTTGATCCAGCAGTCCCATTACTAGGTATATATCCTAAAGAAGTAAGTCAGAACATGAACAGATATATGCACATTCATGCTCATTGCAGGACTATTCACGGTAGCAAAGAATGGAAACCACCTAAGTGCCCATCAACAGAAGAATGGATAACCCGACTATGGTACATACACACAATAGGATACTATGCAACATAAAGAATAATGTAGAATCTGTGAAACACTGCATAACATGGATGAACTTGGAGGACATTATGCTGAGTGAAATAAGTCAATCCCTAAAGGACAAATGTTCTATTAGCTCACTATTGTAAAAAGTCAAGGAAAGGTTTATATATGGAAGGAAACTTTCTTTGTTGGTTATCAAGGAGGGTGGGGAGGAGAGAAAACTGCTAGATAGGTAAGGGACAGATATTGATTTGGGTGAAAGGAAAGGTAATATACCAAACTGAGTGACCAGCACAATAACACTAAGGAAAAGGAAGACAGAGAGAGGTGCACAAGAGGTCCAGACAACAAAGATAAACCATTTCATATACACAGTACTGCATTATCAGTGATAACAAACATTTATCCACAGGTAAATAGATGGGAAGACAGGCTGAATGATCAGGTATGTCTAGGCAAAAGAGAACATATCCTTATATATATTGGCATCTCCATCCTGATAGTCATCTATGCTAATACTCAAAGTGACCTCTTCTCATGCTCAGTCCAGTTTCTCTCCATGTCTATGTATTATTTCTGTTTTGTGTTCCTGCCTCTCCATTCTCTTTCCAAAACTTAGCCAAATACATTTCCTCAAAAAACCAAAACCCAAGTCATTACTGTCAAGTCAATTCGACTCCTACTGACTCCTCCTTGGGTTTCCGAGGAGGTATTTCTACAAAAGTAGATTGCCCAATCTTCCTTCCGAGGAATGGCTGGTGGGTTTGAACTGACAGCCTACTGGTTAGCAGTCAAATGCCTTAGCCACAACACCACCAGAGAATTTCCTCAAGAAAGGCACTATTCCTAAATGCCAGACATGTGCTCAGGCATAGTGTAAAGGACAGTCATCATGTTTGGGGGCCACCTAACACATTTAAACACCCATCCTATGTATGAAGAATTCCCCATATTATGAGTCTTGGCTCAAGGCAGAAGCCAGGTCTTGCTGTCCTAGGTTCAGCTTAGTTGAGGTTGAAGAATGTGGCCAGAGGCAGATCCTGGAACTGCAGAGCTTCAAGTTATATAAATGTGGGGGAAAATATTTCTTTAAAGAAAAAGCTACAAAATTATGGATTTAAAATTAGCCTTAAAAATTAAGTACTTATTTACAATGAGAAAAAAATCAAAACAAATTGCAAATTTTAAAAAGTTGACGAATACTGGAAATATCACAAAATCAAGAAAAACAGTGTATGTTTTTTAAAAAATCATTGTTGTTGTTATGTGCCCTCGAGTCGGACCCGACTCATAACGACGCTTCCTTGGGTTTCCGAGGCAGTATCATTATAGAAGTAGATTGCCCCAGCTTCCTTCCGAAAATTAATTGGCTAAAATACCTCTTTAATACCTTTTTCTTTGCTTCTTTAGCTGCGTACTCTGCCTCTTCATGTGGCATTGATTTTGTAATATCTTCTAAAAAGAATCAAAAGATAGTTTAGTCTTTCCTTTTAGCATGTTGTTGTTATGTGCCGTGGAGTCGGCCCCAACTCATAGTCGGCCCCAACTCATAACGACCCCTCCTTGGGTTGCTGAGGCAGTATCACTAAGGAAGTAGATTGCCCAACCTTCCTTCCGAGGAGTGGCTGGTGGGTTTAAACTGCCAGCCTTCTGGTTATCAGTCAAGTGCCTTAGGCACTATGCTACCAGAGCTCCTTCCTTTAGCATAGTTGTTTTTTTTTTTTTTTTTTTTAGTTATTGGCAGTTTAGAAGAATTTCTTTGAACTTCTCAATGCACTTTTGGCAAACTTGTGTACATTTAGTAAATGTGACAGGGGAAGTCAGAGTTACAGTTATAATATCTTACTTTTGCAAATTTTCCTTTTGCAAATTATGACTCACAGTGACCGTACAGAGCAGAGTAGAACAGCCCCACAGGATTCTAAGGCTGTAAATCCTTATGAAAGCAGACTGCCACAGCTTTCTCCCACAGAACAGCTGGTGGCTTTGAACCATTGACCTTTTAGTTAGCAGCCAAGTGCTTTAACCATTGTACTACCAGGGCTCCTTAAATGTATGACCATATAAACACATTCTAGGGTTTTTGCAGAGCGTTGGAAGAGGTCTGTGCAAATGTGGGACTCTGAAGCTTAAGTATCATTACATTGCTGAAAAACCCATCTCTGCATATAGCTAAGGTTTCACTAGCCAAAAACCAAACCCACTACCATTGAGGCAATTCTGACTCATAGTGACCCCCACTGGGTTTCCAAAGCTATAAATCTTTTTTTTTTTTAATTTTTTATTTTGATTTGGATGAAAGTTTACAGAGCAAATTCACTTTCCATACAGCAATCCATACACATTTTGTTTCATGACATTGACTGTAATACCCACAACGTAACAGCTCTCTTCCTGTTTCCTCCCTGTAGTTACCTCTTCCCTGGGTCCTTCTTTCCTATGCATTGCTGCCTCCTAAGCTATCTCCCAGGAGCTCTGGTAGCATAGTGCCTAAGGCACTTTACTGCTAACCAGAAGGCTGGTGGTTCAAACCCACCAGCCACTGCTCGGAAAGAAGGTTGGGCAATCTACTTCCATAGTGATACTGCCTCGGCAACCCAAGGAGGGGTCGCTATGAGTCAAGGCTGACTCGACTACACATAACAACAACAACAAGAACAAGCTATCTCCCTGTGCAAATATTGCCCTTCTGTTCTCCCATGATTGATTGTTCTTAGGAGTATGTCTGCTTGGTGTAAATGTTCACTCTCTATGCCTGTCTATTGTTTGACTGGAAACCACAGGAGTGAGTTCAATTCTAGGCCTAAAGGGTAACTCGGGGCCATAGTCTTAGGGATTTCACCAGGCTCTATCAAACCAGTAAACCTAGTCTTTTTTTATGATTTTGAGTTTTGTTTCACATTGCTCTCCCACTCTACCTAGGATCTCCTGTACTAGGCACCATCTAGTTCTTCTGGTCTCATGATCATATAGACTGAGGTTTCTTTGGCCCACTAGTTCCTTGGACTAATTGTTTCCATGTGTCTTTGGTTTTCTTCATTCTTCTTTGCTCCAGATTTTTGCACCTTAGAGACCACTTGCAAGACCGCAGTTGCTACTCACCAAAGTCTGATGTAAACAATATTCTTGTGTAGTATGTTATGCCAATTGAACTTGATGTCCCCCATGACCATGGTCCTGAGCCCACAGGTCCAACAACTCAGTCCATCAGGGTGGTTGACTGTGGCTAAGAAGTTATCATAACTTTGTCCCCTGTCAGTTCTATTGATATAAACATTCTTATAGCACATACACCTAATGTGTGTGTGTGTATATATGTGTGTGTGTGTGTGTATGTTGTTATGTGCCATTGGGTTGGATCCAACTCATAGCAACCCCTCCTTAGGTTTCGGAGGCAGTATCTCTATGGAAGTAAATTGCCCAACTTTCCTTCCGAGAAGTGGCTAGTGGGTTTGAACCTCCAGCCTTCTGGTTAGCAGT
Organism: Orycteropus afer afer; assembly: GCF_000298275.1. Classification (NCBI taxonomy): domain Eukaryota; kingdom Metazoa; phylum Chordata; class Mammalia; order Tubulidentata; family Orycteropodidae; genus Orycteropus; species Orycteropus afer. Next base: position 9,266,774 of record NW_006921621.1, read on the forward strand.
CAAGTGCCTTAGGCACTATGCCACCAGAGCTCCTATATATATATGGATATATTCCCTTATGTATATATGCCAATAACCAGGATAAAGACCATAGAGCTGACACAAACTCAAGGAGGAACTGGGAAGACAGAGTTTATTTTTGAACAGCTTTGAACTCAACTTTGGGAGCTTTGATGAAGAAGTGGTTACTTTAAGCACTTGACTACTAACTGTACGGTTGGCAGTTTAAATCCACCAGCTGTTCCATGGGAGAAAGATATGGCAGTCTGCTTCTGTAGAGAGTTATAGCTGTAGAAACCCTATGGTGCAGTTCTATTCTGCCCTGTAGAGTCAATATGAGTCAGAATTGACTCGACAGCAACGGGTTTGGTTTTTTGTCTTTTTATATCAAATGTGTAAGCCTATGCAAGGACTAAAGTTGGTGGATATATCATATTTTTACACAAATAACACACACATTATGTGTCTTTCTGCAAACCACGCAATCCCTTTGCGCGTTAGTTTTGACTCATAGTGACCCTGTGTACAACAGAACAAAACAATGCCTGGACCTGCTACATCACAAGAGTTGCCATGTTTGAGCCCATTGTTGCAGCTGCTGTGTCAGTTCATCTTGAGGGGGTTAGCTTTTTTCACTTTATCAAGCACGATATCCTTCTCCAGGGACTAGTCCCTTCTGACAACATGACCAAACTGTGCCTTCGGGTGGTAAAATAACATGCTCATTTGCAGACAGTAGTCTGCACCCTAAAGCCCACCATGTTCTTAACTAGAACAGCATATGCTCTTTAGCATAAGCCATGTTGCCTTCATATTTTGTTGGAACATATACCTATGTGAAAAGAATATTTTGTACATATCCATACTTTGTTGTATTACACCTACAAGTTAAATTTATCTTTGTCTCACACTCCTACTAAAGAACCCATTCAGAGTTGTATAGAAATAAATGAGAAAGTGGATGACTTTACACATGTCTGATTTGGTGACACTGCTCCTTAGAGTAAAAAGCTTGTTTACATGAAGCAGCACAGCTTAACATGAGCTTGACAAATGGGAAAAGAGAAGTTATCTGGACACTATGAACTACATTTAATCTTTCTTTTTCTTTCAAGTTTAAGATGAGGGACTTTAACAACTGAGCTCCAAGGAAAATTAGACCAGAAATCTATGGGCATCCTAACCCAATTCTTACCTACAGGCTTATA
>NW_006921621.1:9269062-9276262 GCF_000298275.1 Orycteropus afer afer
TGGAGGAGCCCTGGTAGCATAGTGCCTAAGATACTTCACTGCTAACCAGAAGGCTGGTGGTTCAAACCCACCAGCCGCTCCTCGGAAGAAAGGTTGGGCAATCTACTTCCATAGGGATACCACCTCGGAAACCCAAGGAGGGGTCACTATGAGTTGGGGCCGACTCAGCGACATGTAACAACAACAACAGTGACCCTGTAAACACAGAGTAGAACTGCCCCATAGGTTTCCAAGAATGTAAATTCTTCTGGAAGCAGACTGCCATATCTTTCTCCCAAAGAGCAGCTGGTGGGTTTGAACCACTGACCTCTCATTTAGCAGGCCAGCACTTTAACCACTGTGCCATAAGGGCTTCTTGTCATGCACAGTAAAGTTAATAACTCTTTCACTAACAGAGTAAAGTGAATTAACTCTTTACTTGCTTTATTAATGACAAATCACATTACACATAGTACTGTCATTTTAAAAGACAGGAAACAGTGTTGTGAGAATGATGCAAAGGAAATTTTTTTTTTATCCCCTTGAAAGAAGCTAAGTGGACCAGACAGGAACAAATATATAAATAAGATTTCAACTCAGAACTGAAGTTACTTTCTTCCTCATTTTCCAGAAAGCTTACTCTGTCACAGTTGCCTAGTGCTGACTTTTAGATATCTGCATGCCAAGTGCCTAATTAAAATGAGCAGACAGCATTTAACTTTCTTATTCCTATGCTTCGCCCAGTGTTCTTGATACCATACCCACCGCCACTGAGTCAATTCTGACTCATAGCAATCCCCATTGGGTTTCCAAAGCTGTAAATTTTTATGGAAGTATATTGCTTCATCTTTTTCCTGTGAAGAACCAGGTGGGTTTGAACTACTGACTTTCTGGTTAACAGCCAAATGTCTTACCCACAGCACCACCAGAGCTCCTTATGTTCTCAATAAGCATTAATCTTGCACCTGATCCCAGACTTGAATCTGATGTGCTCAGAGAAGTACTTGAGAGTGGTTTAAGGCATGGGAGAAGAGAGGTGTGATGGCTTCTAGCCCTTAAATAGTATCCATTCTTGACCAGCCAAACACCATGCTCTTCCTTCTGTCAGATTGATATCGTGTTCTTTTCAGGCCAGAGTAAGGACAACTTGAAGAAAACTAAGGCAGTGGGGCTTTCTTGTGGTCTCCATTTCCCCACTCTAAGACTTTTTCTGCATCTTTCTTTCATCAGGTAAAAGTCACAAATTCAAAGAGTTCTGCAGAAACAGAAGAAATGCCACAGTGTGGTGTAGTAAATTACCTGGTATGGCTTTTCTAGCCATAATAAGTCTTTGTAAACTCTGGTGGAATTTTCCCTGAGTAACTGAGTGGCTCCTGATCATTCAAGTTGTCCACCTGGGGTATTTCTGTTGGGAGTGGCACAAAGCAATGTTCTGGGAGGTTCATGCTCTCACTTAGGTGCTTAGAATTCTGATGTTATGATTGGTTGGTTTGGCCACACTGCTGGGCTCAAAGGGAGTACTCCTAGAGGCAGAAGAAGTCTCTCTGGCTAAGAAGGACGTACTGCTGAGAGAAACACATTCCTGAGACACACGCACTGCTGGGAAAGAGACGCAAGGGACACGCATTGCTGAGAGAAACATGCAATGAGACTGCGAGAGAATGTTGGCTGAGAGATGGTGGGCTGAGAGAGACTGAGCATTGTTCCTGAACTTGAATTGTAGCCTGCTGTTTCCCTAATAAACCCCATAATCTGTGAATTCTGTGTGGCCACTGCAGTGAATTATTGAACTCAGCAGAGGGGTCATGGGTGCTGTGGGAGGAATGGTTGGTGTCAGGGTTGGTGAAAGAGCTGGAGGGAGGCAGCATGTCTGGCCTCACAGTAATGGGCCTTGGGGAACTGATAGTGATTCTGTCTTCCTCTTGTGGGGTTAGAGGAGGTCAGAAGATGTGGCCTCCCTGCCCCTTTGGCACACAGTTATGATCAGATGCTGATTTCTCCTCAACCCTGTCCTTTAAGTGCCCATGGTCATACGGGAAAACTCCTTTCAATAGCAGAATTTTAAAGAATATTCCACTCTATAGTGGCTGCAATGAAGGATCATTGGTGGTGGAAACAGTTTGCCATCAGCTGCCAACCTAAAGGTTGGTGGTCCAAACCACTCAGCAACTTTGCAGAAGAAAGTCCTGGCAAATTGTTTCTGTAAAGATTATAGCCAAGAAAACCCTATGTAGCAGTTCTACTCTATAACACATGAGGTCTCAGCAACAGCAAACAACAACAGTGTCTGGGACAAACCCAGCTCTGTGCTAGGGGTAAAAGACTTCAGATTTAAATATGTCCTATAACCAAACTAAACTGACTGCCATTGAGTTGATTCCAACTCACTGTGACCCCACTGGGTTTCCAAGGTGATAAAGCTTTACAAAAGTAGATTGCCCCATCTTCCTTTCATGGAGTGGCTAATGGGTTTGAACCACCAACCTTCTGGTTCTACAGCAAAGGTTCTATAGTGACCCTTTCATTAAGCCTTAAATAGGACAAAGACAAAAACAGAGACAATCATACTGGAGAGGGAAACTGTCAGCATATACACAGCACAGAGCCAAATGGAGTCCAATGACATGGACATGAGGCTAATTATATATCAAAGAAAAAGGAAATCTTCACAAAATCATGGTTGGTGGCAGTTCAGCTCATCACTTTTGCAGGTGGGACTACAGAAACGGGAATGAGAAAAGGACCATGATTGGGATATGTACATAGTTGCAGCTTAAAAAAGGTTACCAGATTGGTTCAGGGGCTTGACCACCTTGCTGTGTGGTGCTAAGGGTATGACTCATGACCATGAGGCACTGAGTCATATTCACAAGGTAGCTATAATACCAGGACCCCAACCTTTAGCTTAAATTAGATAAAGTGCAGCAATGTTCAGTAAATTATTAAGGATGTGCTCAGGCAAATTCCCTAGTTTTTTTGTGTAAGCATAATCTACTTTCAACCACAGTCTTGCTGAGGGCAAACTGCCTCTCTCTAGATTTGGCCCAAGCTTGTCTGTGTATAGCCACATTGCTGGTTTAATGGATGGAAAGTACTCAAATGGTGTCTAAACTGTGTCAAGACTCAAAATGGGATTAGGGCTCCTGCTGTACACCACAGCTTTCCACAGACCAAGTGCTTTAGGATATAAGCTCCACTACAACTCCCTGCAAATTCTGTTCTATACTTATGAGATGGTTTGAGCTTCCTGTATATTGATTTAAGTAGACAGAAACACTCTTAATAGCATACTGTCTCTAGATGGAAGGAGCTCTGGTAGCACAGTGCCTAAGATACCTGACTGCTAACCAGAAGGTTGGTTGTTCAAACCCACCAGCCACTCCACAGAAGCAAGACTGGGCAATCTACTTCAATAAAGATTTACCTCCTCGGAAACCCAATGGAAGTCTCTATGATTTGGAATGGATTCGATGGCAGTGGGTTTGGTTTTTGTTTGGTATCTAGATAGAAGATTCTACCTATTAATTTCAAAAGTTTTAGAGTAAAGCAACAACAATATTAAAGGAATAGAAAATAAATCTCTGGATAAAGTAAGCTTATCATTTGTTTACTCTGGAAGTGGCAGCTTAAGAATGATTCAACAATTAAAAGAAAAGAAGTACAAAGAAGTCTCCCCACATTTCTCCATCCATTGTGAGATGATCTAAATCATCAAAAATGATTACAAAAGGATAAATGGTTTTGGAGTATAGAAAAATGTGTTCCTTTGGAGAAAAGGAGGTGATTTTGACTATGAGAAGCAAGTAAAATTCAGAATACAGGAGGATTATTAGCATTTGAGAAGAGTACATCCTTCCTTGGAGACTTTTGGAGAAGGAAAACATGATAGATACAAGTGAATACTGAGTTCCCTAGATAGGAATCTCTTTATCTGTCTTAGAAGAAATATTCTCAAGGTCTGGCCTCAGCACAGTCCACATTTAAAATTATTGCTCTAGTGCTTGTGGATGCCCCATGGAGCTACTGTTTCATGATGTCATTTGTCTTTCTTTTGTGAATGCAGGGAGCATCTATCAGAATGATGGTCAGGGTTGGCACAGTGCTTCCTATCAACAGATAAGAGCAGTTTTTCATGACCTCGACTGTGCTAACGTTAGGTAAGGCATTCCACGACAGGAGGGTGACAGAGGTCATTGACTCTCAATAAGGGTAGAGAAGAACTGAGCTTTAAGCTGGGAAAGTATTTGAAATAGTGCACGGGGAAAGTATATCTGGGACTTTATTATCACTGAAAAAGTGTTACTGTCTTTCCATAATTGTCAGAAGAATGAAGGACATTTATACTAATTATTTTTAATCGTTATTTGTTGTTGTTGTTGTTGCCATGTGACGTTGAGTCATCTCCAACTCATAGCGAACTTATGTGCAACAGAACGAAACACTGCCTGGTCCTGGGCCAGCCTCACAATCCCTACTATACCTGAGGCCATTGCTGCAGCCACCGTATCAATCTATCTTGTTGAGGGCCTTTCCCTCTTTCGTTGACCATCCACTTTACCTGGCATGACATTGTTCTCCAGAGAATGGTCCCATTTGACAACATGACCAAAGTAGGTGAGACAAAGTCTGGCCATCCTGGCTTTTAAGGAACATTCTGGCTGCACTTATTGGGACAGATTTGTTTGTTCTTTTAGCAGTCTACGGTACTTTCAGCATTCTTCTCCAACACCACAACTCAAAAGCCTCAACTCTTCTTCAGTCTTCTTTATTCATTGTCCAGCTCTCACACGCATATGAGGCAATTGAAAATACCATGGCTTGGGTTGGGCAAATCTTAGTCTTCAAGGAGACATCTTTACTCTTCAACACTTGAAAGAGGTCTTTTGCAACAGATTTGCCCAGTGCAATGCATCTTTTGATGTCTTGACTGCTGCTTCCATTGACATTGATTGTGGAACCAAGTAATATGAAGTCTTTGACAACTTCAATCTTTTCTACATCTATTGTGATACTGCTTATTGGTCCAGTAGTGATGATTTTTGTTTTCTTTCTATCGAGGTGTAATCCATACTGTAGACTGTAGTCTTTAATCTTCATCAGTAAGTGTTTCAAGTCATCCTAACTTTCAGCAAGCAAAGTTGTGTCATCTGCATATCTCAAGTTGTTAATAACCCTTCCTCCAATCCTGATGCCACGTTCTCCTTCATATAGTCCATCTTCTCAGATTATTTGCTCAGCATATAGATTGAATAAGTATGGTGAAAGGATACAACCCTGACGCACTCCCTTCCTGATTTTAAACCATGTAGTATCCCCTTGTTCTGTTCAAATGACAGCCTCCTGGTCTATGTACAGGTTTCTAATGGGTACAATTAAGAATGGGAATTCTAGAATTTCCATTCTTCTCAATGTTATCCACAATTTGTTATGGCCCACACAAATGAATGCCTTTGCATAGTCAATAAAACACAAGTAAACATCTTTCTGGTATTCTTTGCTTTGAGCTTAGAGCCATCTGACATCAGCTATGATATCCCTCACTCCACAACCCCTTCTGAATCCAGCTTGCATTTCTGGAAGTTCTCTGTCAATATACTGGTGCAACCATTTTTGAATTATCTTCAGTAAGATTTTGCTTGCATGTGACATTAATGATATTGTTTGATAATTTCCACATTCCAGGGGATCACCTTTCTTTGGAATGGGTACAAACATGAGTCTCTTCCAGTTAGTTGGCCAGGTAGCTGTCTTCCAAATCTCTTGATATAGCTGAGTGAGTGTCTCCAGTGCAGCATCCATTTGTTGAAACATCTCAATGGGTATTCTGTCAATTCCCAGAGCCTTGTTTTTCACCAATTCCTTTAGTGCAGCTTCGACTCCTTCCTTCAATACCGTTGGTTCTTGATCATATGCTGCCTCTTGAAATGGATGATCATCTACTAATGCTTTTTGGTATAGTGATTCTATGTATTCCATCCATCTTTGTTTGATGTTTCCTGCATCATTCAACATATTGCCCATAGAATCTTTCAGTACTGCAATTCGAGTCTTACATTTTTTTCCTCAGTTCTTTCTGCTTGAGAAATACTGAGTATATTCTTCCCTTTTGGTTTTCTAACTCCAGCTTTTTGCACATTTCATTATCATAATTGACTTTGACTTCTCGAGCTGCTCTTTGAAATGTTCTGTTCAGCTCTTTTATCTTGTCATTTCTTCCATTTGCTTTAGCTACTCTCTGTTCAAGGGCATGTTCCAGAGTCTCTTCTGACACTCATTTTGGTCTTTTCTTTCTTTCCTGTCTTTTTAATGACCTTTTGCTTTCTTCATGGCTGATGTTCTTGATTGTCATCCCACAATTCTTCTGGTTTCCGATTACTGGTGTTCAGTGCATCAAATCTATTCTTTCGATGGTCTCTAAATTCAGGAGGGATATAATCAAGGTCATATTTTGGCTCCCTGGACTTCTTCCAATCGTCTTCAGCTTTAGTTGAACTTGCATATGAGCAGTTGAGGGCTGTTCCACAATCAACTCCTGACCTTGTTTTGACTGAAGAGACTGAGTTTCTCCATCACCTCTTGCCACAGATGTAGTCAATCTGATTCCTGTGTACTCTGTCTGGCAAAGTCCACATGTATAGCTGCCGTTTCTGTTGTTGAAAAATGGTATTTGCAATGAATAAGTCTTTGGTTTCGCAAATTTCTATCATGCAATCTCCAGTGTCATTTCTATCACCAAGACTATATTTTCCAACTACCAATGATTCTTCTTTGTTTCCAACTTTTGCATTCCAATCACCAGTGATAATTAACACATCTTGATTGCATGTTTGGTTGATTTTTTAATTTTCTTTTTAATCTAGAGAATTCAAACAATAACATACAGTAACAATAATATACTCTTTTACAAGATAGAGTGAGATTATAAAAGTACAGAGAAGCTCTTTTAATTGACTTTCATTTAACCAAATCTCCAGTTTAGCCAATCTTCTTCATTCTGACAGATGCCCAACACATAGTCTCATACAAATTACTCATGGCTAGTTTATAATAGGAACTGTGGTGGCATAGTGCCTAAGGCATTTGACTGTTAACCAGAAAGTTGGCAGTTCAAACCCACTAGCCACTCCTCAGAAAGAAGATGGGGCAGTCTAGCAGTCTACTTCTGAAGTGATACCATCTCAGAAACCTGAGGAGGGGACTATGAGTTGGATCTGACTCCAT
>NW_006921621.1:9276902-9278685 GCF_000298275.1 Orycteropus afer afer
TTGAACTGCCAACTTTCTGGTTAACAGTCAAATGCCTTAGGCACTATGCCACCACAGTTCCTATTATAAACTAGCCATGAGTAATTTGTATGAGAGTATGTGTTGGGCATCTGTCAGAATGAAGAAGATTGGCTAAACTGGAGATTTGGTTAAATGAAGGTCAATTAAAAGAGTTTCTCTGTACTTTTATAATCTCACTCTATCTTGTAAAAGAGTATGTTATTGTTACTGTATGTTATTGTTTGAATTCTCTAGATTAAAAAGAAAATTAAAAAATCAACCAAACATGCAATCAAGATGTGTTAATTATCATATATATATATAGGAGCTCTGGTAGCATAGTGGTTAAGACACTTGCCTGCTAACCAGACGGCTGGCGGTTCAAACCCACCACCCACTCCTCGGAAGGAAGTGATACTGCCTCGGAAACCCAAGGAGGGGTCGCTATGAGTCGGGGCTGACTCGATGGCAAACAACAACAACAACAACATATATATATACACACACACACCTATACTCCACTTTTTGACATAGTTGGGGTCCAAAAACTAAGTTGTGATGCAAAATTGGCATTATGTGAGAGTTGGGGCCATACCCCACCCTTAGCACCAATGTGCCACTGCCTCACCATCCCTTCCCCACCATGTCTTCTCTATGAATACAGAGCACACAGCAGTTGAAGGTGGTGGTGGTGATTGGTGTTACCTCCTGGTACCCACTCTGGGTGGGGACACTATGCGGCCCCCTTCCTTCTCCTTGCCTTTATGCCTCCCTCTGCCTACCTGTGATCTCATGCTGTGCCACTGTCACCCTGTACCTTCTGTGGCCAGACTGAGATACTGGGGACAAACAGGAGAAGGAGTCCTGCAGCCAATTTGCCACCATCCTTCTTGCAGCCCAGTCCTCACCAGGCCTCTAGTATATGGTTCAGGGTGGCCCTTGGAGAATGCCCTCAACCCTGCTGCAGCCCTGCACAGGACTTGGATCATCAGAGGCACTACCTCATAATTTTTTCAAAGTTGTCATAAACTCAAAATACCAGTTGAGAGATGGTTGATAAGTGAGGAGTAAGTGTATATTTGAATACAGAGAGCTAGCTCCACAGGGGAACACTCTGAGAATCTGCATCCTTTTGTTATTGTCCTGTGCATATCTAACCCTGGTTGTTTTGTAAATGCTGGCTTATAAACTAATGATCTATTATTTATGTTTCTAGACAATATAGAAGGAGTTCTGGTGGTGCAATGGTTAAGTGCTCAGCTGCTAACTGAAAGATCAGCAGTTCAAACCCACCAGCCACACTATGGGAGAAAGATGTGGTAGTCTGCTTCTATAAAGATTTATAGCCTTGGAAATGTTATGAGACAGTTCTACTTTGTCCTATAGGGTTGCCATGAGTACAAACTGACTCAAGGGCAACAGATTTGATTGAGTTTGACATATATTTGCTTTCCAATCCCACTCTCCCCCTGCAAAGTATTCTAATAAGTGCTGTGCTAATTTTGGTTTTATATGCTGCTGTAAAAAAAAAAAAAAAAAAAAGCATAGCACACTTATGAAAATACGTGGTGGTGGGGAGGGAGCAGTTGGCAAACATAGAAGGAAACTACTTGCTTTATTTGTATAAAAATCTGCCATATATATATGTATGTATATATATACATATAGACACACACATACACACACACGTGTATATATGGAGCTCTGGTGAAGTAGTGGATAAGGCACTTGGCTACTAACCAGAAGGTCAGCGGTTCAAACCCCCCAGCTGCTCCATGGAAGG
>NW_006921621.1:9279217-9287427 GCF_000298275.1 Orycteropus afer afer
ATTATTATACGTTAAATAAATTATTTTTGGTTTACCGTGGTATAAAGTTTAGCATGTTTGGAGATTAGTATAACCACCCCCACAGTCAGGATACAGAAAAGTTCTATCTCCCCTAAAATGTTCCTTATACTACTTACTCTTTTGTAGTGAAACCCTCCACTGACTCCTAACTCCTGGCAAGCATTGAACTGTTTTTAACACAGTCTTGTCTTCTTGAGGAGCATACAAATCAGTTTATGTACTATATAACCTTTTGAGACTGGCTTTTTCCACAAAGGATAATGCTTTTAAGATTTATCCAAGTTGTTGTGTATTTCAAGAACTCGTTCCTTTATATTGCTGTATAGTATTCTATTGAATGTATATACCACAGCTTGTTTATTCTTTTCAATCAATGAAGAACATTTGGATACTTTCCAGTGTGTGGCTATTATAGTAGGATTCTCATGCACATTATGTACTGGCTTTTGTGTGAACATAAACTTCTAGTTCTGTGGGGAGAATACCTTAGAAGTGACTTACTGGTTCATATGGTAAGTAAATGTTTAACATTTTCAGAAGCTGTCAAATTGTCTTCCAGAGTGTCTGTCCCATTTTGCATTCCATCAGAAAAGGAAGAACCAACTGGACTTGTGAACCCATTCGTTATGAGAAAGGTGATGGAGAAATTGTCAAGATGACCCTGAACTTTGGGGGTTGAGTGATTGAATAGTGCCGGTGGCAGAAATAGGAAAACCAGATGAGGGAAGCATTTGTGGGGAAAGAGGAGTTGTTATAGAAGGGCAAGAATAAGGTAACCACTTCTTTTCTTTTTAAAAAATTTTTATTGTGTTTTGGGTGAAAGTTTACAGAGCAAATTCATTTTCCCTACAGCAATTCATACACATTTTGTTCCATGACATTGACTGGAATATCCCCAAAGTAACAGCTCTCTTCCTGCTTCCTCCCTATAGTTACCTCTTCCCTGGGTCCTTCTTTACTATGCATTCCTATCCCCTGAGCTATCTCCCTGTGCAAACATTGCCCTTCTGTTCTCCCATGATTGATCATTCTGAGGAGTGTGTATCTGTTCACCCTACATGCCTGTCTATTGTTTGGCTGGAAGCCATGGGAGTGAGTTCAATTCTGGGCCTGAAGGGTAACTAGGGGTTTCTTGGTGGTTTCACCAGGCTCTGTCAGACCAGGAAGCCTGTTTTTTTTTTTTTTTTTTTTTTTTTTTTTTTGATTTTGAGTTTTGTTTCACATTGTTCTCCTACTCTCTCCAGGATCTCCTGTGCTGATCCCTTTCCAAATGGTTGACAGTGGTAGCCGGACACCATATAGATCTTCTGGTTTCATAGTCATACAGACTGAGATTGTCATGGTCTGTTAATCCCTTGGACTAATTGTTTCCATGTGTCTTTCATTTTCTTCATTCTTCTTTGCTCTGGATGAGGAGAGACCCACTGTTGCATTTAGCTGTCCACTTGCATGCTTTTAAGATCTCAGTCGCTACTCATCAAAATAGGTGGAACAACATTTTTGTGTAGTAGGTTGTGTCAGTTGAGCTTGATGTCCCCCATAACCATTGTTCTGAGACCACAAGTCCAATAACTCAGTCCACTAGAGTGTTTGACTGTGACTAGGAAGGAAGTACTTCTTTATCCCGTTGAATTTGATGGGAGGAAAATACCTCTTTCCCTGGTTTTAGAGTCTGATATCTACTGACACTAACGTAATAGAAAGTAGCCTTTGTTGTTGTTGTTGTTTGCCGTCGAGTCGGCCCCGACTCATAGCGACCCCTCCTTGGGTTTCCGAGGCAGTATCACTACGGAAGTAGGATTGCCCAACCTTCCTTCCGAGGAGTGGCTGGTGGGTTTGAACCGCCAGCCTTCTGGTTAGCAGTCAAGTAAGTGCCTTAGGCACTGCGCCACCAGAGCTCCTAGAAAGTAGCCTTATCCACTCTAAATTCAAGCTGGGAAACAAACGTGTTTAGCATAATAATGAACAATTTAATGCTAAACTCAAAAAAAAACTTCACTGCCCTCTGGTCGATTTAGACTCATAGTGACCCTTCCTTGGGTTTCTGAGGCAATATCTCTATAGAAATAGATTGCCCAGTCTTCCTTCTGAGGAGTGGCTGGGTGAGTTTGAGCCAGCAGCCTTCCGGTTGGCAATCAAATGCTTTAGGCAAATAAATCTTCACAGGGACAGGCTTGAGTATCTTTTAGATGTTCTATTCTGAAGCCAGAACATCTGAAAGGCATTTCTTCTTTTCAACTTTTAAATGAGAAGTACCCTGCACTTCCAAACTCATATATCCAAACCATCTTACTATAGTTTCAGGCATGGCTAAGAATGACTGACAACCTACGTAGAGGAAGAAAACAGAAGGAGGTAGGACTTAGGAGTTGAAATCAGTAGCAGATATGTTAGGGGACTCATTCAACACCAGTTCAAGGTTTTCCTATACCTAAAACCATGCCTTCCCAGACTCCCTTTGTGTTAAGGGTAGCCATGACTCAGTTTGGCCAATGAGATGTTGTTGTTCTTATGTGCTGTCGAGTCAGACCCAACTCATAGTGACCCCTCCTTGGGTTTCCAAGGCAGTATCACTATGGAAGTAGATTGCCCAACCTTCCTTTCGAGGAATGGCTGGTGGATTTGAACTGCCAGCCTTCTGGTTAGCAGTCAAGTGCCTTAGGCACTATGCTACCAGAGCTCCCCCCAATGAGATGTAGGTAGGTAGAAATTTTCTGCTTCCTACTTTAAAACAAAACAAAACAAAACAAAACAAAACAAAAAACAAAAAACAAAACCTGGGGTGCATTTAATGCTTGGGACTGAAACAATCTTTGCTAAGGAATGGAAAAACAGGAGGATAAAAGACCTACTTCCTTGTAGCATCATTAAACCATTCTACACAGCTTGCCTACTCCTAGGATCTTTACTATTTAGTTAAACAAATCCCAAATGGTGAAGACACTTTAGATGGGCTTCTGCTTTATTCATTCAAGCACATCCCCTAGCACTTGGTTACTAACAGAAAGCTTGGTGGTTTGAACTCACCAAGTGGCTCACTGGACAAAGACCTAGTGATCTGCTCCCATAAAGATTACACCCTAGAAAATCCTAAGGGACAGTTCTACTCTGTCATGTGAGGTCACTATGAATTGAAATCAACTTGATGTCACCTAACAATAATGACAACAAAAGGTTAAGTAGAAATTGAGCGACTGTGGTTGGGAGGGGAGAAATGGGACAAGAGGGCATGAAGGGCGGAAGTTGAAGGGATGATGTCTATTGAGAGAGGAGCTCTGGTGGCACAGTGGTTAAGGCATTTGGCTGCTAAACAAAAGGTCAGCAGTTTTAACCCACCTGCTGCTCCATGGGAGAAAGAAGAGACAATCTTCTTTCATAAAGATTTACAGCCTTGGAAACCCTATAGTGCAGTTCTACTATGTCCTACAGAGTCACTATGAGTCCTAATCAACTCAGTGGCAGTGGGTTTTTGGTTTTGATCTGTTGAAATTGGGGATAGTCTTGGGGTTTATTCTAAGATTCTAGAACTCAAGCCCCATACCTGGGGAAAGAAAGGAGAGAATGGTTAAAACAATAGACTAAAGAAGCCCCTCTCAAATCTCCGTGGATGGATACAAGTGCTGATTGGCTATTCTCCGGGATTCTTAATAAATGCCTGAATAGCTACACTGCTTTATGGCAGACAGAACTGCTCTTTCTCCCATGAGAAAGGGTCATGATGGTGCTTAGGTTATACTAGTCTGTGGTTAAAAAAAAAAAAAAAAAATACCAACTCACTGCCATCTAGTTATTCCAGACTCATAGCGACCCCTCTTTGGGTTTCTGAGGCTGTATCTCTATGGAAGTAGATTGCTCAATCTTCCTTCCCAGGAGTGGCTGGTTGGTTTGAACCTCCAGCCTTCTGGTTATCAGTCAAATGCCTTAGTCACTACACCACCAGAGCTCCCCAGTCTGTGATTAGAGATAACAAAAATGGAGTTGGAAAGGGGATATATATTTGGAGTTTATCATCATGGTAATGATATTTAAAGTTATACAATGCCCAGCACAATTAATGTTATATAGTGGGCACTCAATTAAGGCACTCTGGTGGCATAGTGCCTAAGGTATTTGACTTCTAACCAGAAGGTTGGCAGTTCAAACCCACCAACCACTCCATGGGAGGAAGACTGGGCAATCTGCTTCCGTAGAGATACCACCTTGGAAACCCAAAGGGGGTTACTATGAGTTGGAATTAACTAGATGGCAATGAGTTTTTTTTTTTTTTTTTTTGAGGCACTAAATTAGTATTTATGAATAAATGCATGAATTAATAGATGTAAAACATTGAAAGATAATTTTACTATCACTTCTAAATTGAATAACCCTTTATTCTTTGCATAAGCTCACCTATCTCAGAGCCACAGTACATATTATTTCTCTTCCCTGGAACTCTCCTCCTTCTTCCCCTCTAACTTTGTCCCTCCCTAACTTTAAAACTCACTATGTTCAGAGAGATTTTCCATTCTTACCCCAAGCAGTCTTAACTCCTTGTCATCAAGTCTGTTCCAGTTCATAACAACTCTATAGGACAGAGTAGAACTGCCCCAGAGGGTTGCCAAGGCTCTGAATCTTTGTGGAAGTAAATTGGCACCTCTTTTCTCCTATGGAGCAGCTGATAGATTAGAATTGCCAATCTCTCAGTAGATGAGCACTTCACCATTCTGTTAGCAGGGCTCCTTCAAGCAGCCTTAGTGACTCCAGTAACCACACACAGCCAGAGAGTACTACTTGTGTATATACTGTCACTAGGTTCTATGCTTAGTTGTTAATTTCTACAGTTAAGGTAAAGCAGAAGTCTATTTCTCTCTTCTTTCTATAAGATGAAAGCTGCCCCGAAGGGATGTGTGTGTGTATACACACACACACACATACTTAGGTGAAAATTTACAGAGAAAATGAGTGTTCAAGTCAACAGTTTATACACATTTTGTTTTGTAACAGGGATGCATATCTTTTGTCCCATTCTATTTCCTCATACTCCTACTTTGAATGCTGTAGCTGTAGTTCACTCAGCAAACATTGCAGACTGACTCATTCTGGGAACCAAGTCTCCCATTTTTATTTAACAAGAAATGCAAATGACCATCCCGATCCAGTTCTCTTGACACTAAACAGCATGGAGCATCTGAACAGTGAATTTCCAAATAAGAACATAAAATTTAAGATTGGACTTGGAAACTCAGTGCAAATTTGGTCTGTGACCTTGACTTTTTCAGAAACCCAAAGAAAACATGTAATATCTGGGTCTGAGTTCCTGTTTCATTTGATAAGCAATGAGTTATTCTATGGATTGTTTTGTAAGCTACCATCAATTAGGTCTCCACCCATGGCAACCTCATGTGTGACCGAGTGGAACCGCTCCATAGGGTTTACTTGGTTGTAATCTTTACGGAAGCAGTTTGCCAGGCTTTTCTGCTGCAGAGCCACTGGGTATGTTCAAACTGCCAAGCTTTAGGTTAGCTGCTAATTATAAACTGCTTGAGCTACCCAGGCTCCTTGTTCTATGACTTACTTAATATTTAAAGCCATCTTCCTTTCCTGGGTAGGAAAGTTGGCATGCGGGAAATTAGGAGCTCTTCTAAAAGAGATAAATCTCAGTAAGAGAAAATAAATAAGTCTCTAAACCTTTGTCCTGTTTCTGTGGCTGTTGTTGTCATTATGTGCCATCGAGTCGGACCCGACTCATAGCGACCCCTTCTCCTTGTGTTTCTGAGGCAGTATCACTATGGAAGTAGATTGCCCCATCTTCCTTCTGAGGAGTGGCTGGTGGATTTGCTCAGCTGATGGGTTTGAACTGCCAGCTTTCTGCTTAGCAGTCAAGTGCCTTAGGCACCATGCTACCAGAGCTCCTATAAGGTCTTAAAACATTACAAAAAGTTAAGAATCGACCTTTGTGGACTACAAGAGCTCAAAGGATCTTAAGGTTATTTAACTCAACTCCCTTACATGACTGATAAGGGAACTTAACGAGTTTTGCTTCCCTTTCCATGATACTGTCAGATGAGGTTTAGGGTATTTTATACTCAGTTCTCAGTATGAATTTATAAGGAGTATAGAGAGCCTCTCTCTAGCACTATTTTTAGTTCTATGCTGGAGAAAGTGTTAGAAACTGAGTTGTATGTAGTGAGGTCTCCCAAGAGTGAAACTATTGTATGAGACATGAGGATGGACTTAGATTAAACCTGCCTTGCTATAAGATCCCATGGGGTTTAATAGCAATAACAACAAGGATTTTCACTATGTGGCCACTGTATAAATAAGAAAAGAAAACCAGATGCAGAGCTCATTAGACTCAGCTATCAAATACAAGGAATCCCTGAGTCGTGCCAATGGTTAACAGGCTCAGCTACTAACTGAAAGGTTGGAGGTTTGAGTGCATCCAGAGGTGCCTCGGAAGAAAGATCTGTGATCTACAAAGTGTCAGCTGTTGAAAACCCTATGGAGCACAGTTCTCCTCTGACACGTATGGGGTCAACATGAGTAGGAATCAGCAGTAACTGGCTTGGTTTTTGGTTTATAAATTACAGTCAAATGATGTATAATTGGCAGAGGATGGTGTTAAATTCTGGATAAAATAAACATGTCAGCAGTAAACCAAAAAAAAAAAAAAAAAAGAAGGAAAGAAAGAAACCAAATTCACTGCTGTCGAGTCAGATCTGACTCACAGTGACCCTTCCTTGGGTTTCCAAGTGGTATTTCTATGCAAATGGATTGCCCAACCTTCCTTCTGAGGAGTGGCTGGGGCGTTTGAACCGCCAGCCTTCTGGTTAACAGTCAAATGTCTTAGGCACTACACCACCAGAGCTCCCAATAATCAGCAGTGGGGAATATGAGAAGTTTGGTTTTATTTTATTTTACTTTGAATAATGAGTTACCTTTATTAGCATGAAAGTTGGGCAATCTAATTCTATAGTGATATTGCCTCGGAAACCCAAGGAGGGGTTTGCTATGAGTCAGACCTGACTCGTCGACAGTGGGTTTAAGAAGCAAAATGAGGAAAGAACAATATATTCTAGTCTTGGTCCTGCTACTGACTATAATTTCACTGATCTGTCCCCTTTTTTTCTTTGGCTATCTCTCAGGACTGAGACAGTAATGCTAAACTAAGGGTAATAAATAATAAAAATGGTTTCTAATCATTAATACTTTTTAACTTTGACAGGCAATAAACTTAATGTAGGAAGCAATTTTAGAATAATGATAAATTACCCAAATACTTTGCCTTTCAATGTAATTTTTACTATTTATGTTGTTTTACTCTTTCATATTAACATTACAGTAACTCAGTAGGTTATGAATGTCTGACTTAGGGACAACTCCCACTTGCCCTTTAATGTTATGTAAATATGCCCTCACTGGGAAACTATTGAACCAATCGCCTTGCAACAAATTCTTCACCATAATCACCTTCACTTGCTGCATGTGCAGGTTTTAAATCATTGAAAAGTCTTCATGACTTTTCTTGCACTAAAGTAAAGCTGAATAAGAACTGTGTGCACCTGTTCCAACTTACCTGCAAATTTGACTTAAAGATACACTTAGTAATGGATCTCATTTGTAACCAGGAGCTACCTGTATTTCAGTCCAGAGGAGTGACTCAGAGTTCAGAAGGTTGGTGCTCCAGCCACCCACTGCTGTTTTATGGGCAATTCTAAATATTTCAGCCCTGATGATACGATCAATTGAGCATGTGATACAATACCCGAAAGTGGTTTTGCTTCCTAACTACCTACAGCTATGGAGCCTGCGGTAGGGAAGGGAAGGAGGGGCTTTCTCTCTGACAGGAGAAAGAAAAGCATGCAAAATATAAAGGAGAAAGATGAGGGCTGGAGGTGGGGGATGCTGTTTGTTTTCCCAGAATGTTGACAAAATATTTGCCAAGATCAAAAGCAAAAGATATTGCAGTGAAGTTCTACTGTAAGAAGCATGAAGCTAAATCTAGCTAACAAAATAAGAACCACTTCCACCATTGCTAAGTATGTTCTAAGTATCTGTTGTTATGTGCCATTGAGTCGGACCCGACTCATAGCTACCCCTCCTTGGGTTTCCGAGAGGCTGTATCACTACGGAAGTAGATTGCCCCATCTTCCTTCCGAGGAGTGGCTGGTGGGTTTGAACTGCCAGCCTTCTGGTTAGCAGTCAAGTGC
>NW_006921621.1:9288109-9316303 GCF_000298275.1 Orycteropus afer afer
AAAAAATCAATAACAACAACAACAAAACTATTAACACCTCCTAGTGCCTCCTTCTAATATTAATTTATCATATAGTGCTTCAGGCTTAAAATACACATTCCATTATTTCCTACTAAAGCTAAAAGGCAGAGTTTTCTTTCTTTTTTTCTCCTTTTTCAGGATTTTTTTTTTTTTAATATCAAACTTATTCTCTCAAGCTCCATTCCCCAAAGGACTCAGAAAAATAACTGCTTTGTAAGTCTTTCACAAAACCTAGCTATGATATGAAGTTTAAAAGTGGTTTGAGGTTTATTGCTATACAGACCTCAGGACAAGCCTTTGGCGTACATCTTTTTTTTTTCTTCTTCCAGTTTTGCTTACATTTCTGATCAATATTTTGCTCTTCAGCATAGTAAAGGCGTTTAGGTATTTGAACATAGTTCCACTGGTAGCCAGAAATAGTTGTGTTTGTGATATGATTAGGTACATTTTTGAAGCCACTGAGATGAAACAGGTTTTCTATAGGGATGTTTATGTTTTAATTGATCTCAAATTATTATAATCAAGTCAGTTTTCAACTGGAAGGGGACATCATCTAATTTGTGACTTCTTCATATCTTTTATGTCCCTTTATCTCTTAAATAAGGAACTCTAGTGCACAATGCCTAAGGCGTTTTACTGCTAACCAGAAGGCTGGTGGTTCAAACCCACCAGCCCCTCTGCAGAAGGAAGACTGGGCAATCTACTTCCATAAAGATTTATTGCCTCAGAAACCCAATGGGGATCACTATGAGTCAGAATCTACTCATGGCAGTGGGTTTGGTTTTGTTCTTTTATCTCTTAAATATGATAGTAAATTTGCCTCTCAATAGTCAGGAAGGAGATATTGAAGATAAGATCAGTCATTTGTGTAGTAGTCAGACATTATGCAATCTCCACTTATTTTAGAATTTTAACTGTTTCTGGCTATTGTTCTTGCTGTTTTACAAAGGCATCGGTAACTGACAAGAAATCCACAATATAAAAAAGGATCATTAAATATAATAAATGATTCCCCTTTGACCTTAGCACAACCATGTATATGATAATAATCAAGGCTTTACTTATTTTAAGAAGCTCTGGTAGCATAGTGGGTAAAGCATGTGGCTGCTAACCAGAAGGTGTGTGGTTCAAACCCATCAGCTGCTCTGTGGGAGGAGGATGAGCCAATCTACTTTCATGAAGATGGACAGGCTTGGAAACCTAATGGGGGTTGGTATGAGTCAGAATCAACTCCATGGCAGAGGGTTTGGTTTTACCTATGTTAAATTTATTTATTTATATATTTTCAGTTTTGGTTTCTCTAAAATCAGACCCTGTGAGATGACAATTTGAGAGTAAGTAGTTTATTTGGAAGTGATGATCCCAGGAAATACCATTGGTGAGTGGGAAAGAGAGGCAAGGAAGAGAAGGCCATCAATAAGACCTGTGTTACCAAGTCAATTACTACAATGGGCAATTGGAAAGTAACCCCGCTGGGATTCCTTAACTCTGGGATTCCTTATAACACAAACCTCAGAGTTATCTCTTCAGAGAAACAAGAGAACTGCTATATTGCTCCTCCAGTCCCTGCCAGTCATTATTTAAAGGCTACTTTCTAGATCCTACCAGTCACTCCTTGGAAAGAAGTTTGGGCAATCTACTTATGTAGTGATACTGCCTCGGAAACCCAAGGAGGGGTTGCTATGAGTCTGTCAGATTCTATGGCACATAACAACAACAATAACTTTCTAGATGGCTGTTATTTCCAAGCCAGGTGCAGCTGAGTGGATTCCAGTGACCAGAGATTGTCCTTGGCCAAAGGGACCTTGATACTGGCAGCTAGATTTTGATCCTGTGTAACTAAAAAAAAAAAACCAAACTCACTGCCTGAGAGTCAATTCTACTCATAAAGATCTCTCCTTGGGTTTCCAAGGCAGCATAGTGCCTAAGGCACTTGACTGCTAACCAGAAGGGTGGCTGTTCAAACCCACCAGCCAGTCCTCAGAAGGAAGATGGGGCAATCTACTTCATAGTGATACTGCCTTGGAAACCCAAGGAGGGGTCGCTGTGAGTCGGGTCCCACTCGAAGGCACATAACAACAACAACATCTCTATGGAAGTAGATTGCTCAATCTTCCTTCTGAGGAGTGGCTGGTGGGACCACCAGCGTTCTGATTAGCAGTCAAATGCCTTAGGCCCTACACCACCAGCGTTGCTGAAGTACTGACAGCATCTGCCTCAATATATATAATTCAATCAAAAAAAATTTATTCAATTAAACTGGTCTTCCATTAATTAATTAAAAGTGGAAAAGATTTCTTGGTTAGGAAGATCCCTTGGTTAGGTAGAACACAGTACAGGACTTACTGGACATGATGCATTATTGGGCATCCCGTCATCCCTTTCTCAGTCTGTGAACTGGCTCCTCTGCTTGTGTCCAAGTGTTCACTTCACCTCTTCCTCACCCCCTGCTCTAGAAAGAAAATCACACTACTGTAGCCTTCCTCTCTGAAGAAGGAAACCTTGAGCAAAAAGTCAGAATTTCCCCGAGAATAACTAATTCTCATTTAATTTTAATTCCCTTTGTATTTCCAAACATTCCATAAGTATGTACAGTTTTTTTGGGGAGCTCTGGCAGCGTAGTGGCTAAGGCACTTGACTGCTAACCAGAAGGCTGGCAGTTCAAACCCAGTAGCCACTCCTCGGAAGGAAGGTTGGGCAATCCTACTTCCGTAGTGATACTATCTCGGAAACCCAAGTAGGGGTTGCTATGAGTCAGGACTCCACGGCACAATACAACAACAACAATATAAAAGTGGGAGTGAGGAAAGAGAAGCAGGGAAGGCAGAGAAAGCTCTTCAAGGACAGTCTCTAGAGCTTAAGCCTGAGGCAGAGGCTTATCTAAGGTCTGACAGGTCTGGCATGTCCTTGGGCACCAGTTGAAGGGAGGGGGAGGCAATCACTGAGCAGTTTCTATTAACCCTTGCAGTTTCATCGCCAGCTGTGAGAGACCATTCAACAAGTTAAAAATAATTGTATCAAGGGTCAAAGCAGACTGTATGGGTCAAGGGCGACTGTGGTCTTGTTCTGCTGAGTGTAGAAAGAGAAGAAACTAGAAAAGGTGACTGTGAGCCCATCATAGACCAATTTCATCAGTGAAAGCAAGGAAGATGCAGTTGTAATTTTCACGTAGGGCCATCATGTGTTAAGTTCCTGAAGTATTAATGATGAGCAATCATTTTTGAGCTGATATGAAGGTAAAGTTGTCTAAAAGATGGGTGTCGGATGTTTGGATCGGGGCACAATTTGAATGCTTGCCATAGGCTCTATTTTCCATAGATAGGTTTCTGCTCCCAGAATTGAAAGAGTTTTGAGGGATTGGGCAGGGTTTTCAACAATGCTAAACTGTGGCTGTGAGCAGCAAGAAAGATCAAAGCTTAATTTCATTTACATTCCAATGAATACCAAGGACAACTCTCATTGTGAGACTGCTTAGTGTGGAATTGTTTGAAACTGTAACTTTGTTTGATGTTTTTGCCCCTCCACTGTTTCCTGTTGTAACTACCAGTAAAACCAAACCTAAAGAGAAAAAAAGCCCTTGGAAACCTTACAAAGGTTATGTGGTTTCAAGGCAGTCATGGGTGTCACAAACGTTCTTCTGGTGCATGGGGGACCATGGAGGAGCGGGACAAGACTGAAATCCTCATGGAAACACCATTGAAAATAGAAGCAGATGGCTCTAGTCTGATAAGATGGGGAGAAATAAGGCAACCACAAAGCCTTTCATTGTTGAAATCCACTGCGCTACAAATTCCCACTCTGCCATCTCATAGCGACTCTAAGACAGAGTGGAACTGCCCCATAGGTTTCCAAGGCTAGAGATCTTTATGGAAGTAGACTGCCTCATCGTTAGCCCTCAGAGTGGCTTGTGGGTTCAAATTGCTGACGTTTTGGTTAGTAGCTGAATGCTATAACCACTGTACCACCAGAGCTTCCTCTGCACTTGCTTATTTGAGAGGAGGGTGGGAAGAGGAGCTATGCTCTTGGCATATCAACTTGGAAATCAAAACATTCCCCATGAAGACATCAAGCTCAATTGGCATAACATACTATACAAAACATTGTTCCACCTCCTACTTTGGCAAGTAGCAACTGGGATCTTAAAAGCTAGCAAGCTGCCATCTAGATGCAACGATGGGTCTCTCCTCGTCCAAAGCAAAGAATGAAGAAAACCAAAAATTCATGGAAACATTAGTCCTAGGGACTGGTATACCATCTGATCTGCAGCCTATATGACTATGAGACCAGAAGAACTAGATGGTGCCTGGCTACCACTGTCAACCACTTAGAAGGGGATCTGTGTAGGAGATCCTTGATAGAGAAGGAGAACAACGTGGAACAAAACTCAAAATCATTTGGAGAAGAAAAAAAGGGGGGTGGGCTCCAATAGAGTCTGGTGGAACCACTGAGACTATGACCCCTAGCTACCCTTCAGGCCTGGAATTGAACCCACACCTGTGGCTTCCAGCCAAACAAAAAACAGGCATATGAGCTGAACACTTACCTGAGGTAGATACACTCCCTGGAGAGAACAATCATGAGAGAAAGAAGGGCTGTTTATGCATAGGGAGACAGCTCAGGGGGCAGGGGTGCATGGAGGGATGGACACAGGAAAGAGGTTAACTATTGGGAGGAACTGGGAGGGGAGTTGTTGCATTGTGGTAAATTGTGGTCAATGTCATGAGACAAAGTGTATGTGAACTGCTGTATGGAAAGTGAATTTGCTCTGTAAACTTTCACCCAAATCACACACAAAAAAACCCAACTTTCCCCATGAAAACACTAAAATGTGATGGTTAAGCTCCAAAGTGCTGATGGTGAAATTAAAATTTAAATAGGTTTTTGTGGTCTGAAGATATAATGACTTACTTTGTCTCACTTTTGGGATTCAACCAATTTCTAAGTCAGAAAAGTCTTCAACTGGAAGATTTGGTGCAGAAAAAAGTTAATAACCATTGGGGAGGTTTTATGTTTCAGTTACCCACCTAGCTTGTATTGTTATATACACTTATAAACAAAATTTATGAGGTATGAATATTTGTGTTAAAATACTGTATGTTTCAACAGCTCCTTTCACCTTTTTCAGAAGACTGTCTTTGGCCGATGTTGCCACCTAGTGGCCAATATGGGAATGTCAAAAGGAGACCTCTGCCTTAGTTCTTTCTCCTTCAGAGAGGTGGTGAACTTGTAACACTACAGAATTTCTTTGAGATATTCAGTACTTCTAGCTCAGCAAATGCAACCAGAGGCAATTTCTTTTTTTGTATATACACAAGTGCATACAGAGTCCTTACTCAACCCTCTTCCTCTTACAATTCTCCCTGCCAACCATTGCTAATTATTTCTGCTTTATCAATCGGTTCATGGGCATTTTTGTCATTTCCACTCTGTCTCCTCCTTTTCTTTCTTAATTTGTGATCCTCCTCACTAAATTATTGAAAGCCATACATTTTTGGAAGGAGGCAGTCACACTGAAACCAATGCTGCAAACTTTAAAAGTTTTGTGAAGCCCCATAACTGCCCTTTCAGTAGTCTTAAATGCTTGAAAGTGGTCCCTCATCACTTTGGAATCCCTGAGTGCTGCAAATATTTAAGGTTAACATGCTAGACTGCTACCCAGAAGGTTGGAGGTTTGAGTACATGCAGAGAAGCTTCACAAGAAAGGCCTGCCAATCTACTTGTGTATGTGTGTGTGTGTGGTTTGGGTGAAAGTTTATAGAGCAAATTGGTTTTCCATCCAACAATTCATATACATTTTGTTTTGTGACATTGATTGCAGTCCTCACAAAGTAGCAGCACTCTTCCCACTTCCTCCCTGTGTTTACCATTTCCCTTTGTCCTTCTTTCCTGTCCCTTCCTGCCTTCTGAGCTTTATCCCTGAGCAAATGCTGCCCTTTTGATCTCATATTATTGATTGTCCTAATGAGTGAACACATCTGGTGTTATTCTTTACCTTATAGGCCTGTCCTTTGGCTGAAAGTTGAGCCCTGGGGATGAGTTCCAGGCCTGAAGGGTATTTAAGGGCCATAGTCTTGGGGGTTCCACCAATGTTTTCCACCAGTAAGCCTTATCTTTTTTGTGATTTTCAGTTTTGTTCCACATTTTTTTCCCACTCTATCCAGCACTTTTTACTGTGATCCCTTTCAGAGCAGTCAGTGGTTCTAGGCAGGCACCATCTCATTATTCTGATCTCATGATTATGGGGCAGGGGTTCACTAGGTCCATTATTCCTTTGGACTAATTGTTTCCTTGCGTCTTTGATTTTCCTCACTCTTCCTTGCTCCAGATGTGAGAGACTAATAGTTGCATCTTAGATAGCCTCTCACAAGCTTTTAAGACTCCAGTCACTACTCACCAAAGTATGATGTAGAACATCGTCTTTGTGGACTGTTTTGACAATTGACCTTAGTATTCTCTGAGACTATTGCCCTTAGCCTCCAGGCCTAGTGACCCATTCCCTCGAGGTGTTTGGTTATGGCTAGGACATTTTTACAACTGTGCCCGCTCTATCATATTCAAAGATATATTTGCAGCACATATAAATACATATAGAGAAATGTTGTTAGGTGCCGTCAAGTTGGCTCTGACTCATAGTGAGTCTATGTACAACAGAAAGATACACTGCCTGGTCATGTGCCATTGTCATCATCCTTTACCTCAGCCCGTCACTGTAGCCAATGTGTCAATCCATCTTGTTGAAGGTCTTCCTCTTTTCCACTGACTCTCCACTTTATGGAGCATGACATCCTTCTCTGGGGAATGGTCCCTTCTGACAACATGACCAAGGCAGGTGAGATGAAATCTGGCCATTCTCACTTGCAAGGAGGATTCCTACTGCACTTCTTCCAGGACAGATTTGTTAGTTCTGGAGTCCATGTTACTTTCAGCATTCTTTGCCAACACCCCAACTCAAAAGCATCACCTGTTCTGCCATCTTCCTTGTTCATTGTCCAGCTTTCACGTGCATATGAGGTAATTGAAAATACCATGGTTTGGGGTGTTGTTGTTGTTGTTGTTGTGTGCTGTCAAGTCGGACCCAACTCACAGCGACCCCTCCTTGGGTTTCCGAGGCAGTATCACTACGAAGTAGATTGCCCCATCTTCCTTCTGAGGAGTGGCTGGCGGTTTGAACTGCCAGCCTTCTGGTTAGCAGTCAAGTGCCTTAGGCACTATGCCACCAGACCTCCTACCATGTAGAAATACCCTATGCCAAATTTACATATTCATGGATGCAGTCCCATTGGCCTTTCCAGTCCTGTTCAGCTTGCTTAGCTATCTATGTATGCACTCATAGATTATTGTTATTACTGTTACTACAGGATTGTATATGGAATAGTATTTACTTTTGCTGCCTTCAATTGTTGTATTCCTTTGCCTTGATCATTTTGTGCTGACCTCTTCCTTATTATATATTGCCTTTCCCCACATGTACATTAATATATGTGTACCCTCTAGTTAGCAATTTACCCTCCCTTCCCCTCCCACCCCTGGTAACCTTCAAGGAATGTTTCTTTTTGTGTATAAACCTTTTCTTGACTTTTTGCATAATGGTCCCATACAATGTTTGTCCTTTCATAACTGGCTAGTATCACCCAAAGGAGCTCTGGTAGTATAGAGAACTAAGGTATCTGACTGCTAACCAAGAGGTTGGTGGTTCAAACCCACCAGCCACTCCATGGAAGCAAGACTGGGCAATCTACTTCTGTAAAGATTTGCCAGCTCAGAAACCCAATGGGGATTGTTATGAGTTGGAATTGACTCCATGGCAGTGTTTTTTTTTTTTTTTTAATGACTAATGATGTATGTTAAGCATCTTTTCATGTGCTTGTTGAGCATTTGTGTATCTACTTTGGAGAAATGTGTGTTTGTTTGCTTTGCTCATTTTTAAAGTGAGTTGTTTGTCTTTTAATTATCAAATTGTAATAGTTCTTTACATATCTCAGATACAAGTTACTTATCAGATATATAAGTTGCAATTTTTTTTTCTCCCATTCTGTAGGCTATCTTTTCACTTTCTTGATTGTATCCTTTGATGTACAAACATTTTTAATTTTGATAATGTCCAACATACCTACTTCTTCTTTGGGCACCTTATCTAAGAAACCATAGCCTAATCCAAGGTCACAAACTTACCCTTATATTTTCTTCCAAAAATATTATAGTTCTAGCTTTGATATTTAGGTCTTTGATCCATCTTGAGCTAATTTTTGTATGTGGTCTGAGGTAGGGGTTCAACTTCATTCTTTTACATGTGGATATCCAGTTACCTCAGTTCCATTTTTTAAGACTTCTTTGCCCATAAAATTGTCTTGGAACTACTATTAAAAAATCAATAGACTATAAATATGAAAGTTTATTTCTGGGCTTTCAATTTTATTTCATTGATCTCTACGTTTGTCTTTATGCCAATACCACACTATCTTGATTACTGTATCTTTGTACTAAATTTTGAAGTTGGGAAGTATAAACCCTTCAGCCTTGTTAGAGGTCATTAATATATAGAAATGTCTCATATGCTATGAGTCGGAATCGACTCTATGGCAGTGGTTTTTTTTTTTTTTTTTTTTGTTATACATACATACACATACACATACATTGTTGTTATGTGCCGTCGAGTCAAACCCGACTCATAGCGACCCCTCCTTGGGTTTCCGAGGCAGTATCACTACGGAAGTAGGATTGCCCAACCTTCCTTCCGAGGAGTGGCTGGTGGGTTTGAACCGCCAGCCATCTGGTTAGCAGGCAAGTGTCTTAGCCACTATGCTACCAGAGCTCCTACACATACAGTATTTGTAATAATAAATGTGCATCAATGGAAAAGTTTATATAATTTTAGTATATAAACATGTAGTATTTCAGGTTCATCGGAACTTTATTGATTTTTGTGAATGAGCCTGGGTATTATATTAGCTAGAGCAATGAAAGCTGCTGTAACAGGTATTTTGTAAAGAACCCATCAAAGTACTTGGTTGGTGAATGACCTTCCACATAGTCATTTGACGACCTACACTCTTTTTCTTTTTTTTAAATAACTTACTTATTTTTGTTGTTGTTGAGAATGTACAGAGGAAAAACATACCCCAATTGACAAAAACCTAGACACCTTCTGCCTGCGACTCTTTCATCTCCTACCTCTTTTACACTCAGCCAGAGATGAAGAAAAGAGAGACAATGGCATTGCCAAGCTGCACCATAGAGGACAAGTTTGTCCTCACTGTGAGTGGTGTTGCGTTTCTGAAGATCTGTTTTCATGGGTGGATATGGGGAGTGGTGGAAAGGGGATGAGGTAGAACAGAAGTATGAAGAGGTCTGATTTCTAGGTAGAAGAGTGATGCTCAAGCATGCTCCAGCAGTAAACTGCAACATGGAGACAAAATCTCTACTCCATCATCCAAACCTGGACTTTTACTATATTGTATATACCCAATATACATTTCCCTAAAGTAAAGCAGACAAGAAACAGGAAAACTGTTAGATTTCTGCTCTGCTAACTCTCAAGTTTCAATAATCAAAATTAAAATATTAGGCTCTACTTGTAGTTAGAGCCTCTGATGGCATAGTGCCTAAGCCTTTTGACTGTTAACCAGAAAGCTGGAGTTTCAAACCCACCAGCCACTCCTCGGAAAGAAGGTTGGGCAATCTACTTCAGTAGTGATACAACCTTGGAAAACCAGGGAGGGTTTGCTATGAGTTGGGACTGACTCGATGGCAGTGAGTTTGTTTTTTTTTTGGTAGTTAGAGCATCCTATTGCAAAGGTAATTAAAAGTGATGGATTTTTATTTATGTTAAGAAATTGTTTACAAGATCATCTTGGGTCAACATATAATACTCTGATTCCTGTTAAAGTTGAAAGGGTTCAAAAGTTCCATTTTGGGGAACTTATTATCTGCCATTTATCCACATATAAAGAGCCCTGGTGATACAATGGTTAAAAGCCCTGGTGCTAACTGAAATGTTGGTGATTTGAACCTACACAGCAGATCCACAGATGAAAGAACCAGTGATCTGCTCCTGTAAATATTACAGCCGAGGATATCCTATGGGGCAGTTCTACTCTGTCAGGTAGAATTTCTATGAGTTGAAATCAACTTGATGGCACCCAACCACAACAATGCACATATCTGTTTTTACCAAGATGTCAAGTCTGGGGAATTCATTATACCTCAGAACTGAAGTGACAGAAAGATCACTTTTTAAATATGCAGTTTGTAGCAGATGCATGACTAAGAAAATAACCAAAACCCTTAAGATAACAAATTTTAGATAGTTCTGCATCTCCCAGAATCTCTTACCTGATTTAAGCTCCTCAGTAAATCAAACTATTTATTCTAGGGTTGATAACAAGCTTAGAAGATTTTAACACACGGGATCTTCAATAGCTCTGGTATATTCCAGATAATGTCAAACAAACAAAGCAAAATAAAAAAATAGTTCCAATGTCCGCAGGGCTTTATAATATTTTAAAAGGAGCTACTCCTTGGAAGGAAGGTTGGGCAATCCTACTCCTGTAGTGATACTGCCTCGGAAACCCAAGGAGGGGTCGCTATGAGTTGGGGCTGACTCGATGCCACATAACAACAACAACAACAACATTATTCATTTAGTTATGGATTTCTGCCTAACTCTGTTTCCTGAAGAATGTCTAAAACCAGAGCTTATGACTGCTGAAACATCAGACGTATATGACTGCAGTGCAGAACGCTCTTGGTTTCAGTTTAGTATCAGAGATATAAGTTCCCTTTTTTCCTTCAATGACTGATTTTTCAGAAGTAGATTGCCAGGCCTCCTTCTAAGGTGCCTCTGGGTGAACTTGGACCTCCAGCCTGTTAGTTAGCAGTGGAACACATTAACCATTTGCAGCTCCCAGGGACTTCTATAAATGCTCTTTTTGGAGTGGCTCTTTGCAGCCATCAGTCTTACTGATACTATCACAGCTGCCATCTTCTTTACCTGCTCCTCCTTTTTGATTAAGTTGTGTGATTTGGGTAGTAAGTAAAAAGAATTGTGTCACACTTTCTAAAAACAAAAAACAAAAAACAAAACAACAAAAAAAATGACTCGCATTGGGTTTCCAAGGCTATAAATTTATATGTGGAAGTAGATTGCTCCTGTCTTCCTCCTGTGGAGCAGCTGGTGGATTTGAACCACTGATCTTCTGGTTAGCAGCCAAAAATGCCTTATCCACTACACCACCAGTCTCTCTAGTAACTGCTTAATGACAAACACAAAGGTTCTCTACCCTAGATAGATTTCTATTATACCTTTGTCTGTAGTGCTCAAAGCAATTTATGAAAATATTCTTGCATTGAGCTCAGGAACATGCCATGAAAAAAAAAAAACAAAAAAACAAGAACAAACAAACCAAAAAAACTCACTGCCATTGAGTCAATTCCAACTCATAGTGACGCCCTATGGGTTTCCAAAGTGATAAATCTTTTGTATTGTCTCCCTCTTTTTCTTTGTTAAATTGGCCAGTGGTTTGTCAATTTTATTAATCTTTTAAAAAAACCAACTTCTAGTCTTGCTGATTTTTTTTCTATTGTCTTTCTATTTTCTATTTCATTGATTTCTGCTCAAATCTTTGTTATTTCCTTTCTTCTGGTGACTGTAGGCTTTTCTTGCTGTTGTTTTTCTAATTGTTGGAGATGTTAGTTTAAAGTGTTGATTTTGCTCTTTCTTCTTTTTTGATGTGTGCATTTATTGCTATACATTGGCCTCTGATCACTGCTTTTACTGTGTCCCAAAGAGTTTGGTATGTTGTGTTTTCATTCTCATTTGATTCAAGGAATTTTTGAATTTCATTTTTTATTTCTTCTTGTACCCAGTTGTTCTTAAGGAGGATGTGGTTCAGTTTCCATGTGTTTGTTTTTTTTCTGTTGATCTTCCTATTGTTGATTTCTAATTTGATAGCATTGTGATCTGAGAAGATGCTTTGCAGTATTTCAATGTTTTTAAATTTATTAAGGCTTGCTTTGTGGCCTAACATATAGTCTATCCTGGAGAATGTTCCATGTGCACTGGAAAAGAATGTATATTGTGCTGTTGTTGGGTGAAGTGCTCTGTAGAAGTCTATAAAGTCAAATTGGTGGATTGTATTGTTTAGCTCTTCGCATCTTTGTTGAGTTTCTTTCCAGTTGTTCTATCTATCATTGAAAGTGTTGATTTAAAGTCTCCTACTATGACTATGGACTCATTTGTTTGCCTTTTCAATTCTGTTAAAGTCTGATTTATGTATTTTGGGGCTCTTTCATTGGGTCCATGGATATTTATTATGGTTATATCTTCTTGTTCAATTGATCCTTTGATCATTTTATAACGTCCTTTCTTGTCTCTTATGGTGATTTTTGTCTTAAAGTCAATTTGATCAGAAATTAGTATTGCCACTCCTGCTCTTTTTTGGTTGCCATTTGGAAGGAAGATGGGGCAATCTATTTCCATAGTGATACAGCCTCGGAAACCCAAGGAAGGGTCCCTATGAGTCAGGTCTTATTTGACAGCACATAACAACAACAACAATTTGCTTGATATATGTTTTTCCAACCTTTGATTTTTAGTCTACTTTTGTTGTTGTCTCTAAGATGTGTCTCTTGTAGATAGAATATTGATGAATTATGCTTTCTTATCCAGTCTGCAACTCTCCATTTCTTGAGTGGTGCATTTAATCCATTGACATTCAGTGTAATTATCGGCAAGTGTGAATTGGTTGCTATCATTTTGTTATGTGCTTTTTCATGGTGTTCTTGGTTTCTTTGTTCCATATAATTTTCTGTGCTGAGCTCATTATGTTTATGAATCATGTTATCATATCCTTTGTTGCTATTATTTTAGTATTTGCTAAATATTTTTGCTTGTCCTCTTTTTTACTGTTATGTGAAGGTTTTATCATTTTTCTTTGAGGTTACACTGTGATTTATAATTTCTCCCTGACTTTAGGATAGTCCATTCTATCTTGCAACTCTCTTGACTTCCTCACCATTTAAAAGTTCTGTAACTACACTACTTTTTCTCTCTTTTTGGTTTATAGTTGTCCTCATTTGCCAATTGATGTCTCTTGTTTCCTGTTTACAATCTTGTAAGCTTATTTTACTTTGGATACTTCCATAGCTGTGTTGGTTTATGGGTTATGTTATCTTGTGTATTAATGGTCAGTTATTGTTTACTGTTGTTGGTTCTCTGTTCAAAGAACTCCCTTTATTATCTCTTGTATGGTTGGTCTGGTTTTAACAAATTCCCTTAATATCTGCTTATCTGGAAATGTCCTAATTTCACCATCATATTTGAGGGACAGTTTTGATGGACATATAATTCCTGGTTGGAAATTTTTATCTTTCTGGGTTTTATATATACCATCCCATTGCCTTCTCACTTGCATGGTTTCTGCTGAGAAATCGGAGACACTAATATGAAACTAATTCTTATTAGTTGTCATTTGTAGGTAATTTTTCATTTTTCCTGTGCTGCTTTCAGGATTCTTTCTTTGTCTTTGATTTTGGTGAGTTTGAAGGTGATATGTCTTGGATTTTCTTTTGGAGTCTATCCTGTTTGGGGTTTGTTGGACTTCCTGAATGGATATGTTCTCATCTTTCATCCTATCAGCGAAATTCTCTTCCAAGAAGTCTTGGACAATTTTCTCAGTGGCTTTATTTTTTTCTTCCTGTTCTGGAATTCCAATTACATGTAGGTTATTCCTTTTGATGGTATCCCACATGAGCCTTAGGCTTTCTTCATTGTGTTTTGATCTTTTATTCTAGTTGATTTCTTTCCAAAGAACTATTGAGGTATTTGTCCTCAATCTCATTAATTCTGTCTTCCATTGATTTGATTCTATTCCTATGACCTTTCCATGTGTTATCTATTTCTGAAAATTTAGTATTAATCTTCTGCATTTCTATCTGTAGATTTTGTATCATTTCTAATTATTCATTTATTTTGTCATTTTGTTCTTGTATTTTCTCTGAAATTGTTCTAAGGTTTTGTCTGTATTTCCCTTAATTTTGTCAGCATTTTCCTTATCTGTCTCTCAATCCTTTGAAGATACCTAAGCATAATTCTTTTGAATTTCTTATCAGGGATTTTCAGTACTGCTTCTTCCTCAGGGATGTGTTTTGGGTCTATATCCTGCTTCCTTGTTTCTATCTTATCTTGCTTCTTTATGTGGACTGTAATGGTCTGTTGTCCCTGATACATTGTGACGTTGTTGTACTTAGATGTCTGTTAACTGTTTGTGAAGAGGAGTTAAGAATGAGTCAGGCTCTTCTTGATGGTCATTTATCATTGGCCAGTTGGTGGAGAAGGAAGTGGTGGCTCTCACTCAGTAAATGGAGCTGCAGGAGGTGTGGGTGTGGTTGCATCATATGGGCAGAGTTGCTGTCTCCCAGTCAGTTAGACAAAAACAGCAATTGAACATCTATCAAAAAAATGAAAGCAAGTGTACCCAAAACATACTGCATAAACACACAGGAGCAATCACCAAAACAAAACAAAACAAAAAATCCCCTGCAATATCTGGGAGGGGGCAATAAGTGAAAAGAGGCAGAGTAGGAGAATAATGAAGACAAAAATGGGAAAAATGAAAAAAAAAGAAAACTAAGGATTAAGGGGAACCACAAGAAAGAAAAATTGGGAACAAGGAACAGAGAAGACAGAAAAAGCTGAAAACTAGAACCTGGGAAGGGAAGAATAAAGAATAATAATAAAAAGTACAAATAATAACAATTTAAAAACAGACAAAAAACAAACAAACTGAACAAAAAGGAAAAAAAAATCTAGTCAGGGTAGGGCAGGGCACCCAGTCTCCGTTGGAATACACAGAATGGAATGGAAATTCTGCCATCCCAGAAGGTGGGTGGGAGTGAAGGATGACTGTACCTCCATTCACCAAGAGGGTATGGGCTATAAGATTAACAAGGGGAATATTGCACCTTTCTAGTGTTCATGTTCAGAATGTCCTTGCGGTCCCTGGCAAGTGGAGCCTACCCTTAGGTCCCTGGAATCTGGGAGAATGCTGTCACTTTAAATATCCAAAATGGTCAAACTGCTTGTAAACATTCAAAATGGCTACACCTTCCAGACAGCCAAAAGTCTATGACTCAGCCCATCTCCCTCATTGCTGCTTCCTCTTT
This sequence comes from Orycteropus afer afer, assembly GCF_000298275.1. Taxonomy (NCBI): domain Eukaryota; kingdom Metazoa; phylum Chordata; class Mammalia; order Tubulidentata; family Orycteropodidae; genus Orycteropus; species Orycteropus afer. Next base: position 9,303,293 of record NW_006921621.1, read on the forward strand.
TATTCACCAGCCACCAGTGCAGTCCTCTGTGCAGCCCCTGGCTAGCATGGCTGATCTTTAGGTCAATTTTCAGGTCCCAACACCAAGTAGCAGTATCCAAGCTGTCCGCACCATCAGGATCGCTGACAGACCACAGTATGTCTCCTTTTTCAGGGTTTTCATGCAGGTTCTTCCACTAGTTGGAGTCCAGTCCACTTCTGAATGCTTCCCTTCAAAGCTCAGGGCTCCAGGATTATCCTCTGTATCTGTGTTAATTGATTCCCCTTTTCTTTGTTGAAGAATGTCTGTGCAGTTTTTCTGCCTGTTCTGCCATCTTATGGAACTCCCAAGGAGGTAAATCTTTTACAAAAGTAGATTACAATAAATAAATAATTTTTAAAAAAGAAAGTAGATTGCCCAGTCTGCCTTCTGTGGAGTGGCTAGTGGGTCTGAATGACCAACCTTCTAGTTAGCAGTCAAATGCCTTGGGCACTATACCACCAGAACTCCGTGGAACACGCCATAGGCTCCCACATATTTCACAACGAGCTCTCTTCCTTTTCTCTACAACTATGTGACTAAACAAGATTTGCAAATTCTTTCAATTGAGTAATTGATAATTTATGTGAAATATCCTTAAGGGCTTTAGGTTTGCGTTTGTCCCAACACAGAGTTCCCAGTTGGAACCACAGTGGAAAGTGCCTTGTCAGATTCCTTATGACCTGGAGTGAATCTCATCCTTAGGAATAGAGCCTGAGCAGGTGGCATTAATTACCAAGGAAAGTATTTCTATGACCTTTAAGAATCAGTATTACTTAGGGTTCCTCAGCCCTCTTCCCTTCCCAAGGCATTCATTCTAATAGCTTCAATTTCTACCTATCTATTGATGGCTATCAACTCTATATGATTATAATTTAAATAAAAAATTCTCTCCTGAGATCCTTGCCTGTATAATTAACTGACAATTGGGCATCTCACTTTGGATATCTCTTGACTAGTCAATGGAGTTCATCATCCCTTCTCTGCCCCCATAAACTGCTTTAGAAGTTGTTTGTTATCTCAGCAAATGACACAGCCCTCCCCTCAACTTTTAAAGCAGACATCACACTTTACTTCTTTAATTCATCATAAACTTTACCCCCTGCCCCTTGCATATCCAATCATTCATTATCTTCCTCAGTATATTTAGAATCCGTCTAATTCTCTTTATGCCCACTTCCAAGGTCTTTCTCTTCAAGTCTACTGCCAAAGTCTTTATCTTTATAACTACTCTAAGTTTCCTACACTTCTCCTGGCTAGCCTTTGATCTTTCCCTTTTCCAATTTTGTAATGGCAACTACAGAAACTTTTCTAAAACACAATTTGCTCCCAGTAACATGATACACTTCCCACAGTCCTTTATTGCTCTCTAAGTAGATATCAACGCAGAGACCTGTAGTTCCCACTACTTTCAATGTCATCCACCCTCCTCCTCCCTTTCCTCTGGTGTGGTACAGTGAATTACTTGGTATGGTTTTTCTAGCTATGGTCTTTGTGACTCCTACCAAATGACTGAGTGGAAATATGCAAAAGTAAGATGCTTGTGGCCCACAAGGGAATTGAATAGCTTGTTATAATGTAAATAAAGTACACAGTACCCTTGTGGGGGTGGAACCTTGCAAATAAGGTGTATAGAACCCTAATGTGGAGATTGGTCAGTTTTGTCATTCTGCTAGACTTAAAATGAGTCTTCTCAGAGGCAGAAAGTAGGATCTTGCTACTGGCAAGGAAGAGCAGCCAGGAGTGAGCACGTACTTGGATCCAAGATCCCTGCACTGGAACTTCATGGTGGAGACACACAGAGAGACGGCAGAGAGATGGCAGCAGCAGAGGCATCAGAACCAAGAGATCAACAGGAGATGGAGTGGTGGGTCTGCCAGCCCATAGAGTGAGAAAGCTGAGTGCTTTTGGGTGGGAGGCTTGGTGGCAGAGTGGTGTGCACCTATTGGCAGAGCTAAAAGAGCTTTACAACACTTGCCTGAGTAGGGCAGAGGCCAGACCGAGGCCAGGGACAAAGGGAGGTGTTCCTATGGGCATGGTGGAGGGGAAACTGTCCTGACTGAAGAACTGTTTCCAGGCATTCCTGAACCTGAATTACAACCTATTATTTCCCTAAAAAAAACCCTATAATTGTATCCTCTGTAAGTTCTGTGTGGTCATCGAACCCAGAAGAAAAGTAGAGTGCCATGGGAGGGATTGTTGTTGTCAGAGTTGGTAAAAAAGTTGGAGGGTGGTAGCATGTCTTTCCTTCCACCTCCTAGAAATCAGCCTTGGGCTGCTGCTGATGGTTTTCTCTTCCCCTTGTGCAGTTAGAGGAGGTCAGGATAGGATGCTGCCCCCATGCTCTTTTTGCACCAGGATAACTTTTACTTAATGTTAAGATTTGAGTTTGTTTGTTATTTCCTTTGGAAAGGAATTCATCAGATCAAATCAACTAGTCCTTGTGCTTACCCCTCATAGCACTTGTTCTATTTTATGTAGATTTGCCTGTCATCTCCACTCTGCTATTAGTTCTTTGATATAGGCAACTGCATCTAGTTCAGCATTTTAATGCCACTGTCCAGTAGGTGTTCCTCAAACATTTACTGAATGAATTAAAGAATTAATCCACCTCAAGCAAATTCATCAGCACTGATAAATAGTATATGCATATGTGTTTTAGAGCAATGCAATAAAGCGTAAATGGAATAATTATATGTATAATATTCTGTGACCCTGAAGAATGGAATTGTGGACTATTAATGACAACATATGAGTTTCACTGTATTCAGGAGGAATTGGAATGAAGCAATATAAAAAGGCAAGATGATTTATTCATTTATTAACAAATAAGCAGTGAGAACTTTTTGGGTTCCAGTCTTTGTGAAGAGGTTTGGAAATACCGAGATGAATAGGACCTGGAGTCTGTTATCCAGGAGCTCAGAGTTGAGTGGGTGATAGACTCACGGAGTGCTAAAGCTGGAGGAGGATCAAAGGAAATTCAATCTAACCCCCTTGCTTCACAGAGCACATTTAGTTGACTTCTGCAATGTCTTCCAAATTATTCAATAATTGTATAAGAAGATATATTTTTTTTTTCTTTCACATACCCACACTTTCCCTCACCTTCAATTAATCTATCTCCTTAAAAGGGAATCACTGTAATCAGTGATACTATGAGATCACAGCCAACATCAACTCATCTTGGAAGGGGAAAATGTATAGTCTGCCAAAACAGCCTAGCAGAGAAATTTCTATTTGATGTGTGGCATCATAAATGCTGTAGGGGAAAATAAAAATCCCGTCTGCATGAAAGAGTTAAAAATGATCATTAATTAAAGTTATCAAGCCATGTTAGCAGGATATGGAAATAATGTGATTGCACAATCGTTTGACTCAAGTATCTAGTTTTAAAAGAGCCTGCTTATGGAGATATTATCAAATTAAGGTTAAATTTGTTTTTCCCTGGACATTTTAGGAGATTCAGTGAAACAATCATTTGTACATATTTAGGTGTATTGATGCAAGTCAAAGATAAGACCAACTGGTTTACCTTAGGTGAGCTCTGAGGAAATGGACTATCTCCCGTTGTTTTTCTTGGATGAAACAATCCTTATTAACAGGGTGTGTGTAGCACTGTAGAAGATGAGAGTAAGGCAGCCAGGAATTGGAAGGATGAAAATATTCACATCTTTCAAGTTAGAAGGAAAAAGTCCTAACTTTATGGAGACATCGCCTTACATATTTGGTTTAACTTGTATGTCACATGATTCTTGGCGTACTGAACAACCAGAGTAGGGCTTCACACATGCTGTTTTTATATTTAGAAAGTCACTGACCTTAAGAGACCACATGTGTGCCAAAAGTTATACAGCAGAGGTTAAATGAGTCTGTGAGTAGTGCAAATTGTTAATGACTCTTGGCTTTTAAACTGAAGGTTAGAGGTTCAAGTCTACTCAGAGATGTCTTGCAAGAAAAGCCTAGTGATCTATTTCTGAAAAATCAGCCAATGAAAGCCTTATGGGGTCCAGGAAAATTGGGGGGGGGGAGGTTAAATAGATTGATTACTGATGATGGTTGCATTGCTATATTATTGTAACTATTGGTGGCAATTTTATTAACAAATTAGACTATTCCTTAGTTAAATTGTAGGCATAATTTTCCCTGCCTTTTTGATTTTATAATCCATGAGGAGGAAAGAAAGTGTTCTTTTGGTTATTTAGTTGTGTGGCAGTGATATTGTTCTTTCAAGGAGTAAAGTCAAAAGTTGCATCTCATCTCAGAGCTTCAAGCAGCTCTTAATTTATATGTTGATTCCGTGGGACCTGGAATGTAATGGAATTTAAATTAGACATGGTCACTGCAGAGAGAACAAAACCACCCTACATTTTCTAATTACATAAGCACTGAAACTTGGATGATAGGTGATGGGAAAATATCTCTAGGCACGAATCATGATGTGTTTCCCCATTGCTCACACCACTTCTTTTCACATACATTTTGAAGCATGCATCTTCTTCCCTTCTCCTACCACCACACCTGCTCTATGAATCTGATGAGTGACCCTCTGCTATCCTCTAATTCTTTCAGATGTGTGAAGCTTATTTTCCTTTCTCAACTGTCCATTTCTTGAGATAAAAGCCAAACCAGTCTCCTTGAGTCAACACCTATGCAAGGTGACCACACATATGTCAGAATAGACCTGTGCACCATAGAGTTTTCAATGGCTGAGTATTTCCCCCACAGAAGTAGATCTCCAGGCCTTTCTTGCAAGGCACGTTTGGGTGGACTCAAACTTTCAGTCTTCCAGATAGCAGCCAAGTGCATTAACTGTTGGAACCACCCAGGGACTCCTTGAGATTAGAGACCAAATAATACATTGAAAATAACATAATAACTTATTATTATAAGGCACATTGGAAGCTGTTTGCTATTATATTTTATGCTATTATAGAAATAATGGGAGCTCTGGTAGCATAGTGGCTAAGACACTTGACTGCTAACCAGAAGGCTGGTGGTTCAAACCCACCAGTCACTCCTCGGAAGGAAGATGGGGCAGTCTACTTCCGTAGTGATACTGCCTCGGAAACCCAAGGAGGGGTCGCTATGAGTCGGGTCCGACTCGACGGCACATAACAACAACAACATAGAAATATATATCATACTTCAAATTTGTTTATGATTTCCTCAAATTTGGAATTATTATCCCACTTTTACAGTTGAAGTGACAGAAGCTCATAATGCCCATATATCTTGGCCAAGGTCTTACTATTCTTTAGCCCTGCTGGTGCAACAGTTAAGTGCTCAGCTGCTAACTGAAAGGTTAGTGGTTCAAACCCATCCAGTGGCTCCATGAGAGAGAAGACTTGGTGATCAGCTCTCATAAAAATTACAGCCTAGAAAACCTCATGGGACAGTTCTCCTCTGTCACATGGGGTCACTATGAGTCAGAATTGACACCAAAACACCTAACAACAACAATAATGAGGTCTCACTGCCAATGTGTGGGGCCAGGATTAGAACTGAGAGGCTGAATCCAGAGTCTTTATTCTTCCTTTCATCACACTCTGTAAACCTTACTCCATTTTACCTCAACCTCACCACCCCCAGCATTTAACAAAGAACACAACTTAATGGTCATTTCTTGGTACATACTCAGACGATTGAGGTAAACACTATTATCCACTTTTAGTCATATTAAGTAAACAGCCCTCTAAAGGAAGTGAGAAGCAAAGAAAACACATGGAGAAAAAGGTCTGACCTGGAACCTAAATACCATGCACTGCTTCCCTCACCACATCCTTCTCAGCCCAAAGGGGAAAGACTTCAAAATGACCCCAAATTAGTTCTGCATAAATGGGACAAAGAATTCAAAGCAAGTATTGCCAACTCACTTGAGAGACAGCAAGGAATAAATTTGGTTCCAACTGAGCAGAAATTCAATTTTGGCATCCACTCAGCTCTGAAATAAGGTCAGTTGTTTAAAATTATGTCCCAAGGAAAGCCAGAGTGTCACAGGTGATTATCTTCAAACTTCCCCAGCGTCCTGGGGGACCGACATTAGTTTCAGAGTGCTTTCCCTGAGAGTATTTGCATGAGCATTGCCCAGCCTTGGTGTCAGCTTGGTTCCCGCATTTGCAGGGTTTATTCCAGTGCACCAAGTCATTTAAAAATCTCATTTCCCTATAGCAACAGTTCTTTGTTTGTGCTCCTCTTGCATATCCTTCTTGAGGCAAACAAGACATCACTCTTGTTCCAAAGGAGGCAACCAATTATGAATTTTTATACTGAGGATTCTGAAACATGACATTGTAGACAGGCCCACTTTCATCCAGAGATCCCTAGGGCATAATCTAATTACCAATAGGACACAATGCTCACAGACTTGCAGAGAACTCTAGAGTAAAGGCTCTGTATTGACCCAAATCCAAACCAACCCTTTGCCATCGAATCCATTCCGACTCACAGCAACCCTGTAAGGCAGAGTAGAACTGCCCCATAGTGTTTCCAAGGCTGTGATCTTTATGGAAACAGACTACTACATCTTACTTCCATGGAGTGGCTGGTGGGTTCAAACCAGTGACCTTTGGTTAGTAGCTGAACACTTAACCATCATGCCACCAGGGCTCCTTTTATATTGACCAGAACCAAAACCAAACCACTGTCTTTGAGTAGATTCAGACTCAGAGTCTGACCCTATAGGACAGAATAGAACTACCCCATAGAGTTTCCAAGGTTGTAAATCTTTTATGGAAGCAGATCGCCTCATCTTTCTCTTGTGGAGCAGAGAGTGGGTTTGAACCACCAACCTTTTGGTTAGCAGACAAATGTCTTAATCACTGTGCCATTAGAGTTCTTTTTATATTGACCAGAAACATAAATAATAGATCATTAGTTCATGAGCTAGCATTTATTGAATAACCAATGTTAGCTATGCCATAGGACAGTAACAAAGAGATGAAGATTCTCAGAGGGTTTGCTCCCAGCTGGGTAGGGCCAGTTTCTTACCTGGTTGTAGTGGACCCTTAAGAGTTACCAGACCAGTCCTGCTGAAGTTCCATGAGGAGAAACTTCTGCCACCTGAGGGGCAGCAACAAGTTGAGGGGATGCTGGAGGTATGGGAAAAAAAGGAAAAAGAACAGGTAAGAACCTCCTGTAATTATGGGTACTTAGAGGTCAGGTCTGTCCTGGGGCACCATAATGGTAATATTCAGTCTATTCTCTTCCATTAAGGAACTGCAAATATTTTTTTTCCCTAAGGAAAGTTACACAGTCCTTCACCTGGATACCACTCAGTATAAGGGCTTTGTCTGTTTCTCCCTTTTATTTATTTATTTTGGCTTCCCTTAAAAATGTTTGGCTGACTTAGTTTTCCAAGCATGTAATTCTCCTAGGTCCTGGCTATATCTGATAAAGAAAATGCACAGTCTTATTGTAAAATAAACCCGGAGTTAACTCTTACATCATCTGGGATACTTTTGATTGAGGAAATTAGCCTTCAAGTGTCCATGGCTCTAGTGTGACTTACTGAAATATTAAGTACTATTAAAAACACTGCTCATTTTGTTGAGTGCAGTTAACATTCATTCATTCTTTCATTCAGCAGATATTTTTTGAGTATCTACTATGTTGCTTGACATCGTTCTAGGTGCTGTTGATATAACACTGAGCCAAACAGACAAAATCCCTGACTTCTTGGAGAAAGGAAAAAATTAGATAAGAATATAGTGTGCTGGATGATGGTAAGCCCTAAGAAGAAAAATAAGGCAGGGAAGGAGGATAAGGAATTTGTGTGAAGTGTGAGACTACAATTTTAGAAAGGCTAGCCAGAAAAGTCAGCATTTGAGTCGACACCTGAAGGAGGTAAAGGAGTGAGTCATGAAAGTCATGTAAGGAAAATGCATACACACAGATTCTGAAGCTAGAGAATGACTGTCATGTTCCAAGAACATTAAGAAGGCCAGGATGGCTGGAATTGAGTGGGGGAGAGGGAGCGTAATAGGAAATAGGGTCAGAGAGGGAATAGAGGAGGGGAGGGAGCAGTCTGGAGTAGGGAAGATTGGGCAGGGCCTTTATGTGATTTTAAGAGTTGTGGCATGACATAAAAATGAAACAAGATCCATATCTCACACCATACACAAAAACTAACTTCAAATGTATCAAAGACTTAAATGTGAAACCTAAAACTATAAAGTTCACCAAGGAAATAATAGGGGCAAGTTTAGGGACCTTAATTTAGGGCATAAATACACTGTCAAGTAGAACCCTAAATGCACAAAGAGCAGAAGATAAACCAGATGAGTGAGACCTTATAAAAATTAAATTTTTATGTGCATCAAAAGACTTCTCCAAAAAAGCACAAAGAAAACCTACAGATTGGGAAAAAATATTCAGCCATGACATACCTGACAAGGGAATTATCTATAAAAGTTATAGAAAACTTCATAACCTCAACATCAAAAAGACAAACAATCCAATTTAAAATGGGCAGAAGACATGAATAGACACTTCACCAAAGAATACATTCAGGCAGCCAATAAACACGTGAAGAAATGTTCATGATCATTAGCCATCAGAGAGATGCAAATCAATACAACCATGAGATACCATCTCTCCCCAGCAGAAAATAACAAATGCTGGTGAGGATGTGGAGAGATTGGGACTCTCATACACTGTTGGTGGGAGTGTAGAATGATACAACAATTGTGGAAATCAATATGGAAATTCCTTAAAAGGTTGGAAATAGAAATACCATTTGATCCAGCAATCCTTTTAATAGGTATATATCCTAAAGACGTGAGACTAGGACAAGAACAGATATACACACACCCATGTTCATTGCAGCATTATTAACAATATCAAAGAGATGGAAACAACCTAACTGCCTGTTCTGGTTACCTAGTGCCACTCTGACAGGAAACATACCACAAATGGGATGGCCTTAACAAACAGGAGTTTATTCTTACAATTTGGAGGCTTGAAGTCCAAGTTCAAAGTGCCAGGCTCTAAGGGCTGGGTGAAAGCTCCTGAACCTTGGGGTTCAGCTCTGCCTCCTGCTCCTGGCCCACTGGAGCTAGAAGCATTTCTTCACTCAGACAGCTGCTGGCTGCTGAGGCTGAGAAGCCCCAAGATTGACAAGTAAAAAGGCACAGTCCCGATGTTACCAAACCACATGGCAGGCCATTAACTTAAGTCCATTGTAAGTCCCAAGGTGAGCAGAGCATAGCAGGCTGCTGAGCAACAACATGGCTACATGCAGGGTCCAAGCGTGCCATAGGCTAGAGACCATTCCCAAGGCTTCTGCTTAAATCTAGGAAGCAGACCACATTCCCAAAGGCAGCTACTCAACTGCTCCCAGTATATTCCACCATGGAGTTGATTACCAGTCAGTTCTCATCATGGGGAATACTACATCCAGCTGCCCAGCCACTCAACCAGGCCTAGCCAAGTTGACATACAAACATAACCATCACACTGCCCATCAACAGAAGAATAGATAACCAAACCGTGGTACATACTATGCAACCTTAAAGAATAATGTGGAATCTGTGAAACACTGCATAATGTGGATGAACTTGGAGGACATTATGCTGATTGAAATAAGTCAATTACAGAAGGACAAATACTGTATTAGTTCACTATTGTAAAAAGTCAAGGAAAGGTTTATATATGGAAGGAAACTTTCTTTGTTGGTTTCCATTGAGGAACCAGGGATGGGAGAGGAGGGGAGGGAACACTGCTAGGGACATAGAGATAAGTATTGATTTGGGTGAAGGGAAGGGCAATGTACTAAAAGTGAGTGAGCAACATGGTGACACAGAGGAAGAACAAGACACAGAGAGGTATACAAGAGGTCTAGACGAAAAGATAAACCCTTTTACATATATAATACTGCATTGTCAGTGATAAAAAATGTTAATCTATGGGTAAATAGATGGGTAGACAGTTTGAATCATCAAGTATGTTTAAGAAAAAGGGAATATACCCATGACCATACATGAGGTTAAAAAAAAAACCAAAAAACTAAACAAACTCACTGCTGTGGAGTCAGATCCGACTCATAGCGACCCTTCCTTGGGTTTCCGAGGCAGTATCACTACGGAAGTAGATTGCCCAATCTTCCTTCCAAGAAGTGGCTGGTGGATTTGAACCACCAGCCTTCTGGGCAGATAATATTTCTACATATGCATTTGTATGTGCTGTAAGAATGTCCAAATATAAAATAGAGCTAACAAGGGGCAAAGTTATGATCAGATCCCACCCATAGTGGCCTCTCCTTGGGTTTCCAAGGTGGTATCTCCAAGGTGGAAGTAGATTGCCCAATCTTCCTTCTGAGGAGTGGCTGGTGGGTTTGAACTGCCAGCCTTCTGGTTAGCAGTCAAATGCCTCAGGCACCACGCTACCACGGCTCCAGTATGTGCTGTAAGAATGTCCAAATATAATAATATAATGATAACTTCTTGGCCACAGCCAACCACCCTGAGGGAGTGAGTAGTTGGATCTGTGGGCTTGGGATCACAGTCACAGGGGACATCAAGCTCAATTGGCATAACATACTGCACAAAAATATTGCTCTACATCTTCCTTTGGTGAGTAGTGACTGGGGTCTTAAAAGCTTGTAAGCAGCCATCTAGATGCAACAGTGGGTCTCTCCTTGCCCAGAATGATGAATGAAGAAAAAGGAAGAAAAGAAAAGATGTGTGGAAACAATTAGTCCAAGGAACTAGTAGACCATGTGATCCCCAGCCTATATGACAATGAGACCAGAAGAACCAGATTGTGTCCAGTTACCACGGTCAACCACTCAGAAAGGGATCAGTGCAGGAGATCCTGGATAGAGTAGGAGAACAATGTAGAACAAAACTCAAAATCACAAAAAAGACAGGTTTACTATTCTGCTAGGGCCCCTTGAGATCCCCAAGACTATGGCCCATAGTTACCCTTCAGGTCTGGAACTGAACTCATTCCTGTGGCTTCTGGCCAGCAATAGACAGGCATATAGGGTGAACATTTACATCAGGTAGATACACTCATTAGAGCAATCAATCAATCATGAGAGAATAGAAGGGCAATGTTTGCACAGACAGCTCGGGGGGCAGGAAGGAAAGACATGGGGAAGAGGTAACTACAGGGAACTGGGAAGAGAGCTGTTACATTGTGGGGAATTGCAGTCAATGTCATGAAACAAAATGTGTATGAACTGCTATATGGAAAATGAATTTGCTCTGTAAACTTAGACCCAAATCACAATAAAAAAAAAAAAAAATCAAAACAAACTAAAAAAAAGAGCTTTGGTACAGAGGTAGCATTCTCTCCTGCTTTGAGGAAGACTCAGGTTCTATTCCTGACCGATGCACCTTGTGCAGCCATCACTTATCTGTCAGTGGTGGATTGCATGTTGCTATTATGCTGAACAGGTTTCAGCAGAGCTGCCAGGTTAAGATAGACTAGGAAGAAAGGCCTGGTGAATCCACCAATGAAAACCCTCTGGGTCACAATGATGTAATCTGCAACTGATCATGGAGCAGGACTGAGTGATGTTTCATCCTTTTATGCATGGGATCACCAGGAGTCAGGGCTGACTGAATAGTAGCATTTAGTCTGAGTGAGAAGGGAGCCAGTGAGCGGTTTGAGCAGAGGAAGGACATGATTTTCTTCTGTTTTAACAGCATGGCTCTGGCTGCTGTGTTGAGACCATATAGAAAGAATGAAGGGAAGAGGAAGAGTCCATCGGTGTGCAAATAGTTAAGCACTTGTCTACTAGCTGAAAAGTTGTCTGTTTGAAATACCCAGAGGCACCTTGGAAGACAGGCCTGGCGCTCTGCTTCCAAAATCCCTATGAAGCAGTTCTAGTCTGCACACATGGGGTCACCATGAGTTTGAATTGACTTGTTGCCAACAACAAATGAATGGGCAGGGAGACTAGCTACTAAAAGAATACTGTTTCTAAATTTTTGTAACATAGTATTTGATAGTTCATTTAGAAGACTTTGTATACATATTAAAACCAAACCAAACAAACCCACTGCCACCTAGATGATAGCCACCTATAGGATGAGTAGAACTGCCCAAAGGGTTTCAAGGTAGTAAATCTTTATGGAAGCAGACTGACTCATCTTTCTTTTGCTGAGTGGCTAACGGGTTTAAACTGCTGACATCCTGGTTATCAGCCCAACGTTTTAACCAGAGCACCATCAGAGCTTTTTGTACACATATTAATAATACTTCATTTAATATTTTGCACCAGAATTTCTTGATGGTGGGCACAGTCTCTATTCTTAAACGATTCTCAAAAAGTACAGTGTAATACTTGACAATTGTCCCCTGAATTTTGAATCTAAATTATACAAAATGACAAGATAAAGCCACAAAGAAAACACTTCCCCAAACTAGGAAATAATATGCCAGGAATAGACAACAACAACAACAACAGATAAATTGATTAAGTCATCTTTGAGGTTCATGAAATAAAAACTGGTATCTTCCCCTAAGATGTATAAATTCATGCTGGATGCATATAGACTTAATTACAAGGATTACAGGGGATAGAATTTTTAAAGAATTGATCCTTCTGAATCACTTATTTCCTCTGCTATTGGGGCATCTGACACTCTTAGGCCCAGGGAGTCTCTGTGGAGCTTGTCTTCTCTTTGTTAGGTAGGAACAAAAAGGAAGACTCCTTTTGTTGAGTGTTTCAGCCCTGCAAGGTCTGGAATGGGAATACACTTCTGCCAACAAGCAGAAGTTGTAAGCTTTGCACCGCAGATGATCTTGAAACTACCAAGCCCGTCTCAAGCAAGGTCTGTGCTTTGAGGGTAGTGTCAAGACCAGGCAGCATAGTGGATGAATGCATAATACTCAAGGGAGCAATGCTGATTTCAATTCTGCTCAATCACTGACTGGTTCCTAGTCTGGGACAACACATGTCACCTCTCTGAACTTCAGTTTCCTCAGCTCTAATCAAGGAACATGATGATACATTAAATGAAAAAGAAAAAAATTGTGGAATAATGT
>NW_006921621.1:9330676-9338976 GCF_000298275.1 Orycteropus afer afer
ACCTTGGAGTTTACAAAGACTTATGGGTAGAAAAGCCACACTAAATAATTTACTACACCACAATATGTAAACAGCTATATGGAAAGTTAATTTGCTCTGTAAATCTTCACCCAAATCACAATAATAAAAAAAAAAGAGAAATATTAACAAACCAAAACCTTTGTTTGTATGTTGTGTATGTCATATACACGTTCATATACATACATTATATAGATATATATTTGTTGTTGTTGTTATGTGCCGTCGAGTCAATATACGACGTATGTATATAACATGCACATATATATTGTTGTAGGTTGCTGTTGAGTTGGCTTTGACTCATGGCAGCCTATGTACAGTAAAACAAAATGTTGCCTGGTCCTGTGCCATCTTTATGATTGTTGCTATGTTTGCATCTATTGTTCCAGCCATTGTGTAGTGCTTTCCAACCGAGGGGGCTTGTCTTGCAGCACTATATTAGACAATATTCTATTGTGATCAATGAGGTTTCCCTTGCTTGGTTTTTAGAAGTAGGTCAACAGGCCTTTCTTCCCAGTCTGTCTTAGTGGAAACTCCATTGAAATCTATTGTTATTTGCGATACTGGTGGCATAGTTTCCACCATCACAGCAAAACACAAACCACCACAGTATGGCAAACTGACAGGCAGGTATAGGACACATATATACATATACAAGTGTATCTACATATAAGGATAGACATATGGATAAATACAAAGAAAGCTTTTTAACATAAGCTATTCTAGAGAGATGAATAGAATGCTTAGATCTTTGGCCCCTTATTCACATTTTGCTAGCAATGAGCTGGCTGAGCCAGAGACTACTACCCACTTGCACTTCTGGAGGGACTGCACTTGAACTCAATTTCTCACAAGGCCATAAGATTCTAGCAAATGATGGTCTTAGAATCCTATAAATAGCTTTCTCCCAAGATCAACTCTTTGTTACCCATGAAGAGGCTATTTTGATTCATTTCAAGAGTGTACCAATGCTTGTCCCATAAAAAGAGAGAGCCACAGGGAGGTGGAGCACAGTCCTGTGCTATGTCCAGCTGTTACCAGGCCCAAGCTGATCCATCTACAAAAGATAAGGGGCCCCTGCAACAGCTTCTTTCTACCCTGAGTTCCAGCCTGCACCAAATGACACAAGTTCTTACTTGGTTGGCACTCAAAGTGTTGACCTAAAAGTGAGGGTGGGAAGTAGTGGTTGGGAGGTGAGAATGGAGAAATGAACTTTTTTGCAATACATTTTAGGGTAATTTTACTTGTGAAAATGAACATATGTTTATAATTTTAAATCTAGTCAATGTTAACAGAGTAGGCACTAAAGGAACCAACCATAGTTTGCAAATGCAAACTATGACGATAGTTTCAAGGAGTCAGCTGACTTACTGTGTCATGGTTTTTCATGTCATTTAGAAAGTCTTAGTCTAGCACTTACTGAGTCACTGTGGAGCAGTGGTTAAGTGCTCAGCTGCTAACCAAAAAGTCAGCAGCATAAACCCACCAGCCAGTCCATGGGGAAAGATGAGGCAGTCTGCTTCCATAAAGGCTTACAGCCTTGGAAATCCTACAGAGTAGTTCTATTCTGTCCTACAGGGTCACTATGAGTTGGAACTGACTCTATGGCATTGAGTAGTCAAGCACTTGTATTTTACTTGTGCTGGTCACATTGATGTTTATAAGATCAAGGCCATCACTCAAGACTCATTATTACCAGATTTGCAAAACCGAAAGTGAGAAACAGGTTGATGTTCAGGCAGATGGTTTAAAGACACGGAGCAAAATTCTCTTAAGCAAATGAGGCAACTTTAGAAAGAAAGGAAACTTTTGGATGCCTTAGCCAAGAGTAAATTTGAACAATTAAAAGTGTAATTGGATTGAAACTGGGTTAATAAAAGCAGACTTTCAGAGCTAAGGGAATCACAGGGAAAGGGAAGCAATTTGATTGTGGAGAATCTCAGACAATGTCTGACACTTCCAACTTCTTCTTCTGCACCAATTCTTCAAGATCACATTGTTCACAAATGAGTTCTAATCTTGCAACTCCATATTCATTAAAGGGAAGGGAAACTGTTCTCCTAATTTGATGCATGGGCCAACCCAGAGGTAAAGGGTGAATGTGGTCTTCACATTCCTGACACTCAAGCAAGACATTTCTTATTCTTAATGATTTCTTTGAGATAATGTTTTAAAAATGAACCACCTCACTTTTCAGTAAAAGGCAATTAAGTTACCGCATTTCATTGTTCTCATAAAGCAGTGTGTATAGCAATGTAGGACATTGCTGATTTTCCACACAGCTTTGGAATGAACTGAATTTTTTTCTCCTTCCCTCAAATTGATTAATTACACTAGGTTTCAAAAAGGAGGAACTTCATGGTAATTTTCAAGAAAAAATTAAAAGCTTGCCTGAACTTTACAAATAGGGAATCTGTGTAGTGGAAAAAGGAAGAAAGGAAGGACAGAAAGAAGGAAGGGAAGGGGGAAGGGAAGGAGAAAGAAAGGGAGGAGGGAAGAAAGGAAGGGTGGAGAGAGAAAAGGAAGAAAGAAGGAGGGGGTGAAGGAGTGAGGGAGGGGAAGAAAGAGGAAGATCTCCTTTGACTTGGACCTTTAAAGTCAAAAGTAGCGTGGTCTTCTCTAATTTCTTTAGCTTCTTTGAATTCTCATTTTCTGGAATTCGGATTCCAACTATCTCTCCAAAAGCCAACAAACACTGCAGTGATCTCTCTTTTAAAATGTAGCTATGATATCTATGTTTTAAAAGTGAGATTGTTAACTATGTCCTTCAGTTTCTGGTTTTACTGCCAAAAGCAGTCAGCTCGTTTGAGATTTTGTATACATAACTTTTTTGTACATAACTGCATTGATGCTATTGAATCCAAAGATGAAGGTATGATCGCCCCAAAAAAGGAGAATTGGCCACACCAGAAGAGTTTAGTATTTTGCATGGTTTCTGTTGCTTCGATAAAGTAACTTTAATTAATGCTGTTTTCTATTTACCAGGTCTTCTCAAGAGGAGATTTTAAAAAAGGCCTGGCTCAGAAGAATGAGTGTATATGTGTGTGTGAGTGTATATTTGTGTGAATTCGAATGGCAGGCAGATAATCAATATGGACTATCTAAGCACAGCCTTTCTGTGCTAAGAAATCAGAAATTTAAAACACAGACCTCTTAAAAGCATCCAATCTATTATTTATCTCCTCACCCCCACCCCCACTGTTTGAGAAACATTTTGGTGAAAGCATTTTCTTTCATTTTCCTATCTCTGCTCTGGTTTTTGTATTTTTTTTTTTTTCCCAAGTTGCCATTTCACAGATGATTCATTTATATTAGATATTGTGATTTCCAAACATCATAAGGCTTATGTTTATGCATTTAAATCTTCTGGGACATCTCTAAAGTGATTGCTTTCATGGTGTTCAATATTCATCCTTTTCATACTAATGAGTTTCTAGGAGACTTCCCACAAGGTTCTTACACTTTTCCTGCAGTTTTATCATGGAATGATTTTAGGACTTGAGAATAGTCACAGAAAGAAAAAAAGAGAGACATCAATCTGTGGGATAGTTAAGATAATAAAAAATGATATAAACTGACTTTAACATTTTCCATCCAGTGTTTGGTAATTTTGAATAAAATTCAGAAAACCTAACATTTGAAGTTTCGTTCTTTGTTTGGTAAGTGTATATAAAAAAATCAAACCTACTGCCTTCCAGTCAATTGCAACTCATAACAACCCTATAGAACAGAGGAGAACTGCCCCATTGGTTACCAAGGCTGTAAATCTCTCTCTTTTTTTTCATTTTAAGAGCTTGTTTTACATTCAAAGTCATACATACATTTGTTTCATTCCCCATTCACCATGTCCAACCCTAACCCAGTCTCCTCCCCTCCCTACCCTGCAACCCTCCCCCCTGTGCCCCTCATAATTATGCACTCCTGTTTGTCCTGCATTTCCTCAGTTTGAATGTTGGTCCTTTGGTGTCCCATGTCTATTGCTTTAAGGGATGTATTACCATTGAGTGTGTGGGTGCGGCATTGGGTTGAGTGGTCTGCGTGTACATCTTGTTAATTATTGGGCTGAGAGCCTGCCCCAGGGGTGAGTTTTATTCCAGGCGCAGAATGTATTTCAGGGCCATAGTATTGGGATTCTCACCAGACTTCATCTGACCAGTAATTCTGGTCATTATTGAGTTTTTGGATTTTGTTCCATGTTTTTCCTCCCACTCTATCCAGGATCTCCAGATTTGATCCTTTCCTGAGTGGTTGGCATTGGTAGCTGGGCACCATCTGGTTCTTCTGGTCTCAAGGGCCATTTTTTTCATGCGTTCTTCTTCACTTCTGATCATTAGTTGCATCCTAGATGGCTACTTGAAAGCTTTTAAGACCACAGTCACTACTCACCAATGTAGGATGTGGAGCAACACTTTTATGTATTTTGTTGTGCCAATTGAGTCTGGTGTACCTGAGTACTATAGTCCTGAGGTAGTCTGCTTACAGAAGCAGATTGCCACATCTTTCTCCCATGAAGCAGCTGATGGGTCCTAACTGCCAATCTTTTGATTAGCCACTGAGTGCTTAACCACTGTACCACAAGGGCTCCTTTTGGAGTGTATAGAAAGCACAATTCTGCTGTCAGATATGGCTGGTTTTATTAAATTACTTCTCTTGCTTTTTTTTTTTTTTCTCTTACTTAGTTCATATCCCTAGGAGTAGTGGTTGGAGTAATCCATCTTTGAGGGCTACATCTGAAAATATTAAATACTAGGTCTGAAAGTTTTTCACAGTGGTGGATGTGATTTTGTTTTCTAATCCTTTTTTTTTCAGTGTCACATTAAAAAAACACCTATCATGAAGTTTACTCTCCATTACACAAGGATGTCTTAATTGAATTTAAAACATGTCTATGAGAGCCAAAATAGGACCTTGGTTATATCTCACCTCAATTTAGAGACCACCTGAAGAATAGATTTGACATATTGAAGACCACTGACTGAACATCAGATGAGTTGTGGGATGACATCAAGAACATTCTGTATGAAGAAAGTAAAAGGTCACTAAAAAAAATAAGAAAGGAAGAAAAGAACAAAATGGATGTCAGAAGAGACTCTGAAACTTGCTCTTGAATGGAGAGTAGCTAAAGCAAATGGAAGAGACAATAAAATAAAAGAGCTGAACAGAAGATTTCAAAGGGCAGCTCAAGACAAAGTAAGTATTATAATGAAATGTTCAAAGACCTGGAATTAGAAAAGCAAAAGGGAAGAACATACTTGGCATTTCTCAAGCTGAAAGAACTGAAGAAAAAATTCAAACCTCGAGTTGCAATATTGAAGAATTCTATGGGGACAATATTAAATGATGCAAAAAGCATCAAAAGAAAATGGAAGGAATGCACAGACTCACTATACCAAAAAGAATTGGCCAATGTTTAACCATTTCAGAAGGTAGCATTTGATCAAGAACTGATGGTATTGAAGGAAGAAGTTGAAGCTGCACTGAAGGAATTGGCAAAAAACAAAGCTGAAGGAATTGGTAAAAATCAAGGCTCCAGAAATTGATGGAATACACATTGAGATGTTTCAACAAATGGATGCAGTGCTGGATGCACCCATTCATTTATGCCAATAAATATGAAAAATAGCTACTTGATCAACTGATTGGAAGAGATTGATATTTGTGCCTATTCCAACAGAATGAGGAAATTATCAAACAATGTGATATGTAAGTAAAATGTTGCTGAAGATAATTCAAAAATAGTTGCGGCAGTATATTAACAGGGAACTGCCAGAAATTCCAGCCAGATTCAGACCAAACAAACAAAGGAAAAAAACCAAACTCACTGCCGTCAAGTTGGATCTGACTCATAGTGACCCCTCCTTAGGTTTCTAAGGCAGTATCACTACGGAAGTAGATTGCCCAACCATCCTTCCAAGGAGTGACTGGTGGGTTTGAACCACCAGCCTTCTGGTGAGCAGTCAAATGTCTTAAGCACTATGCCAGAAGATGTGAAATTAGGGATAACATTGTTGATGTCAAATGGATCTTGGCTGAAAGCAATGAACACCAGAAAGATGTTTGCCTATGTTTTATTGACTATGCAAAGGCCTGTAACTGTGTAGATCATAAAAAATTATGGAAACATTGCAAAGAATGGGAATGCCAGAACACTTAACATCAGGAATGGAGGAAGACTCATTAACAACATTGCTTGCTGAAGTGAAGATGACTTGGAGTAGTTACTGATGAAGATCAAAGACTACATACAACCTTCAGTATGGATTACACCTCAACATTAAGAAAACAAAAATCCTCACAACTACACCAATAAACAACATCATGATAAATGGAAAAAGTTGTCAGAAATTTCATTTTACTTTGATTCACAATTAATGAAAGCAGCAGTCAAGAAATCAGACACCATATTGCACTTGGCTAATCTGCAACAGACTTTTTAAAGTGTTAAAAGAGCAAAGATGTCACTTTGAATACTCAAGTGCACCTCACCCAAGCCATGGTATTTTCAATAGCTTCACATGCATGTGAAAACTGGAAAATGAATTATGAAGACTGAAGAAGAAGTGATGCATTTGTATTCTGGTGTTGATGAAGAATATTGAAGAACGAACAAATGTGTCTTGGGAGAGGAACATCCAAAATGCTCCTTAGAAGCGAGAATGGTCAGACTTCGTCTCATGTAACTTGGTCATATTGTCAGAAGGGACTGGTCCCTGGAGAAGAATATCATGCTTGGTAAAATAGAGAGTTAGTGAAAAAGGGGAAGACCCGCCATGCGACAGATTGACACACTGGCTGCAATATTGGGCTCGAGCATTGCAGAGATTGTGAGGCTAGTGCAGACTGGGCATTGTTCATTCTGTTGCACATAGGGTCTCTGAGCCGGAGCCAACCCAATGGCATCTAACAACAATAACAACACACACCACATAAAATTCACAATTATCAACACTTTGGTTTGTTTGATTTTTTTTTTTTTTAAGCAAAAGACACAAAACCATGCAGAAAAAGTGAAAATTCCTTTTGCCCCATTTCTCAACCCTTTCCTCAGAGGCTACAGCTATCATGAATTTGTTGTGCATCTTTCATATATATGACATATCCTTATATATATTTGTATACCCATGAATTAGACATGCTCATAATACTATTTTCATTCAGCATTTTGCTTCTGAGATCCATCTATGGTGATATAGATTACTCCATCTCATTCCTCTTAATGGCTCTATAGTATGTCATTACATGAATAACATTCCACAGTTTATTGCTCATTCCCTTATTGATGGGCACATTGGTTATTTGCAATTTTTTACTATTTCAAGAAGAGCTGGAATGAGTATCTTTGACTATTTCTCTTTGTGCACCTGTGCTAGAGTTTCTTCTTAATCATACATACCTAAAAATAGAATTGTTGGATCAAGGTATGAACAATTTTAGTTTTACCAGGTATTCCCAATTGACTTTCAAAATAATTGTACTTTCTGTTTTTACGATGTAGTCACTGAGCATTCAGAAGAAAACTGTGTAGAATATACATTAGATCTTCTAGAGATGGTTATTCAAGTAACACTAGTCTGCAAACCTCCATCCTCTTCAGGGTGGAAAATGAGCCTTCTTAAGTCACTTCAGGGGCATCTAAGGTGTAACAAGTAATGCTAAGAATCATGCAGCCATTTAAATTACATTCTCAAACATGACTTTAGACATGGAAAATGTTCACGGTATAATGATTAATTAAAGAAAAGAAGGACACACAACCTTATTCCAACTTTGTTCAATTCATACATATGTATTCAAAAAAAGAATAATGACAGTAATAACAATGATAATAATGGTCCTTCCTGGGTGATGATTTTTCCTTCTCCATTATTGTGTTTTTAAACTTTCTTAGAAAATTATTTTTATAATCAGGGCAAAAGTAAATAAACATTAAAATAAATAATACTAAATAAACAATAAGGTCCTAGTATTTACCAAAATCTCCAGACCTTGATACCTCAGCCAGTAAGTAGCATCCTATGATTCAGTGCTAAGTTCTGGAAGAACATATATTCAAGAGACATGTAAGTATTATGTACCCTAATACTAGTTAATACTTCAGCCCTTATTTCCTATGTGGTATCCTACCTGTTGTCAGATGGAATCTGACATAGCTGTTGTCAGATGGATTTTGGCTCAAGGCAAAAAATACCAGAAAGATGTTTACTTGTGTTTTATTGACTATGCAAAGGCATTTGATTGTGTGGATCATGACAAATTATGGATAACATTGAGAAGAATGGGAA
>NW_006921621.1:9343836-9346767 GCF_000298275.1 Orycteropus afer afer
AGATGCCGCTGAGTCATCTCTGACTCATAGCAACTCTGTACACAGCAGAACAAAACACTGCCCAGTCCTGTGCCAGCCTCATGATCCTTGCTATACCTGAGCCCATCACTGCAGCCACTGTGTCTATCCATCTCATTGAGCACCTTCTGCTTCATTGACCCTCCACTTTACCAAGCATGATATCCTTCTCCAGGGAATGGTTCCTTCTGAGAACATGACCAAATTAGGTGAGACGAAGTCTGACTATTCTTGCTTCCAAGGAGCATTCTGGCTGCATTTCCTCCAGGACAGAATTATTAGTCCTTTTAGTAGACCATGGTACTCTTAGTATTCTTCTCCAGCAACACAACTCAAAAGCATCAAATCTTCTTTGGTCTTTCTCATTAATTGTCTAGCTCTCACATGCTTAAGAGGTGACTGAAAATACCACAGCTTGGGTTAGGTGCACCTTAGTCTTCAAGGAGACATCTTTGCTCTTCATCACTTGAAAGAGGTCTTTTGCAGCAGATTTACCCAATGTAATACATTGTCTGATGTCTTGACTGCTGCTTCCATTGGTGTTGATTTGTAGAACCAAGTAATGTGAAATTCTTGACAACTTCAATCTTTTCTCCATCCACCATGAAGCTATTTATTGGACCAGCTGTGAGGATTTTTGTTTGCTTTATATTGAGGTGTAATCTATACTGCAGACTCTAATCTTCATTAGTAAGTGCTTCAAGTCATCCTCACTTTCAGCAAACAAAGTTGTGTCATCTGTGTATCACAGGTTGTGAATGAGTCTTCCTCCAATCTTGATGCCACATTCTTCTTCATATAGTCCAGCTTCTTGGATTATTTGCTCAGCATACAGATTGAATAAGTTTGGTGAAAGGAAACAACTTTGACACACTCCCTTCTTGATTTTGAACCATGAAGTATCTCCTTGTTCTGTTCAAACAACAGCCTCCTGATCTATGTACAGGTTCCTCATGAGTATAATCAAGTGTTCTGGAATTCCCATTCTTCTTAGTGCTATCCACAATTTGTTATGATCCACAAAATTGAATGCTTTTGCATAGTCAATAAAACATAAGTAAACATCTTTCTGGTATTCTTTGCTTTCAGCTAAGATCCATCTGACATCAGCAATGATATCCCTCATTCCATATCCTCTTCTAAATCCAGCTTGCATTTCTGGAAGCTCTCTGTCAATATACTACTGCAACCATTTTTGAATTATTTTCAGTAAGATTTTGCTAGCATGTGATATTAATAATATGGTTTTTTTATAATTTCCATATTCTTTGGGATCAACTTCCTTTGTAATGGGTACAAATATGGATTTCTTCCAGCCAATTGGCCAGGCAGCTCTCTTCCAAATCTCTTGGCATAATTGAGTGAGTGTCTCCAGTGGGGCATCCATTTGTTGAAACATCTCAATGGGTATTCCATCAATTCCTAGAGCCTTGTTCTTTGCTAATTCTGTCAGTGCAGCTTTGACTTCTTCCTTCAAGCTCTTGATCATATGCCATTTCCTGAAATGGATGAATATTGACGAATTCTTTTTGGTACAGTGACTCTGTGTATTCCTTTCATCTTCTTTTGATGCTTCCTGCATCGCTCAGCATTTTGCCCATGGAATCTTTCAGTATTGCAACTTGTGACCTAACTTTTTTCCTCAGTTCTTTCAGCTTGAGAAATGCTGAGCATATTCTTCTTTTTTGGTTTTCTAACTCCAGGCCTTCACATATTTCATTATAGTAATTGGCTTTGTCTTCTTGAGCTGCTCTTTGAAATCTCCTGTTCAACTCTTTTATCTTTTCATTTCTTCCATTTGTTTTAGCTAATATCCACTCAAGAGCAAGTTTCAGGGTCTCTTCTGACATCCATTTTGGTCTTTTCTTCCTTTCTTGTCTTTTAATGACCTTTTGCTCTCTTCATGGATGATGTTTTTGATGTCATCCCACAATTCCTCTGGTTTTCAGTCTTTGGTGTTCAATGCATCAAATCTATTCATTAAATGGTCTCTAAATTAAGGAGGGATATTATCAAGGTCATATTTTGGCTCTCATGGACTTGCTCAAATTGTCTTCAACTTCAACTTGAACTTGCCTATGAGAAGTTGATGGTCTGTTCCACAATCAGCTCCTGGCCTTGTTTTGGCTGAAGATGTTGAAGTCCTCCATCACCTCTTGACACAGATAAAGTTAATCTGATTCCTGTATAGTCCATCTGATGGAGTCTATGTGTATAGTCATCCCTTATGTTGTTGAAAATGTATTTGCAATGAATAAGTCATTGGTCTTGAAAAATTCTATCATAAAATCTTCAGCATTATTTCTATCATGAAGGCCATATTTTCCAATTGCCAGTAACTCTTCTTTGTTTCCAACTTTTGCATTCTAGTCACCAGTGATAATCAACAGATCTTCATTGCATGTTTGATCAATATCAGACTGGAGATGTTGGTAGAAATCTTCAATATCCTCATCTTTGGCTTTGGTGGTTGTGTGTAAATTTGAATAATAGTAGTATTAACTCATGAATCAGAGTTTAAAAAAGTTGAAAAACCAAATAGATGACTCCACAGTCATAGTGAGAGAATTTAATACACCAATTTCATTGAAAGATAGGACAACTGATAAGAAACTCAACAAAGATGTAGAAGAGCATTACAGTCCACCAACTTGACCTTACAGACATCTACAGAGCACTTCACCCAACAGCAGCACAATATACATTCTTTTCCAGTGCACATGGGACATTTTCCAGGATAGACCATATGTTAGGCCACAAAGCAAGCCTTAATAAATTTAAAAACATTGAAGTACTGCAAAGCATCTTCTCAGATCATAATGCTATCAAACTAGAAATCAACAATAGGAAGATCAACAGAAAAAGAGTAAACATCTGGAAACTGAACAACACCCTCCTTGAGAAAGACTGGGT